>NC_140188.1:21930559-22505192 GCF_965226575.1 Pagrus pagrus | reverse complement strand
ATTGTTATCAGTTTCTTAACCAACGATGTGCTCGCGATGTTCTTAGGCATAATTCACAGCACGCATTGAACTTACCACGGGTCTGGACAGTTGGCCATCGTGTTGTCGCTGTGTGTCCCAGCAGCACATACACATTCATTGGACTATCTTCTGCACCGAGCGCAGGGATACCTCCACCACCCGGAAAACGGCTGCTGCAAAACAAGAGCACCGTTATTTTCCTCAAAACACCTGCATGTTCTCCATAACTGTGTGATAAACATCCACTAAAACCTCGTTTGGTGATACATACGATGGAGGAAAAACACATAAAATCTATATGTTGTTGTGAGTGAGGCTAAGAGGCTTTCTTTAGACCGTGAATAGCCGGTGCCGGGAGATTTGTTTAACCTCTTTAGGATCGTTATCCCAACAAACACCACTCACTTGAATCTGTCCAGCGCGCGCCGCCAAAGGTCGTGTGACACATTTCACCTCGGGTTGTCTTCCTGGAAAGAATAACAACAACAATAGCAAGTGACATAGTTGTTTCCCTCCATCTACACAACTGACTCCTTCAAAGGCGATGTTCTAATAATAATGAATTACACTGCGCGAGTGCGCGTGAGAGCACAAACTCTGGAGCCGAAGCGAGATGCTTCCCTCCCGGTCACTTCCGCGTCGTCTTAAACCCCCGTCAGGCAAACTCAACTGTCTCAGCTACCTCTTGGCTTTTCTCGGGGAGTCAGCGAATGTGTGTCACCAAAACCACTCAATATACATTTTCTCTAAGAGGCTCGCTTCATATTTCATGAGCTTCTGCTCCTCTATAAGCTAAAACAGACAAGTGAGATGCAAAATGTTCCTGTGCGCATGCGTAGTAGCTTAGCATCGCTCTTAGTTCATATTCTTCATCGATTCTTGTCAGTGACACTGTTGCATACTTTAGCGAGCTGCCCTGCAAGCTATATTTTAATGCAGTTAATCTGTATGTTTGTGTACATGTGGTGTGAGTTTATCTATAGTGCAGTTAAAGTCACGTGGCCTGCAGAGAAGAAAAATCAAAGAGCGTCACTCTGCTATTCTACCAGCCCAGTGTTCCGGAAGTAAAACTATTGATAATACACCGCACTGGCATGATCAGTGTGTGACCAGCAGTTGGAGTTCTTCCAAGGCTTGGGTGGGCTTGAAACCCTCAAACAATGAGCATCTGTGCTGAAAGGGGCAGGTGGAATGTAAAGCTGCATAAATTGATTTTCTCCAAACATAAAAATACTGTCAAATATACAGTACATTTCAATAATTAGACCTACTGAAAAAAGTTGATATGGCTAACATGTTGGCAAACAGTTGCCTTTTTACACATCCAGCAGAAAAGCAATATTAGCATTCATGTTTCTAGCTCCTTAATTCATGTTCACCTTAATTTCAAATCTGTTCTCCACCAACTCTTGAGGGCAATCTGAAGTTTGAATAGGCTTAAATTGTTCTGATAGGCCTCCTGTTTCAGAAAGCTCAGTTGTACACATTTTAAATCAAAGCGATTACTAAAACGGAAATTGTATCACATAGTGATGCAGTTTAAAAAGTTAAGTTTAAAGTGGCACTATGTAGTTTTGGAGATAAAATTCAAAGAGATTTTTAATGAGGTAATAATACAAACTCAATCATTTATCTTTTCCATAACTGAATAAACAAGCTGTTCTCAGAGGAAAATAAGGCCACCAGAACACTGTTTGAAGCTAGAAAGGTGGCAGGGTCCGTCAAATATAAACAAAGTAAAACAGTATGAAATTGTGTTGTCCTTTAAGGTCAGTTTGTTTATTCAGTTTATTCAGTCATGAAAATTAAGATAGTTTGTTTATTTAGTGTTTAGGCATTAAAAATCAGTCAATGACAAAATTTGTTTTCTGATTAACATTTCCTCCCCAAAACTACAGCATGCACCTTTAAAAGCCCTTTAAAAGTCACTAAAATGTTTATATTCCACTTTGTATATATCAGTTAGTGATCCTAATAAAATAATAATTCCCATTGATTCCTTGATAAAATGAGGCTGTTAACAAATCTTTTGAACATTGTTTTATTCATCAATTGATCATCAATTGATCTGACTACATTTCTTACTTAGGTCTGCCTTTGATTATTAAAACTAGATCTATTGGCACACTCACTTTTTCACTCATATGGTGCACAGTTGGTGAGCTGAAAAGGATCAGCTTGCACATACAGTAATAAGCAGGCCTAGCACACAAGATAGGCCTATATGCTGTTGATCAAACACTACAGTAAATACATCTGTGCTGTCTGTGTAGGTGGCACTGCATGTTCTGAGTGTGATATTAGTCACACAAAGCCCTAAAATATTCTCCCTATAGTGTCTGCTTGTAGCTGCAGTACTTTGATTATCCTGAGTGGCTTGTGCCACTGAATTCTGGGAGTTGTAGTCAGGACACCAAATGGCTCTAAACGCCAGCACACTGCAGCTGATGATGCGCACATCAACTTTGTCAGATGAGAATCAGCGGCTGTGGTCCGGGCCTATCCCCATAAAACTAATCAGACACGTTTTTAAAGCTCTGGGTCTGAAAACAATCTGCTGCAGTAAACAACAGGCCATATTAACAAATTCCACCATCCATTTCCATTTGTCTTGGTTCGGATGCTGACTGCCAAGAGGCTCTTCTTTCATTGACATCTCGATGCACAGATCATGCAAACTCCCTCTTATGTTTTCTCTCAATGTGGTGCAATGCTTTAAGGCAAAACCAGCAGGATTAGCCTACGTAGAAAAGTGACATCATCACCTCAAAGTCAAGGACTCCCGGCACCCCATAATAAAACCTGCTCTCAATGGCTCCATATTGGGTTTCCCGAAAACACGCAATCAATCGTCCATTGCGAAAAAAAACAAACCTAATTTGCACTTCACTGATCAGAACACAGCACAATCCGACTCTACTAGTATACACCAAATACATCAAACTTACCGGAGACAACGGTTTTAGCCACCCAAGGCTATTTGAGAGACTTTCCCTTCAGATTCATTCAGTAAAGACTCGATACACAGAAAAATGGACTGTTTTTAAATCTTAAAATATCCTGGCATAGCTGAAATAGATTCCCCAGTACCCTACAGCCCCAGTAGCCCACATCTTAATGCCGCATTGGAGAGAGAGAGAGGGATACTCACATTAGGAGAGCAGCACGCTGGCAGCAGCATCAGTGCAGCATCTCTGTCCTGTCCTCTGCACCACAGCTCAACTTCCTATGAACATACAGTGGTGCCAGACGTGGACCCTTAAGGGATGGTGGTTTGAACGCCTCAAGTTAAGATGTGTGACAGTCGTGAACACCTCTGGACAGTTTACATACTGCAGGTTTTTAACGCACAGGTCTCTTAAAGTGACAGCTGCTGTGTGGAGCTCCGATGGGACAACACGCACCACATGGGATGGGCGAGTAGAGCTGGACAGCAGAGACCTGACCTGTATAAGAGTCTTATATCTGGGAAGTACGAAAATATGACATATTTAACAGAAAATTACATATTGAAATAGCGTACAATCAGTGATGGAATGTAACTAAGTATATTTACTCAATTACTGTACTCACAGTAAGTACAATTTTGAGGTACTTGTACTTTACATTTTTCCATTTTCTGCTACTTTATACTTCCACTCCACTCCACTGTACAATGTTTTTTTTACTCTAAACTAAATATATATGATAACATTAGTTACTAGTTACTTTACAGATTGCATGCTGCATCAGAGCCAGATCAGTGCAGGAATTTATTTTATGGGCAATTCTATTAAAAGACACATTGATAATCAGAAACATGCTGAATACGGGATCCGATAATCACATGCAGATAAACAGTATATGTAAATAACTGTGTAATTTACTCTTACATGTACTTTTGATATTTAAGTACATTCAATATCAGATACTTTAAGACTTCTATTGAAGTACTATTTAAATTGCTGTTATCAAATTAATATTTTAGCACAATATCTTTACTTCTTTACTCAGGTATGACATTTTGGTACTTTTTACAACACTGAGTATGATTTTATTCCACTCTATAGAATAGAACAGAGTAATCCATCTTGCTATGTATCAAATATTTGTTTTTTATTGCTATTATTATTCAGAGTTTGTTATTTGGATTCATTGGCATTCTATTTTTAATTAATATTGCTATTTACAATAATTTGTATGTTAATTTCCTTCCTTGTTTGTTCATAATTGGGATTGTGCTTTTGCAACATGTGAAATATCATGCCAAGAAAACCAACTGATTTGAATTGAATAGGACAGAACAGAGCAGTATGTGAATAGAGCAGAGTCGTCGAGTGTATTCAGAATCCAGTCCATAATAGAAGAGGAGTCTACTCGCCACAGAACAAGTGTGAAATATGTTAAATATCATACTTTTAGATACTACAAGAGAAATTAATAGAATCATAGACTGTACATGAAGCAGCAGCAGAGATCAGCCAATAAACAATGACACCAGTCTGACAGTAGATGGAGACAACAGCAAAGCTTGAATCTGCTGCTCTATGAGGGAGAAGCTTTGACTGTGAGTATAACACTCTCATCTGCAGGTCACTAGTTTAAAGATTTCACCTCAGCACAGTAGAAATGAACAAAAAACAAATTCATAGGAAAAAATAGAATATTTTTATTGTCACATTGTTTTATTTTTATTGGCAATGTGAAAGTATTCTTCTGAGTTCATAAACTCGTAAAGGTCATAATAGAGTTACGACACAGACTTTTAGGTATAAGTAATAGTAATAATAATAATAATAATAGCATGCTGTATTAGATACATAAAACATTTTGAATATCAATATTCCACATTAGGCAGGTAAGTAAAAGCTAATTAATTCTATAAAGTAGGCACTGATTTCCTGGCACTGATACACAACATGTCCAGACATGTACAGTAATTGGCCACTTTTACTGCACTGCTGAACTTTTGTCCTCTGTGTCTTTGCCGTGGTTCACACACACACACACACACACACACACACACACACACACACACACACACACACAAGTGTGCACACAGCACCAATTTTTGCCAGAGGTGGATATGATAATATAATTTTGTGTCAACATGTCAAATCATTATTGAAACTCTTGTCACAATCTTCACAAACTAACTGTTATATCAAGAATACTTTTCATTTGCTAGAAAATTAAAGGTTTGGAGAAAGAGTTTCGTAAGGAGTATGTCCACCCCAGTCCATTAACAATATAATAACTGTTTCCATTGCATTTCCTTGTATTATTCATAAAGAAACCTAGATCAAGTTCATCTTGGAGACCTTGCTGCCAACACCTCTCTTTAAAGTGGTTCATTTTACAAGTGGGATGCAATTTGTTTCTAATGTTGTGTTTTTTACCAGTTCCCAGTTCACATACTGAATAATTTGTATCCATGAATGCAGTATTTTCCAGCATACACCTGCCACTGCAGATCAAAGTCACTCACTTGACAATGAATCCTGCTCTTCCCCTCAGACGTGTTTACAAGTCAGACAAAGTGCAGCCAATCCTGGAGCAGCACACTGATGTCATGATATCTGCAGCTCATTGAAGCTTCCCCAATTATCTCAATGTTGTCGAAAACCTCCAAATATACAGGCGACTTAGACTACAAACCAGTATTACATCAGCGGTGGAAGAAGGTCTATTACTTCAGCAAAACGAACAATACATTTATATACATACATTACACAAAACAATAAACAACAAAATATCCTACCAAAAGTAACATTTCTCATTATGCAGGAAGGCCCACTTTAGAGTAATTTTTAATACAATCTTGTATTATAGTTATTTCTACATTAATGTACACGTTACACTTTAATGTTACAAGGTGGGCCTTGATTTAATGTATCTATATACTGTTGGGTAACTTGTGATCAATAAAGTCTTAACCTATAATATTACATCATAATTTATTTGTTGGTTATATTTTATATTATTAACAGTGTGATAGAATGTAACCTACTAAATTTACTCAAAATCACTTGAGTATTTCCATTTTCTGCTACTTATGCTACAATATTGTACTTTTTATCAGGAAAATGCTGAATATCAAATCGGATTATCGGACAGGCTGATAATCCAGCATATGCAAATATATTGATGTTTTACTTTTGCTTGTACTTTTGATACTTGAGTACATGTAATATCAAATATTTTAAAACCTTTTACTCAAGAACTAGGGTAAGGGTTAGCGTCAACCCTTACTTGAAGTAGCATTTTAACATGATACATTAACTTTTACTCAAGCATGACTGTTGGATACTTTTTTACAGCACTGTTTTTTAATCTGAATCTGCAAAGTAACTGTAATTATAAAATGTGATGTCACTCAGTAGCTTAGTTGCACTGTGGGTAATGCAGGCACCAGGTGTTGAAATGGAAAAGAATGTGTGGAATAAAAAAGGTGATATCTCTGCTTCTGCTGTGTTGATTTTGATCATTTGTTTGTAAACTGTCCAGAATGAGTCTAACAGTAAGCGCAATAAAGACCAATGGACTGCTTTTCAAGACCTGCCGCCTACATTACCCACAATGCACCTTAGCCACTGAGTGACAACACTGAAGGGAATTTATCAGATGACATGCAGCTTCCTCTGGAGCCACAAAAGGCTTCAAACTACTTTCAGTAGCACTAAAGATGGTGGAGTTGCCCTTTAAGTATAGTACCTACTAATGTGATGTAATCAGTTACTTTTCACCACTGGATTACATTGGATTACATGCCTTAAGGAGTTGCGTTTGAAAATATCATGCTCCATAACTCTTTGGTCTGTATTTGTTGTACATGGGACACTCTGAAGGACCATTACAGGGCCACAGGCCACAGATTGGGAACCCCTCGGCTGGTGCTCAAACTTCAGAACACAGACTGCCATGAAACAGCAAATCCATCAACTAACACACACGCACGCACGCACGCACACACACACACACACACACACACACACACACACACACACACTGGGAGTGACTCCGGTCTTCCTCGTCCGTTTCGACATTTTCCGACCCACTGCATCGTTTCCACATCGACTCTCCGAACAAACCTGCCTGTAACGACCGTGTTTGGTTATCGATCAGCCTGATCACACTGAGCTCGGCAGGCGCCGCACGTGATTGGCTCTCTGCGGGACTCTCTTTGAAGTCGCAGATCAGATACACGCGCCTCAGATACATGAAGCCCCCCCCACCTCTCTCCCTCCCTCCGCCTTTGATGTGGGCGCTCAGTTTGTCCTCGATGTGCCGCCGCCGCTGCTCTGTGCGGAGCTGAGAGGCAGCAGCGCTGACATGGTGAGCAGACCGGTGCTGGAAACACACCGCAACACCTCTCACCGGTCTGCTGTCGACTTCTAACAACCAACACTTTGACCAACAGGCTCCTCTTTAGCAGGTAAGAAGAGCTGGTGTTTGTTTTTTTAGTAGCTTTTCGGACATTCAGTGTTAGTGCGCTGACGATATAGAGCAAGACTTTGGTTAAACTCAGAGCACAAGGCATTACAACAAACCCCCAGCACGTAAATATTATTATTTTAACAACATTATACAATAAACCGACGATAATTTCACTTAAAGGTCACACGGTAGTCGGGTACAGACACTCTCCGTCGCTTTACACGTCCTGTGCGGATGTTTTTATGATTTTCAGTCAGAGGATGTCGGTTACATGGAGACAACACTGATGGTTTTTGACGTTTTAATGCTTCAGTAGTCCTGTGAGAGCTTTAAAGTCTTCCCCATGTGAAGCTATGGAAGCTGTCTGACTGTCGAAGCTGCTGATGGGACTTTAATCACCGCATCAGTTCACTTATTTTAACAGTGTGTCCTCTCAGCCTTATACCTGCTCCATTATAGATTATATACATATTATCAGTCACCACTTTTATGAATCCTTAACCATTGTAGCTCTAAGGTTGAAAATGGATGACCTTATAATAATTACTATGCTTGTTATGATTTATCATTTTGAGCTATATTATACTTACAATGAATCTGCCTGTGTTGGTGGAAAAAATAATTTTGGAATCGAAATACTTTTTTGTTTTTGCTTTACCACAGAAGATTTGGCCCAACCAAAAATATGTTTGTCTTCTTGATAAATTAAGTTAAACATACTTAAGCTCAGTTTTCTGTTGTTTGTGTCCTTTTTGCAGCTTCAGGTAACAAGTGGCTCATCAAAATGGTCTGGATGCTTCAACACACGGTCTCTCTTCTACTCGCCGTGTACATCATATATTCAACTCTGGTAAGCGTTCCATCAAATATTTCATTTTGAGCGCAACCAAGTGAGAGAATGTAGTGTTTCTGATAGCCACACAACTTTCCATCAACTCCAAATCTATTATCATTATTCTGTGTATAGCTTTTCTGTTACAAGAATAGATAGAAGATACACAAAGTGAATGAGTACAGTATCTGCTCCTTTTAATTTAATTTTACCCCATTTTATTTGAGTGTCAAAGTTCATGATTGACCAAGGAAGTCGTAGTTCAACAAGAAATCTTAACTTACTAGCTCTTTAATGAAGCTTCAAACCACATTTCACACCTTCTTCCAGGAGGGATTTCTGCAAACGTGAACTTCAGAGAATACAGACTCTTAGTTTGTACAAACTTGAAGTGCAGTGCATGACAGTGTTAAACAGGCAACGGCTCAGACAATGGGATCTGTAAAACACTTACTGGCAACACTGACAATGCTCAGTATCATTTTACCCATCTACACCGCACTGTCCTGATTGTATTTGCTATCTATGCTCTAGTCTCTGGTTTTGGCGAGCCCTGTATTGTTGCTTTTGACTTAAATTCTGCTGCTGCAGCTATGCGGTTCTCCCACAGGGCTCATTAAAGTTCCATCTTATCTCATCCCAACAGTATCAGACTTGTTTTCAAGAAGAATCCAAGGCGGGGGTTGATCCCATCAAACTATTATAAGAGATTATGATGCATAGCTCTGGATTCATTCTGCTTTCTCTGTTATGGATGAAAGTGGTGTTGAAATGCAGGAATCTCTGACTTTCACCAAATCACTGTCCCCCCTTAGATTCCTGCGAGGGCCGAGGAGGAGACCAGAGAATGCAGGGAACAGGAGTACAAGGACCGGTTTGGGAACTGTAAACCCTGCAAGCAGTGTGATGCAGGACAGGAGCTGTCAAAGGTTGGAGAAAAGTTGTTTTGGATTTATTCTGTTTTTTTAATTACCCAACCCAAATATTTTTTTTTGTTTTGATAGAGAAGATTTGTGTGAAGTTCTGTGTTCGCTCAGAAACATTTTCCACAGAGGAAAAAGTATTGTCACTTGTTTATTCAGGAAAAGGAAGGTGTAGTAACACAAGGGGATCCATAGCAGGTCAGTTGAATAAACTTCCTTAAAATGAAAAAAAAGTTGGATGGGATTATTCCTGTGGTGAAAAATACATCTGCAAAAAAAAAAAATGTGTTGGGATCATGAAAAGAATGGACATCACTGTTTAGAAAAGTGTGTCTCATCCAGGGAACCAACATTATTTATTACTTCCTCTCTTTCATGCAGAGAACAGCCAAGCCGCTATTAGCTTTTGTACAACACCGACCCTTCTTTAATCAGTCACACCCATACTTTTGACCTTCTGCAGCTGAATGGCTTCCATTGTTTTTCCACATTGCACCCTGTCCAACTTATTGTCTTCAGTGTTTGAAGCAAGCCATGCCTAAGCTTGCTGCTCTCTCGACTGGGAGTACAGTTTTTTCCACCACCTTAGCCACAGGTTTTTTTGTGTGCTTTGTACAAACAGGCCTCTTTAGTGTCAGCGGAGGCTTTTCCTCTCTGGCAGCAGCTATGCACCTACCTTTGCAAGTGCAGGCAGTGATGTTGAGGTGACAAATTAAACATCAAACATATTTAGAGAGGCTTTTAACTTTTTGATTAATTTAATAGTAAACACTTATACACCTCAAAAGCTCTCAGTCGTTTGTGTCATATGCTGATAGTACTACATAAATTAGTTAGATAATTCTACCTGTGCAGTTTCCTTTTTTAATATTTAGAAATGTTAAAATGAGACAGTTAAAACCAGATTGCTGTAGACAGACATCTGGTTGTATAAAATTCTAAACATAACTTCAATTATATTGATGTTTAAGATATACGTCCACAACATCCTCAGTCTATGTACTTTGCATTTAAATGTAACACTATCAACCAATTGACAGATTTCTTGTCTTTGTTTTAAGCTTAAAGGCACAGTCTGTACAAAACAAAAAACAAAGACAAAAAAAAGGAGCATTCACAACCCATCAGCAAAATTTAAAGCATCAGATCGGACTATGTTGTTACTCCCAAAGTGATCGACAGGTCTTCCAACATTTTATCTGCAATATAGAGACTAACAAACACTACAACACTCCGTTTATATTGACGATGGTCGACTAAATATTAGACACACCTCTTAGTGTAATGCAGTACAGTTCAACAGGCCTCAGAATGACAATGAAGTTAAATGAAACAGTTTAAACATGAACTGAATTATAACCTTCATGAATGTCGAGTTTATTGCAGGATGGTTGTTGTAGACTGGCTGGATGTACCTAATAAACTGGCATCTGGATAATAAAAGAAAATACCTGTTATTTATATTGTCAAAAGAAAATAAGATATGACTCTAAGCTACGGAGATTTTTGCCTTTATAACTTACTTGTTTAAAATTAACAACAGCCTAAAGTAAACAACAGTCTGCAATAAAAAGGCTGGTAAACTGACTTTAGTTACACTCCACTACATCTTTGAGTGCTGGTGAAAAAAACTCAGCATCACCCTTGACATCTGTTGCACACATGCATTTAAGCCCAGTTGCCTTTAATCTCAGTGCACACAGACATGCACTCTGTGGTTGGTTATACGCTTCAGTAGTCCTCGTGTTCCTCTGCCAGCTCAACAGGCATGAATGCTGCTAGCCACCCTGGGGTCCTGGTTAATAATTGGCTGCCTCATTCTTTCTCTGAAGGTAGCGGGATGTCGGCTCACAGAGGAGACCTAGGCCTGCACTCAGAGAAAGTTTCCCAGACCCACAACTTCTGATCTGAGCTCAGTGTAGCCAAGTCAATCTGTGCATACTCTGAAAGGCAGGACTGACTATCGGGAGGGAAGCAGACTTTTGGAGTCACTCTGTGCAGCTGCCATAGAGATCCCAGAGGAATGTGCCCCAGTTTGCTCTGGAAGTTTGCCTCTGGAAGCCGCTCTTAGGCGGGCTGACAAACATCAATTAGCCCCTTCACACTAACTGTAGCTAAAAGAACCACCCACACAGAGGGAACGTCCATTAAAACCACTTATTCTTTTTCAGACATATATCATTCTAGGTTTCATTCGTAGGAAGTTGCTTAGTCTCTGGTGTTGTGTCAAGCATGAAGGAGAAGGGGTGAATTGCTTTCCAGTTCATGCTGGAAAACTGCCAGTGGCAAAAAAAGCAGGACCACAGCTTTGATGTGTCAACATCTTGTAGTATGTAGCAAGAGTGTAACATTTCCTTCAGCCACACTCCCAGGGCAAAGGACTTTTAGATGGCACTGGCTAAAGAGAGAGGCAGAGGTGAAAGTAAGTGCAGACAGACATTAGCTGCATTTTGTCTAACGAAGCAGTGAGAAAGCTTCAAAAAGAGTAATTTAGAAAGGAAAACAAAGTTTTGCCCCAGAGAGACCACTGCTTTAATTAACATGCATTGTTTTCAGTGGTGTTTCATTCCCAGATCATCTGACTGGCTGCCCCCCGTGTGATTCCCTCCTAATCTCAGAAATATCTCTGCGTCTGAACATGCTTCAGGTCCCAGCCAGCTCTCCCCTCCGCACTGCTGTTATGCTTGGCAGTCTCACCAAAACTAGATCAGGAGATAGGACAGGGAAATGGGATGTTAAGCATCTCCTTATTTTTGGACTGCTTTGACATGAAGTCACCTTAAAGTACAATATGGAAATAGAGAGAGAGAGAGCTTTTTCCTCAAATGCCTCATCTTATCTGATGTATTTGAATAGTACACACATAATGTAAGTTGTAAAGGCAGAGCAGTATAAAAATATAGTCCCCTTAACTGCTGGCTGATGTTTTATGAAAAAGGGTTAATTCGCCTTCTTTTGTTTGTGTGTGTTTTATGTTATTTTTGCCTTTGTTGTATCCTCTACACACCCTGAAAATGTGCTCTTTTCAGCGAGGTTTAACAGACTGAATATGTATTCTTTTGTTAATATCGGTGGCTGTTTTTTGTTAGTTACGTGTTGGGAGAGGTTTATACATTGTGTATTCACTTTATCATATAATAATAACTTCAACATCACAGATTAGCAGGGAGTGTAGTCTTTCTTTCAGCTGCTAAACTAGTTTCAGTGAGTGCCGGGTGTCAGCTCTATTGAGCTTTGTTAGCAGGGATAAAAGAAGAAAGAGATCACTCCTTGATGATCTGCGCTGCCTGGATCAGAGGGCCAGAAGTTGGCTGCATTCTCCCTTTGTTTCAGTGCTCTGACCTGCTCTTGTCTACGTGGCATCAGCCCCCATCCTGCCATGTGGTGCCCCACAGGCAGAGCCTGTGCCAGTGCTGGGCTTAGCGGGGGCGACTCATCCCTGGGCCCCTTCCCTCATGTGGAAGTGGGTCACAGAACCACTGTGAGGTGCTCTGCAGTGGCTAGGCCAACGGTGCTTTCTTCAGGACCAGTTTTAGGGTTCAGTGCTGTGGCAGTTTTCCAGCCTCCCCGAGCCTTGTCTGAGCTTCATGTCCCTCAGATAGGCCGGATCATGGCTTGCAACAGTGGGCGGCAGAGTCTTCTTTATTCTGCCTTTCCCGTCTTTATCACTCATCAGCCACCCCCTCTCTGGTTCTCACTCTTTCTCTCTCTGTCTCTTCCCTTCCCTCCCTCTACCCCCCCACCTCCACTGTTCCCTGCCCTGTCCTGCTGAAGAGCAAGGCCTTATATGGAGAGTTCATAACAACAGCTGCAATAGTCCAGCCCTCGCTGGTCCACCTCGGGCCAGGCCTGGCCCAAGGGTTCAATGTCAGACTCACATGTGTTTGCCTGTAAGGTCTGAAATCCTCATCCTCTCGCCCGACTCTGCGGTGCCATCACACGATCACATCCTTGCCCCTTACCTCCTGTTTTATTTCTCGCCAGCCTGCTTCCCAAAACCCAACCCCCATATCAGACCCTTGTGCCCACATTCCAGCAGGACTGCATGCCCGGGCAGTGAAATGGGACACGGGCGAGGAGAGAAGAGAAGAGAGGAGCCCTGTTTGAAGCTGGCCTTCACTTTAATGATATATGAGCACCCACACCCTTCCTGTCTATCCTCCTGGCCTTGGATTGCGGTGTGGCAGCACTGGACAACAGGAGGGCAGCTGCTATGGAGCTGATAATGAATGATCAATGTATGATGTCATCCCTGCAGGGTCTTCTCACTCAGTGTGGTGTACTGTAATATCAGCTGTCATGTAAATGTCAGTTTGTCATTGAGGTCACCAGTCTTTCAACATCATTTTGAGGGATGTGACAGAGACAAAACAAGTCTAACATTGGCAGATAGAAATGAACAGCTACAGTAATAATTTGAATGAATATATTTGTGGTTAATTCAGTAGTTGAGGTTCCTTTAATCAGAAATGTTGGATTTGGTTTCTAAACTGTGCCAGACGTGTGCATTTCTACACTGCCAGTTGCTGTATTGAACAGGAAAAAAATGTTAAATATGACATGAGTTAGAGTTAGGTCTTCAGTCGATATTTTTAGTCATAGATAACTGTGTAAAGGTGTGTTATATTTCATGTTCGTCCCAAAAACATCTTACATATTTCAGATTTAGCTTGGTTCAGGTGGACAAATCCTCAAACTGTGGCTCAGCATTAGATCAGTCGCACAGAAGTAGGAAGCTGTGCTTTTTAGGTGCACTCTCAATTGTTGAACACAAAAAGAGTATTCATCTTATTTTCTCCATATACCTCTCCGTAATCCTTGCCCCCTTCCTGAAGAGTTTCCTTTGCTTGCTGGCCTCTCAATCAACGGGACACTTACTGCGTCTGCTTGGAGAGGGAGTCACACAAAAAACGCAGCAATAAACTTGCAATAATACAACAGTGGGTGTCCCCCAGGGCCTTTATTATTCAAATGCCTGGCCTTTCTGGGTCTTGCAGCGGAAGGCCGCTCATTCATACTGAGAGAGTCAGGGAGATTATTGCCAGTGTAAGATGGACTCTCAAAAGAGGCTGGCCATTGTTCTCCTCTGATCCCGCGAGCCAAGATCATTCTTTAATTCTAGACCCCCGGTAGTCCACATTCAAGCCCTCTTTTCACCAGCTGCACATCTCCCCAAACCACCGACCCCATCTCTTACCCGGTGTATTTCTCCCGTTAATCCCCCCAGGAATGTGGCTTTGGTTATGGAGAGGATGCCCGGTGCGTGCCCTGTCGGAGCAGTCGCTTCAAAGAGGACCGGAGCCTGCAGAAGTGCAAGCCCTGCCTGGACTGTGGACTCATCAACCGCTTCCAGAAGGGCAACTGTTCGACCACAAGCAATGCAGTGTGTGGTGACTGTCTGCCGGGGTGAGAGGACAGAAACATCCCCACCAGACACTTCAGTTATTGATACAAAATGTTATATTTTTCCCAATAATAGTCTGACAAAGACAAGAAACATGTGACACTATGTCCTGAGTTTGTGCATGCTTGTGTTCACGAAGGGTAAACATGTCATTTCGTGTCTTCAACAGATTTTACAGGAAGACCAAATTAAGTGGTTTCCAGGACATGGAGTGTATACCCTGTGGGGACCCTCCACCTCCTTATGAGCCTCACTGTAAGCACCTTTCCTTTCTTTTACCTCTTCTAACAGTTGGCCTCACATCAGTGGCACATTTTGTTAACTGTTCCCATGAATACAGTCTATTCATCCCAGCCCACAATAGGTGATGTTTTAAGATGAAACAACAGGGATACAATAGTCTAAAAGCAAACACCACCAGCTACAGCACACTATTGAACTCCTAGCCAAACTCTACTAGAACCAAAACTGGCGCTGCAGTGCCACAACAAAGCCTGCACACACTCAACATGCCAGCACAAGGTCCTTGGAGTAACCAGAACCACAGCCTTTAAAGGGTGGAGCGAGCCACAGTTCATTCACTAAGTCTCACTGAGCCGAGCAGCTATGCTATATGTGCAAGTAAATGCTTGGATTTACAAGCTGAGCAGTTGGAAAGCTGAAATGGATACAGCTAACATAATGCTGGATTTGCCAACACTGGATTATATTAGCTCAGAACATGTCACTCATTTTCAGCAGTCAGTTTGGATTAAATGAGCAAACTTCCTTGAACAAAACCTCCATTGATATTTCTAGATTAAACGTGTCTCCATAAAAAAATGCTGTTCTTCCATGGTTTTGTTTCAGCAGTGCGCTGGTTCCAGCAGCACAATTTATTACCTTTTGTACAGATCCATTAGGCAAAGAGGAGACAGGAGGTGTGTTACAGCATATTCGCAAAGTAGGGCTCACATTCCAGTAGGCCGCAGATCCAATTAACTTCTGTCTTCCGGCCATTATAAGTAGTTAAGTACAACCTTATGATTTCACGTTTCCTCATAAAACCAACAGGCGAGTGAACTTATACCTTTGGTAATTGAGTGTGACTTCCTAATGGCAGAGGAGGCTGCAGCTGTTTCAGGGGAGGCTTTTGGCAGCAGGAGCATCAGAGCAGCCCCAGCCAGGTTTAGCACCCCTGTGTTGAATAAATGGAGACAGCTCTGGGATAACAGACAACTCAAAAAAACATGTTTGCTCTTTGCTTGCAAGCCCCAAATGTGAAGAATCATGATTTCATCAGACCATCCTCTCTTTGTTTTTTATTTTAATTTAGTATCTTTCTCAGCCCAGATTTTTTTGTTGCAAGCTGTTTGTGTAATGATCACCGGCCTTGGGACAACTGGCCTCCCTCTGTCTGCTCATTTGTCCATCTACACAGCTTCCCGTTTTGATACTGGAGGAGGCCTGCGAAACAAAATGGCCATTGTGTCTGAGAACATAGCTGGTAGTTTGCTTCCACAGGGACTCTCAGCGGAGCATTTCCAAATGTTTGAAAGTCTTGCTCCCTCCCACCAGTGTTATCTTGAGGAGGGTGGTGAAAACTTAAAGGGCAGATCATTCTAATAGGCCATACTGGCCTGGGGCGACGGTGCAGCTGTGCAGGAGAGGCAAGTCGCCGTCTGGGGGGGACTGTAAATCTTAAACCACCCCTCCTTTCTTCTCCTCCCTTTCCCCCGGTGGCTCTTTGGGGCCGAGTAAAAACGAGATTGTGTTTTATGGATTCCTTTAGCCTCTTTAATGTGTTTCATCTGCTGGAGTTTTTCACTGTCACGGTAGATCTCAGAGAGCTGAGTAGACCCGGCTCACACACACAGGCATTCAGACACACACACACACACACACACACACACACACATGCCTGCCCTTTTCGCTTAGCCCTGTATTGCCATTTTTACTTTTACTAAAAGTCTGATGGGAATTTTCTGTCTTTGTTCAGTGTAAAGAGAAATAAAAGTGTGGCATTGAAATGCTGCCATAAAACTTATCTTTGATATTTTAGGCAGGATATCTCTACTGTGTGAAAAGAAATATTTTCAAGAAATGGGGCAAATAGTTGACATGTTGGAAACATGATCCAACAAATCTCTATCGTTCCTAATAACCTCAACACTCTATCATGTAACATGAAGAAAACATCTTCTGGATTCACACACAGCTCACTGACTTCAAAGGTTCTTGCATTCAGGCAAGGTACAGGAAATATTCCTGACTAGAGTTGCCTGCCAGCAGTTCAAACCAAAGCCTTTCAATAATCAAAAGCCACTCAGACGTCAGCAGCTAGAATTATCAGTTTATCCTTACTGCGGTTGAAATCAAGTTATCATGCAATTATCAAACCACAACCTCACAGTATAATGATGTTTGATATTGCCACATTACAAACACAACACCCTGTGCTTTGGACGTTATAAATCATTCAAGCAGACATCCAGTTTCGCTTTAAAACATTTAAAATGATGATTAAAATGGTCTGTTGTTAGTTATACGACTCGAAATAAAGGTTATAGGCACCAAATGTTCAAAAAGAGTTCATGTAAAGCTAATTCTGTGTCGTGATATACTGACGCTTTTCTAGAGCAGGCACTCCCGAATTAGTGGAAGTGGAAACTGAATTTTAAAAAAAGTAAGGGATTAGATGCGTACACTTTAACTAAAAACTCGCTGTGAAAACATTTCTCATTCTGTCTTAAATGGCATCAAATCAAAAAGGCATCAAACTTGTTCCATCTCCAAATATTTGAAGGCCAGAGGAAAGTCGGTAACCCTTAATTCCCTTGTTATTACATTTATGAACCATTTTAGATGTTAATCAAACTAGTTACTGCCAGCTGACCAGAGAAAGCTGCTTTACATTTAATTAGTATTTCACATCATAAATATTTAGAGTGTATTTCTGTATGGAGTCCAAAGGTTTTATCCCATGCTATTGTCTTAGGTGCATTAAATGTCTCATGGTTAGAGTTTGTCATAATGTGCAGCCATTAGAGATGCTTTGGAGGTTAGTGAAGTTAACGTAGCTGCTAAAATCCTGTCCAAGAAAATCTCCTTCTGCTAGTTGTTCTCTAGGTAAAAGAGCCTCTTAAAAGAGTTTGTGCAGACAAAAGTCAAAGATCCTTCAGAGGTGTAAAGAAGTGCTTCTTTTATTTGAAGCATGTGGCTTTCCATAGAGTCAACAGGCGGGGAGTCTATGAAAGGCTGCGGTTTATTGGTCTGGTTTGTGTGGAGATAATATCAGCAGGTGAGGTCTCTTCAATGGACCAGTGTTTATCTGTGTTTGCTGCAGCTGCTGGGCCTCTGATAACAAGCTGCCTTTGTGTTGAGGGGCAGATGATGCTCACCTTGGATCAGTTGAAATTGACCTTGACAATGAAGACTAAGCGTAAACACAACGGTTAGACATTACATCTGTGGATTAACAGTATAATACAGTACAGTTTCTATGTGTATTAGATAATCATGGTGATCCTTTAAATGTTTTCAACTAAAATATAAAACACTGGTATGCCTTTATGAGAAAGAATATGCCGTTTAAAGTAATAAATATATATTTAAATATACAATTAATTATAATTTTTAATAGTGAGTGAATGCCTCTGTCTCTCTACTGTGATTTAATGTTCTTTTAATTAATCTTTTAAGTACTTTATTACTTATTTTTGTCTTGTTGTTGGCAGCTAACAGTTTTAAGGATGTGGCAATATATTTTAATAACAAGTTATATGTATTTGGCATTGTGCACGTATCAGTGCTTGTGTCAGAACGCTCCCTTATTGTGCCCTCTGGGTCAAACTAAGTTTTGAAGCGCTGCTTTGAGATTTTTTTTTTTCTTTTTTCTTTTTTTCCCTTAGAAGGAATGTTAAAATACCCTTATCCCCTATCGGACTGAATAAAAAAACTGCCCAAAGCTAAAGTAATGTTTACATTGCATAACAAAGAGCTCTTGGACGTGAAAAGGTTGAGACCAGCTCCCTTTATGATTAATGTACTGAAAAGCAAACAGCAGGGCTAACTGAAAAAGATTTTCTCAAACAAAAAGTCATTCATTATATTTACCATATTCATCAACAATCTCTCACAATTTATTTTTCTTCCCACATGTTGATAACTGGTCTATGTTTCACAGTGTCATAGCAGCATACTTGTACTGTTTGCTGTGCAATAACCCACGCCCTCTCTATCATACATACACTGGTCAGGAAAATTATATTTGATTACTGATAACGATCAGAGACAATTATGGTTAGCTACATGTATCCAGCCTCAGAGATAAACGTCAGTCAATTTGAGAATTCAGGCGTGCTTCTGTTTGTTCTCCAGCTCCCTGTTAAAGCTGCAAACCTCTGAGCCGAGGTTGTGTTGATGGGGTCATGCAGATCACCCTGGCCTTCACTTATCACACAGGATGTCTGGAAAGTTACTTTGTATACAAATTCTGTGTGATGAACAGCTGCAGACGATCAGTAATGTGCTGCTGCAGACACTGATGGTTTAAGATGTTCATAACCCAAAAACTCAAGAGTAAATCCAGAAAGCCAAAAGATTTGTTGATATTATGGTTCAGTGTCAACCTGTAGTCAGAAAATAGACTTGCAGCTTATCTGTACCATGTCAGAGGAGTGTAACTGTTTTCATTTGAAATACATGTCGCTTATCAAAGACTGTCGAGTAATTAGACACACCAGTGATTTCTTTTGAACACTGAGTGATGTCTCCTCCACTGGAATGTGAGTGGTATTTTCCCCCTCAGTGTTTCACTGGGATATTGTGATCTTATTACTATTGTGCAAGGGTGCGGATCTCATTACAACTCAGGGGGAAACATGGAGTTTTCTCAAGAGTATTTTCTCAGGGGAACATCAAAAATATCACTAGTGTACATCAAATTATCCGCTGTCATAGACATAGCCATTAATAGTAGCTTAATATACAGTTTACGGTCAGGTGCGCTACACTGCTCAAATAAAGACACGCCCAGGCTATTGCTTTATCAATTTAATATTAGCTAGCTAACTAGCTAGCTTGTTTAACTCGTAAAACTTCCAATAATAGCCTGGGTTACCTCTAAAAATGGATCCGGCCAGGGTTAAGTTACTTCACTTGAGGAGGTAAACAAAGTCTGGTTGCGCTTTTAAAGCGAGTATGCAGTATAAGAGCACGGAGTGATGAAATATAAGTATTTTGAGTTTGCCACCTCTACTGTGTTTACAAATATTAACGATGAAAACAAACCTCTAAGCTGCACTAATCAACACTTTTACATTAACACTAGATTAAATGCCTTTCTGTAATGTAAAAGTAAACAGAAATGTATGTTTCCCAGTCAACATAGAGGAGAGTTAAGCAGCAGAGTCAGATATTTCCCTCAGGAGTAGGTTGAGTCCAAAACCAGAGCTAAAAGAGGGTAGCCTTCTTTCTGCCTTGGCTAGATGATGCACTTGCTGAAGTTGACGTTTTAAAGTAGAACGCTTTGTAGTGCTGTTTACTATTGCACTGTGCAGCTGTTGTTGGTAGCCAGCTGCTTATATTAACGGATTTTTAGGCTGTAGTTTTGACTGGCATCTGCCACTTATTGCTTAAAACACGTAGGCGGGATGACAACATTGATCTAAAAGAGGAAAAGGAAGCTACCATCCATCCCAGACTGGTGAGGAAGCCCATCTAATATCACCACTACTTGCTTGGATGTGTTTGTGTGTGCTTCTACCTGACTCAAGAAATGGTCCATCTAGCTCAGGTGCATAAACTTTAAACTGGAACTGAAAATGCAAATGCAGCGTTACCAAAAGTTGCACAACTAATTCCAGTGCGTGCAAGAGGCCAAAAAAACTAAGTATCAGAACACATGAATCACTGAGAGTTGTCATTAAAAACTTTGAGAGTGATTGAAAGTTCCACTTGTGTTTTGCTACTCTTTCATTTACATTTGGATCCCATATTGAGCCTTTATCCCTGATGCGTGCTTGAAAGGATAATTACATGTAGCTGAAGCCAGTTTTTTCAAACACGAGTGCCAGTAGATCTGTCTAACGTTGTGATATCTCAGGTTAAGCCCTATTAAGCCCTGATGTTCTGTATTTGTGGGAACTTGTATAATGAGCAGCATTCTTCAGGCTAAAAGTGTTTATAGGAGAGTTGTTGAAGGGTCCTGCAGGCGGGGCAAACAGTGACATCACACTCCCTCTTGTGCTGGAGGAGAACTGTTCAAAAGCAGTTTGATCATGAAATCAGTGCATGTGCTCACGACTCAACACCACAAACACGGTGACACGCAGAAGTGTAAAACACTTGTGATGTCTGTCCAGTCTGTGTCACCTACACACTCATATATGACCTGTTTCAAAGCCTGTCCAGCATGTCTGCCTCTTGATTTCAGGACTGTGTGACTAGCATGTGAGGGAGCCTGGGGGCGAGGGGGTGGTGGTGAGGGGTGTGTGAAATGTCTGTAAATCATCGTCTGTGGGGAACGAGACAGGCAGATAAAGAGAGAATCCACCACAGGCGTTTTCTCTTTGAACTCCACTCCTTATTTCATTAGACTTTAGCGAAGAGATGACCAGCTTGAGGGGAAATGGGATAATTTGTATCACGTTACCCGATTCTGATTTGCTGATGAGTGTTGGATAAAATGAAGTACATACACATCTTCATGTGTTATCCCCGTCTTGTTCAGAACTGCTATTCATAAGAGATGAGTTGTAGAGATGCAACGATTATTAGATTTATTGTCAACTATGAAATTAATTTAGTTTGATAGCAGATTAATGAATTTTATCAATTTCTTAAGAAAAAAGGCTAAATTATCTCACTCTAGCTTCTTAAATGTGAATATTTTCTGGTTTCTTTACTCCTCTATGACAGTAAACTGAATATCATTGGGTTGTGGTGGACAAAACAAGACATTTGAGGACGTCATCTTGGGCTTTGGGAAACAGTGCTAAACATTTTTCACCATTTTATGACATTTTATAGACCAAACAACTAATCAATTAGTCACCAAGATGATCGATTTAATCAACAATCTAAATGATTGTTAGCTGCAGCTCACTAAGTTGTTCTAATATATATTGTAAATGCCGCTCATCACCTTGGAGTTCACCCTGCTGTTCAGCTGTACTTTACGTTCATCTCCCTATCTCCGCCATCTTCACAGGCAGCGGGCGTGTGAACCTGGTGCCACTGCCCGTGGTGGTGACCAGTCCGCGGGACATGGCCCTGGCCGCAGTCATCTGCAGCGCTCTGGCCACCGTGCTCCTGGCCCTGTTGGTCCTGTGTGTCATCTACTGCAAGAGACAGTTGCTGGAGAAGAAGCCCAGCGGTGAGTCACAAAATCTGCTCACGCTTCATGCCGAGAAAGAGGGGCAATAGCTGGAGCTTTAGAGGCGTCTTTAAAACACTTTACTAATGAGTGGTGCGTTGGTGCGACCAATGTAGAGGCCTTGAGTTAGGTTTATATTTTAACAATGGAAAAACTTTTCAATAGAGCCTGACCAATATATCGGTGGACAGATACCATCAGCTGATATTGGCCGGTCACAGATATATTGGTCTCGGTGTATATAATGTCCGATATGCAGCAATATTAAAACTCTTTTATTTATAATGCAGAAATAGACGTTTGAGAAGTTTAGTGTTTCAGTGCACTGATGTTATTATAGACAAATACGTCTATAAACTCTAAAATATCCTGCCTCCAATACATATCTTTGTTCCAAGTGTAACCATATTTTAAGGATTATTGCAAAAAAACTGTGTGTACATCGGCCGATATATATCAATTTCAGAATCTTTTACTTCTGAATTGGCATCAGCCCCAAAAATCAAGCATCAGTCAGCCTCTCCTTTAATGCACCACTGCGGCGGGGGGTTACATGTGGTCCTATGCAGCGAGCGTTGAACTTTGAACTCCCGCTCCCCAGGTGCTGCTGTTTCAATGCACAGCCAATCAGTCTCCGGTACAATTTGTTCTCTAGTCAAGATTTCCAAAATGGAGGAAAAAGCCCATACTTTACCATGTAGTCCTATAAGTGTTCATTAATCATTTATTAATACCAAACAGAGTTACAAATGGTGGTTATTCCAGATGTGGTTACTTGGTTGTTTGCATTCAACAATAATTGTTTTTTAATGTCCTATTGCACAGCAGAGGCTACAATTCTTAGCTTGTAATATAACAGTGTTGTGCAAGAGTTAAATATACATATGTTAAAATATGAGTGGCACTTATAGAGCCCTTGATAAGACCCTAAAGAAGGAGTATATCCTTTGGGATGAGCACGATTTCATCACTCTTTTGTTAGCTGCACAAACAGAGTGCCAGTTCGTCTGTCAGTTGTAATCTCCAGTGTAAAGCCTTATTAAACCCTGATGTTGCATATTTGTGGGAACTTGTATAATGAGCAGCATTCTTGAGGGCCAAAAGTGTTTGAGTCTGTGAAACGTCCCGAGGCAAAGAACTAATGACATCACGTTTCCCTGGTAAGCTGAAACAAAGAGTGTGTAGTTGAAGTTACCAAGGCGTTACCAGTTATGTGTTTTTCTCGCTCTAATGATGTCAAGTGAATACTTAAGTTGATAAATATTTTGTTAGTAGTTTCACTCGGCACAAACATGAACCCCACCCTTCACCCAAGCTGCTACAAAACACGATCACAGTTGCTTTTTAAATTATACAAAGGAATTTTAATCGTCCTCATGGACCCGAGGGTTGAAAGACTTTTCCCAACACATAAGAGAGCGTGTAAGTTTAGTCAGATAGACATCACAACCAGACCGACTGCAGAAAA
The DNA here is from genome assembly GCF_965226575.1 of Pagrus pagrus. Lineage (NCBI taxonomy): Eukaryota > Metazoa > Chordata > Actinopteri > Spariformes > Sparidae > Pagrus > Pagrus pagrus. The sequence goes on along the minus strand of NC_140188.1, from coordinate 22,481,771 downwards.
AAAAATTCAGACTGGTTTCTGTTATTATTATTGCTAGGAAAGAAGTATTTTTTCTATAAAAGTCAAAGGGCACCAACTTCTAATACAGTATTCTTTTGTAAAGGGCTTCATAGATGGTTGATGAGTCTTTAATAATGCTTTATAGATCAGTTATAAGCAATTAATCAAACCAAATTTTGGGTTGCCAGGTTGTGAAAAACATTTATGCTGTTTTTTATCCTTTGTTTGGTCATAATGAAATCCATCCAGTAATAATAAAGTGATTGTAATCAATTTATTACCATTAATGAAGACAATTTATAAAGACTTCTTAAAGGCGACCTTATTAAAGTGGTACCAGTAGAGGATCTCTGGGTTGTTGAATGTGTATCAGTGGTTGACCATCTCCAATCTGTTTTCTCAGCGGCCTCTCTGAGGTCCCAGGACTGTCCCTACAGTGGAGCAGAGCTGTCCTGCCTGGACCCACGCTGGCTCCATGACTTTCCCCAGAGACCCTGCTGCCAGTGTCACCTGGGCCCTGGACACACCTGTGGTAGGTTCAGACTCAAGAGGTTTTATACTACCGCTGTCAAACCACTGATGACTAAGGAAAATGTTGTGTTTTAACTTCAGTAGTATACTGTAGAGTGGGCCTTTAGAATAGGGGTGATGGCAGATGGTTGACTTTCCATCTGTGTAAAGTTGAATATGTGTACATCTGATTTTCAGGTCCGGTCCACCTGATCCCGTCTCTGTGCTGTGATGAGAGCTGCAGCCTGGGCCGCAGCCAGGACAATAGTCCCTTCCAGTCTCAGCTGAGCCTCAGTGACGGGTGAGGCACAGAAATGTGACTGAAATGTTAAAGCTGCAATCATTTTTCCTTCCCTTTCTAAAGAATAGTGGTTGCATATGACAAAGACCATAAACGCTTAACTGCGGCTGAACAGCGGCAGTTGATAAACTCCATATTGCATGTGCATGGTAGAAGGTATTCTCCTCCCCTTCTGGTATCTGCTTAAAGATACCAGAAGGGGTGCTGGTGCTGCTTAAAGTTTTCAAAATCCCTGTTGCTACAGGAAACAACAACAACCACTGCAGTGTACATGCAGAAAAGTTACCGTAACCTGGTTGCTAACGTTACAAGTATAAACAAACTAGCAGCTGTTACCTTTTCTTTGCAGATATTTAGCAATTTTAATGCCAGGGCTTGCATCCCCGCAGGCAACAAAAATCCCACGGACACTATTTTGCAGGGGCATCATCATTGCATTCTCGGCTTTGCGCCTCCCATGATGATTGTTGTTACAAACGAGCTAGAGTGACTTTTTTCTCCTCTAGCAGAATAATAATAGGTGCAGCCAGGCCTTTCTCCAGCCCTGACACAGCGCTGTAAGATTGTTCTGGCATAGCCAGACCAGGTGTTTGGGGAACTCAACTGTCTAGCAACACCATGACTGCAAACATTTTCTCAGCCCTGAGGGGAAGTGACTATAAAACCCTGCAATGTTTGCATCACGCCTGACTGTACTGACTGTACTGAACCTTAACAGCTGGTTAATAGCTGAACTCAACATCAATCACTCAACACACACAATAAAATTACATCCATGTACACAAAGTCAGTACATCCCTCTGCAGTGTAAATAAGTGACACAATACAATGGCTCAATAGACAGAGGATGATTACTGCTGCTCATCTGGTCCCACTGCATAGAAAATACTGTGTACAATATAACACATGAAGTAAGGAGCATACTTGTGTTCATAATTGTGAACTTCACATAATGTTGCTCCCATCAGGTAGTGTTTGGTACACCCAAAATAAACCAGGGAACAGCTGGCAACTAAACACTTAACAGTTGTGTTGCTAATCAAAGTGCTGCAGACATAATTTACTGTGATTAATTAGGTTATTTGAAGCGCTGAGAACAAACAGAGGCACATCACATAAAAGTGAAGTGCCAAAGGGTGTGGCTGTGAACACACATTCATGGTGATAATAGCTTTCTTTATTCTGTTGCTCAGAAATGCAAACCAGGATGAGGAAGGCACCCTGACGCAGTCGGGAGGACGTTCGGAGTCTGTCTGCAGAGAAGCTAGTGGGATAAGTTCAGAGCCTGCAGAGTGTTTTGGTGTTCTGCAGTGCAACGCTGAGCCTGCGGGGAGACTGGAGGTGGAGGAAGAAGAGGAGAGCGACGAGGAAGGGTGCAGATCAAGGGAGAGTTCACCGGAGAGGAGCAGGCAGAGTTCCAGTGACGCCGTGACAGATGCACTTCTTCCCAAACAGCACTCATCAAGTCAGGAAGGTGAGGTGACACATGAAAAGGCTCAATTATTTCAATTATTTTTGCACAGACATTTCTACTGAGCCTCCTCTGGTTTGATTAACACATCCCTGGATATGAAGCAGTTTAAATTAATACTCTAATAGGTGTGACACTCCCTTGGCATTAAAAATGAGTTGCCTCAAAGGAAACTGCTAAACGACTCCCTGGTTCTTTAGTGTGCGAGTCAAATATGGGAAAATGTGAAAGCAAAGAAGGAAAAAATATGGTCCGTCCCACTCCAGAAAACACATATGAAATAATGATATAAACTTCTGAGAGTTTTTCTCTGTGTTTTACTAACAGATTAAATTAGAGCACATTCAAACTGCTGCATGTCATTTTCCTGCAGCCACTGTTTTATAACACTTGTGCTCCTCTTGGGACTTTGCTGTGCGTGTGTGTGTCCACGAAGAGCAGCTGGTAAAAGAAACAAGAGATACTGAGAGCTCTTTGATGTAGACAAGACTATCCTGTTTTAAGTCGGCCCCTGGCTGGCTCTGGGTAGATACGTTACTAATCACTGCGTGTCTGTGTTCCTCTTCCTGCTCTCTTTCCAGGATGACATGGATTTCTTTGGCTCGTGTTCCAACCTTGAACCAACCCGAACTCAACAACAGCCACGGCCAGATCCCCTATCAGATTACTCACTAGTTCCCCCCTCCCTCCAACACACACACACACACACACACACACACACACACACACACACACATACACACAGGCGAGCAGCAGCCACTCTTAAGCATGGTTGCACCGCCTCTTTGAAATGCCTGCCGCTGACCTCAGAGCCCCTCGTCAAAGGGTCCAAACAGAATATGTACATACATGCAAACAAAAGCACTGCTGAGGAAAAGCAAAGCACGAGGGCAATGGCATAGACACACACACACACGCACACACGCACACACTCACACACAATGTGAACTCGCTGGCCCAGAAGGTGAAATCGAATGAAGTTCAAACGTCGAGGAATATTGACTTGATACGGCGGAGCAAAGTGAATCAAAGCGCTCTGCCTGGAGAATGTCTTGCATCTTGTTGCATGTAGGAGAACATAAACTGAACCACTCATCTAGCAGCTGGTGTTATGAAGCTTTTGTGTGTAAAAGGTTTGCAGTTGTAAAATTTGAGGCGTGAAGAAAAAGTGTCAAAAGTGATTGAGTTGCACATTGAAGACAATCTTGATAATATGGAACAAGTTAAGACGAGGAATGTTTAAAGCGATAAATGTGTTTGTAGATACTGTAAAATATGAAATAGGTCAATATTTTTGTAACATAGACATGACTGACAGTATGTTTGCTTTTCTTCTCCCAGTTATAGTGTTGATGGTTGTGAAAGGTCACTTCCAGATATTGTTTTTGTAAATAAACCACTTGACCAAGTTTACATACTGATTGACATACATATTTATTAAATCAAGTGATTCGTGGATGTGTTTCCATGGAGATGTGGGGACTTTTGAGACCGAATTACAAAAAAATTTTAACAATTGATGCGTCAGAGACGGATGTTTGTCTCTCCTGGTTTTAGCTCCAACAATGCTGAATCCTACACTTCCCATAATGCAACGCCTATTTTTGATTAAATTCTCCCTGCGCTCTAAATGTAGCCTCGCCTTATAGATATAAGGGTGGGACAAAATAATAGAAACACCTGTCAGTATACTGTATCTGTTCTTTCCCAGGCTCCAGAAGTGCTCCTCATGACGAGTAAACTTATTTTGATGAGAGTATAATGAATTCTTAATGAACAGTTTCTAAATTCATCTGAAGTGCAGCCAGTCTCCTCTGATGTAATTCGCCTTCGGTTCAACTGGACAAAGATCACAGATGTTAAAGAAACATCTGGAATGACAAAATCACACCTCAATATCCTGACGATCCGTCAAGCTGCTGTGTTTTAGCCTCTGTGTGGTTTTGAGCCACCCAGCTCGATCTGTTTCTCTCTGATGGCATGTTCACACCTTCAGTAACCGTGCGAAGCTGCTCCTCGACCGCCTGCCTCGGGTCTCATATCTGAGCGAGGCAAGCAAGGACAATGTTACAGGGAGCAGCTGCTCACATCTGTTCGTTCCGGAGCGTCCGTGTAAAATGTGAAACAACTCCTTTAGAAGCCAAACTACAAGAGGCTCCGCTTTAAAGTCATGTTTGACCAGCTTTATATTTACTGAACTTGTATTTTCACACTATGCTACACCAGCTTAGATGTTCACCACAACGCAATTTCTGAAATTTCTGAAAATGCCATAAGAGAAAGTGGTGAATTTCTCTCTCTGCACCCAACACTCCACCTCCTCCTCCTTCTCCCCCCTCAAAGCTCCTGACAGACAAAACAGATGGAGCGGTATTAATTTAAAGCCTAAACAATGACCACATGACAGGAAGAGCAGATTAAGTATTCTTCCTCACGCTGATTTGATCAGGAAAAAACAAAGTTCTGCTCGTAGCTGAGCTGAAAATTGAGACTCAACGGTGGGAATACAAGCTGTGGGATTAATTAAAGAAAATAAAGGCAAATTAAATGATTAAAACTGCAAAAATATTTACTGAGTGAAATTCAAAGGGATATGTTACATTATATGGTCGATTTTTCTGTTAATTATAACAAAGTTCAATGCTGAGAAAAGGTGAAACATCTTCTGTACAAACTCATAAAAGTGGTTTTATGATATTAAACAAACAGTACATGTCCTGTTGAAATAACATGAATAGTGAACACATGAGTCCAGAGCATTGGGGAAGTGTCTGTGACAACAATCAATGTTTACACATAACCAGGAGCTTTCAGGGTTTGGTAGCAAGTCTTTAATACATATATTACCTTACACTGCTGTCAATATAATTAGCTGAATATGTCAAATAAGTCAATGTGACTTTAAGAGAGACCTGCAATATATAAAATGTACATTTACAGGCAGAGTAAAGACGCCCTGCGCTTGGCCATCAGTGCATCATCAGTGCTCTCATTGCCTCGTAAAGGTTTGAGTCCGTTTCCATGGCGCCATGAGGCACCTTTCAGCTTTCAGAGTCCATGATGAAGGTCTCGAAGTTCGGGTTGAGCTCCGACACCAGCGCGTCCACAAAGTCCTCGGTGGTGGGTTGCCTCTGCAGCATCCCTGTCACACAAAACACACAGAGCAGCAGGTTTTAGGGTGTGTGTCCAATGCACATCTGGAAAAGGCTCTGGCAGGGGGGAACTGGGATGAACTGGTTTTCTGTTTTCCATCACTTCATGTCAACTCACTGACCGGAATAGTTCAGCTCTTTATGCAACACTTGAGCTGAAGTCAGCGCAGTAACAGAAAACTCTGAGGTAAATTTTAAGAAATCCTTTGACGCAAACGTCATTAATATCCCAAATTAAGCTGAAATCCAATTAAGTCCATTAATACCGGCTGCTGCTGCTCGAATACCAGTTTCTCTGCAATGTCATCATCACTGCACTCGTGTATTGAAAGGATGGTTTGATTTTTTAACATTTGCATCTTGTAGTTACATGTGCAGTCACAGCAATGTTGCTTTCAAATTCCTGTATTTTAAAAGGTGTAATATGTAACTTTGTTTTAGTATCAATTTTGTTTTTGTAGTCCTATATTCTTGAACTTTGGGACTTTTAGATCGACAATGTGCTCTTTTTGTTCTCACCCCATCATAAATCAAAATACAAGCCTGTTTTTGCTCCGGTGTTTTTACATACAAATGTAAACATATAGCTGTAAAGTACATCTTAAACTCATGTAAGCTCTCGCAAACTGCTAGTCCTTGTATCAATAGCTCTGTTTATAGGCCTAAAAAAAGTTACAAAGTACACCTTTAAATTGAAAGCTTAAGGACCACAAAACTTAATTTTTTATGTCCAGTCATATAAGAAAGTGATGATGACCTGCACCCTCACACCTTCTCTCTATACTGAAGTCTAAACAGGCACAGAAACTCAGAGAAATGAGCCCTGTGGATACATTTAGCAGGCCTCAGATCCAACAGACTGCATGTAGTAAAAGGCAGCAATGAAGTTCTCAACATCTTCTATTTCTGCCTTTAACAAAAGCTACACTGTACATTTAAAGTGCTTTACAGGGGTGATACAGAGCTCACACTCACTCTCGTTACACCAGACTGTGACTAGTGCCGTAGAGCAAATATGACTGTGCAACCGGCGAGCGAGTCCTGGGAATGTCTGTCTGTGTTTTGAGAGCCTGTCTGCCAGCTCATGCGTGGAGGACTCCCGTGCTCGCTTTACAATTCAGCTGCACGCCCGCTTTGAAGTCAGTTCATTTCCCCTTGTGTAGCTGCCAATGTAAATAGGCGCTCTCCCCCTCCCCCTCTTTCCTGAATGGGTCACCTCCAACGCACACACACTCACAAACACAAGCATGTCTGCACAGGCACGCATGAATGGAGACGCAAAGAGTTTCACACAGCGATCCTGAACGCATGGACACACAGCGAGATATGGACAGTCAAACACAAACACACACACACACACACACACACACACACACACACACACGCACACACAGGGGAGTCTATGTTGCTGCCATCCTGAAACTGGCTCAGCAGGTAGACATCGAGCGCAGGTTTGGCCTGGCCTGCAGTGAATCGCCTTGCATGAGAGCAGTGAAGGGATTATCATCTCCTCTTACCCACCGGTCTCACCCTGCCCCTCGGCTACAAGATGATACCAACACACAGGGGGTCTCCGATGCACCACGACCGCAAGGCCCCTGGATCCCCGGGAACAAGGCACCCACATGAAAGCAATGATTTCCAACCATAAATGATAGCCCTAATTAAGGAGCTGAAGGATGTTGCTGCTGTGGCCACCGTTTGGCGTTTATGGCGGTTGACGGCCGCTTTAAAGTGGAGACCAAAATGCTCAGAAAGCATTAACAGAGAGGATATTGAGGCCGGCTTATCAAGTTGCACTTAAATCCATCTCCAGACAGCTGGCTTTGTAAGAGCTGTAATAGAAAAGTGCCAAAGTATTGAAATTTGAGTTTCATTCCAAGATAACGTCATGGTTGAGAGGTGAAAGAGGACATGTTCAGCTAAATATACCTGCCAATGACCTGTCAGTCTGTTCATTCATATCCATTTAATTGTTTAGTTCTTGAATTTAATTGTATTAAGTCTTAATTTAATGTTATTCAGCCAGCGTGTTCTCCATTCGTGAGCGGTAATTATGGGTTTCATCCGCAACACGAAATGATAAAACCAAAACAAGATGAAAGACGATAAAGGTCTACAAAGAGCTGAGGAGAACTGCTGAGTCAGATGATAATCCTCTGCGGGTTCGTCATTATGAGTGATTGAGTCATTTGACACATTGCTAGCGTAAAATCATTTGTCGGCACAGCTTTAATCTAAAAGGGCTTTGTGAGCTGAATTCTTCGGGAATTAAAATGTACGATCAGTCATGATTGGGGAACAGTTACATGTTGATGAGATATTTTACTGATCCTAGCATGAATATCCTCTTTTCAGTCAGAGGTCAGAGGTCAGGGTCAGTAACACAACAGGAATCATTGAAACTCAAAGGGGAGCATCGAGGACTGAAGGGTCGTCACCTCCCCAGTCACTACACCAGTGTAAGAAACAAGCGTGCAGGTACACACATGTTCTGACACATTGTTTACTTGGCTTCTTATTACAGTATGTGGGCAGACAGAGCTGTGGGCTCAGCTACCAGCCTGAAGTCTCCACACGCTGTCTGCAGCGTCACCAGCACTTTCTCTAATAGATGTAATTTCCTGACTGTGTATCCACAGGGGGATCTGATGTCTGCAGGCTCGCCTGCCGCAGGTTAGTGTGTTAAACAAGCAACGTCAACATGACAAGAGTGATGAGAGAGGCAGAGAGAGGAGGAGGAGGAGGAGGAGGGGAGAGAAAGAGAGAGATGGAGATAGAAAGGAAGGTGTGATCATGAAAGAAGTTAGTCAGGTAAACAATAGCGCCCTCACCGGCTTCTCATCACCAACAGCTCGGGGTGTCAGCACCTGGGTCTCACACGGAGACCCAGTAGATGAAGTGAGGAACAACAATGAGCGGTGAGGAGTGAGTTTTTTCTCAACCCGCATCCCTGAGAGAGTTTGAGAAGAATGCACAGATAACCTCAAAGTCATAACAACACTGTGGAGGAGTATCTGATCTGAGGAGCTGCTTTTATAGATGCACACAAGGAGGTGGAGCCGAGTCAAACAAAACAGACCCCAGTTTAAAGGGTCAGCTCACCAAAATTCTTACTTACCCCAAGCAGTATCCATGCAGGGAAATAGCTTTAGCTTTATATGTTCAGTTTAGAGATGGCTTCCTCCCCCCGAACACAAACTTTATTTGTGGTGCTCACCGCTTTGAAAAATTACAACGTGTTTCTCCCCACACACTGACCTCCATGAACTGCTCTGGTGGAAAGTAGTTCCGGACACTTTACAACAAACGCACCTCCGCAGCACAGGTCCTGTACGAGCCTCTCTGCATGCTTGACAGCATTACAGCGGGCAGAGGTATATACACTGACTTTTGGCCACGCGCCAAGTAAAACCAGAGCCAAATTAAACATAGGCTGTGCTTTGTGTCCATTGTTAGGAAAGCCTTAAGACAGAGGCTCTGCCATGTGAGTCATCTCGGATTTAAGAGTTTCCATTTCCATTCATAATGGCACTGACACAGCCATTGAGAAACGAGGCTTCTACCTATTACAGTCATCTCAGGGCCGGGAGTGTGAGCCAACTCGGCCAACAGAGTTTGAGCAAAACAGCAGGTGTTAAAAGACACATAATGGACAAAGTATTTTAAAATAACAGATGATCTTTCGTAACGACAAACCGCTGATTAAGAATGCAACTTTTAAGCCAAATCCCGCTTTGCAGTTGCACACAATTTGGCCACTGAACAGCCTCACTGGAGCTATTGGCAGCTGAAGACCTTTGCTCAAGGGTACTTCAAGAGTACTTGTTGGAGAAGGAAAGTGCTCTACTCGTTCTCTATTCCTGCCTAGTTTTTCCGAGCTGGTGTGGGAAAGTTCAAATCACAGACCCTCTTCTTTAGCTCAGCTTCCACTTCTACTCCGAAACTGTTATTTCCTCAAAACAGATCAGAGCGATTCTTTCAATTTCGTCATGGAAACTCATTTTATATTAACAGTGTGCTTAAAAGTGGTCTGAAAAGTATCAATGCATAAGGCTAAACCTGTATTCTTTCTCATGTCCAGCAGGGGGGGGGGACTCCACTGGTTTCAAAAAGAAGTCTAACTGTATGTAAGTTTATGAGAAAATGACCCTACTTCTCACTTGATTTCTTACTTCAGTAAACAGTTTCCTGTTGAATTTCTGGTCTCAATCACTAGTCTAAGTCATCTTTAATACAGCATGAAGTTCATTTTGTAAATTATGTTCCCATTTACAGAAAAATAGATGATAAATCAGGGTGTTTTTTTAGGGTGTGTCCTAGTAAATCCTAGTAAATAGTACAATCTGTTGTGTCCACCCTATGATCTTTAAGGTAAGCCGCAACTTTTTATATTATCATAAATATTATAATATTTTTCTCCAACTGCACTCAAAGTTACAAAAAAGTCTTTCAAGTAAACAGAGCTGTATCTCTCACAGGAGAACATACACAGCCTCCACAGAATCATTTATTTAGTTAAAGGGTGGTGGGCGATGGGTATCAGTCGAATAAAGACCTACGTGGCCAGCTAACAGCTCTGAGCCTCGCTAATGACAACTCTGGGGACAAGGATTAGGTAGAAATGTTTCAAAATTGCTGCCAAGCCTGCAGCTAAAGTACTTCTGGCTGAGTTTATCAAACATCCGAGTAACTGCCTAGAAAGAGCTTTTCTGTCACAGATAAAGAAATGAAGAACAGACTGTCTGATGGCCGACATTCTTCTAAGAACAGTTAAATAAAAGAGGACTCCCATGATTTGGATCGTTAGTCACATTAGCCATCCTCTGGATTAGTAGTTTTTCTTCAAAAAACAATACATTACATGTGTCCCTGAAAATAAGCGGAGCAAGCACTTTAATTTTTACCTGTATTCTGCTGTTAGAGCACTTATCAGCATCACTGAAAAGTGTCTTTTTGCTAAAACTGGTCCCTTTATAAGAGCCATTAATCCCGGTCTCATGGGTTCGGCTGCGTTCTGTTTCTTCATGATTTAATTGGTTGCTTTTATAGGCCAATTACACCCACATGCAACTCGGAGGGAGCAGCCGAACGCATTTGTACATTTAAAATAAGAACAAACTGCAGCGTGCGGTAACTTGAGCCTCGACCTCACTGCCTCTGTAGCCTCATATTCCCAGTGTGTGTATGAAACAAAATTCGTACACATATGTCAGAGTTTATGATCGCACATTTCTGGCTTCTTCAGAAGCTGTTCAGCTGCTGCTCATAACCATTCGAAACATGTCAAGGTGTGAAACGCTGTTACCTCTGTCGAACCTGGAGGCAAACCTTCGGCTCACTGCCTCTGTAATTACACCTTTGAAGTTCAGGAAGCTTTTTCTACAAACAGCACTTAAGACGGGCCCAGAAAGCAAGCAAGACAAGGGTGATGACAAACACTGCACTGGGAGGCTCTTTGTTGAGTAAGTTCCTTCACAAAAGGAAAAAAGAAGAAGAAAAACTTGCTGTTGTTGAGGATAAACTCGCGCATAAAATTAATCTGCATTGAAACAAAAGTGAGGAACTTTTTGTCTCCTCCTCCAGCTTTATATGCTTTGGTATACTGCGAAATACAGAGAGATCCGCTAGGCGGTGATAGGTTTAATCAGCTTTGTGTGAACTCACTTCACAACGACTCGAACGTAACAGACGTTAGTGTAAAAGTCCCGGGCTGCAGGTCTAAAACGCAGAAATCAGTTTTATGCAACTTGAGAGATTCATTCCAAAACGTAAATGCTGCACACCGTACCTCGTTGTATGACATCCATGGTCCCCAATGGATGAATCCTACTGACTAGTCTGTAAGCAGTATGCAATATGTAATTTCTGCCGCGAGGAGTCTAAATCGAAACAATGAAAACAAAAGAAGTAGTCTGATGGCGTTGTGGAGCAGCGTGGGATCATGGGAGTTTGTTGTCTTCTTTGTTAAACAACCACAATTGCCAGTGAAAATCTATCTGATGTGACTCATCAGATGTTGATGAAATGTTGATGGATGAGGTAAATGTTTGAAAGTTTTATTTGTGTTATGTTTTGTCTTGTTTGCTGACTTCCTTCCTCACTCTCTGACGCATCATCTGATGTTTCCCTTTTGAATTATAGCAACAGGCAACTAAATGAAAAGCATGTTTACCCTGACTTAATTTTCTCGGGATTTGAACACTGTTGGAAATATTTGGGATAATGAAAGTACAACATAACAAAATACAGAACAATGGTGTAGTGCTTCTTGGACATATTAATGCAGAAATGTTCAATATTATAACTTTAACTTCAATATTTTGACAACTAATGAATCTGTCTAATACTTTGGTTCATGACTAAATACCTACAAAGCTAACCTTCCCATTAGCCTTAGTTCAACTTTGTGTTTATCGCTAATTAGCAAATGTTAGCATGCTAATCAGATAAACTAACTAAACATGGCAAACATTAGAACCGCTAAACATCATTGTAAGTGTGAGCATGTTAGCATGTCGATGTTAGCATTTATCTCAAAGTGCTGCATATGCTAAAGTACAGGCTCACAGAGGTGCTAGCTGGCCTGTAGACTGACAGTGTTGATACATTTCCTCGTGAAAACTAAAGACATTTGTCAGGCACAGAGATACACCTAAAGTTATATTATATTATGTTATATATTTAAACTCATCTATTTGTTTGGATTTCTAAAACAAGCTGCCCTCTACCAGTATGTCTTCAGTGATGGTAAGTATTCCTTCAAATGTTTCAGGACTTTTATTACTTTGTCTTCACAGCCCCATGGTCATCAAAAGACAAACTGCTCTCAGTAAATCAAAGCAAAGACACTTCCCTCTGTACCCGCGCTGTGTGGAGCACTAGAAAGATGGTTTTCTTCGATAGGCTGTGAATTATGGATTTTGCAGCTTTACAGCTTATCTGTGAAGTTCAACCCAAATGTCTCCTCATGTTCAGACAGAACTATACATCACTGTCACAAAAGTGCTGTGGGACTGTACAGACCACCGTGCTCTTGGGGTTTATTATGGACTATGTGAGCAGTCATAAGAACTATTCAGCCACGCTGCCTTCTGGACAAAGCACTAACAGGGTCCTGGGACTCCGCTACCGAGCCCAAGTAGATCCATTTTCTGTGCTCGGCGGTCGAGGCTATGGGAACAGTCTGGGCCATGAAAGCCCTCTCTGTGGCAGGAGCCGAGGTTCAGTTCAGTCAGTCGATCACCTTTCACTCCCTCTTTCCCTTTCTACTCTCACTTTTTCTCTGACTCCCTCGCTCAGTGCTGGTGCTGCTGCCCTGGATTTAATGCCCGGGTTTACATTTCAACACCGTCTTTTCCTGGGAAACATCCAGTAGCGGGCAGGGAGCCACGCTGATAAAGACTGGCCTCTGATTAGCCTTGCTGGGCCTGCTCCGGTTGCCTGCGTGCCCTTGTGCCCCCTCCACCACCTCGCCAAAGGGGACAGCAGGGAAATGTTACACACCTTCATTTACAAGGGTCTTTGTTTGAAAAGATTATGTGTAATGGGTTGGATCTGGATTCTGTGTCCTTCCTCCAGTCTTCTGGTCTCTTCTGGCATAAATACTGCTAATAGACATAAAAGGGCCTTCTTATTCGCTTCAAAATCCTTTTCCATTCCCTCGATAGGAATTCAAGATGGTTGCTGTGAACCTCTCAACCCCAAAGCGAATAGTGGCGAAAAGTTAAATGTTTTAGCACATGCACTGATGTAGTTTTATAACTCTTACTAAGGCTTTCATGATACGAAGATAAATTACGAGGACATTTGTAGCCATCAAAATGGCGAGGTGGGTGGAAGAGTCTCTTTTCAAATGTTAGTTTCTCCAGACGTGGAATAAATTGTATTATGATAAAAGACACGAAAGAAACAGGTTTAAGATGACTATCATAACTGCAGCTACACAGAGTGAAGCTCGACTGAAAACTCTTTCATGGGACACTGCCCAGAATTTATTTGATCTGCATTTTCTGTTCTAAAATTATATTGTTTTGGCTAAGTTTTATTCCCAAAGCAGACATTTTTACAGGCTTGAGGCTTGAACAATGACTTATGGCTGGGAAAGACAGCCAGAGGGATCAATATGACCCTGATAACTATCCTGCACACAGGGCCTTGGCCTATAATTAGAGTAGCATTCACTTCAAAGGGAGCCATAAAAGCAAATGCTGTCAGTTCAACAACAGTTAATTGGTCAGTAGATTTAATAACAAGGATCTGATCTGTTGGTGGCTGTAATTTCAGAGGCTGGGCGCAGCCCCGGTCGGAGCTGTCAGAAGGACAATCCGATGCAGGAGGGAGGAGGTGACCCTGAGGGAGGGATTTACAGTACACTCCCAAGTGTCACCTGATACTGCTGCTCCCTCTCTCCGTCTCCCTCCTCTCACCCTCTCTGCTGTTGTCCTGTCCAGACATGCCACAGTGACTACTCCACGAGGAGAGAAGGAAGTGATGGGAGGATGAAAAGAAGAGGGCAACAAGAGGAAGTTTTTTTATTTAGCCTGTCAAGCCCAAATAAAGATAAACTACAGCTTCTGCTTCAATGGCACAACCTGATTAACCAAAGTTTGATGGTTCAAACTTAAAGAAAAAACCCCAAAAAACAAAAACAATACAGTCAAACAAGACTTGAAGTCCACAGCCATGGTAGCAGTCCTATGCAGGTTTACAATAGTACAGTGGTGCTTTGGGCAAAATGCTAAAATCAGCATGTTAACCTACTCACAATTACAATGCTAACAGGCTGATGTCTAGCAGGTTTACTGTTTGCCATGATCACCATCTTAGTTAAGTGAGTTAGCATGCTAACTTGTGCCATTTAGCACTAAACACAAAGTACAGCTGAGGCTGAGGGGAATGTCAGTTTTTGCAGGTATCTAGTCCAGGGGTTAGACCTACTATCCGCCCGACTGAGTATCAAATCCGATATGAAGCATTTCCAATCATTAGAATCTGTGCTCTTTTTTTTTTGTGTCAGATTGCCGATAAAATAAATGACTGTGCTACTTTGGCCCTGATGCAGCATCCTGCCTCTGTCTCTGTCTCTACTCTGACCCTTAATCTAGTCATAAACCAAACAATTGGAAGAAGAGACACTTTGACCTGATGGTGATGCTAGAGGAAAATTCAGGGGAATCACCAAAATCTGTAGGATTCATCCTCTGAGGACCATGAATGTAAAAATCTCATCTTAATCGAGTCAACAGTTGAGATCAATGGACCCACATTAGCATCTCTAAAGCCAGTGGCATGACTAATTATACGTAGCAGATCTGAGGTGGTTGAAGGCACAGTGGGTTTTAAGCCCTGCAGAGTCAGCAGTCTTAGGACTCAAACCTATAATCATCCATGTCTGTCTTTCCTGCCTTCTGCATTTCGTCTGTGCTCAAAAAAAAGTAGCATAATGTCATTTAGTAAAGCAGATCATATTACTGACCTCAAAAAAGGGTTGGACTGGCATGAAAAGTGTACGGCTGCCAGAGGGAGCTGACTCGACAATTTCTACTGCAGCAGACTACCACAGAAGGACTGGCTGCGTCTCTGGGTTCACAAAGCTCTTGTAAACAAAGATAAGAACTGTGGAAGGTGTGTTAAACTGGTATTGTGGGAGCAGAAGCACAGAGCGGGCCAAACCACAACAGCAGCTGTGAACGCCTGAAAAACTAAACCTGACTAATGGACTCACAGCTGCTTCTGTCTGATGACAAACCTGCAAGGTAGTGTTACATTTCCAGGAAATCAGTTGATACAACACAATACTTACAGTGAGGTCAAAGGATTGTCATGGACATCAAGAGACTTTTCAGTCTTACTCAGTACTGTAGATCAAAGTTGCTCCAAATTATTGCTGTTCATTGAGGATTATCAACCCAACAATACTGTATCTTATTTTCTGGTTTCACGGGTGTGTAGTGGAAAATCCCATCAGTTTCTTAGGCATGCCCAATGTTTATTTACATCCTATGGTCAGTAAGCTACTAACTGCTGTTAGCTAGTTAGCTCAGTGTAGACGTGTTATATTTTCATATCTTACTCGGTGAATCTAGGATATATTTTGACTCTAGAGGTGATTGTGGAAAGACAAATTAAGACTGTTGTGGTGGGTTCTATTTTGTTTAAGTTGAGTCTTAATGAAGTGTGTTTTACGATGAGTTAATGAAGCAAATAAGCTCGTCTTAGTGAAGCGTGGTAAAAATTCGAAACTTGCACACATCTGCCAGCTAAAACTATGGGATGCTGTACTGTCAGACAAGGTCTCAAGTCTCATAAGTGGTATTATGAGACAGGAAGACCCGGGGTTAGCTGGTCAGGATGCTATGTTCAATGTCGACATTGTTTTTTCCACATTCTGTTTATAATGTTAGTCCATTTTTTTAATGTTTTAAACATCTGTAGTTAATAATATGAAATCTCTTTAGTAAAAGAATTTGTGATAATTTTAAATATTCCCCCATTTTTAGTTATGTTACTTTCTAGTTCATCACTATGAAAAGGCAGAAACTGGGTTCAGAGTCTCTACTCGTAATATAAAACGTATTACTGTTTTCATTATTTACTCATCAATTATATAATTCATTATTTGTTCTTCCACTGTAATATTCTAGATACTTTTAACAATTTGATCAGGAATAAGAAACTTTGTCAAATAAATCAATTCAACAGAAGCTGACTGATTAAGTCACTGAAATTATCTCACTTTTTATGTGTGGACATTTTCCCACCAACACAAATTGTAACTAGTCATCTGTATTTACTTTTCGGCCTCGCGCGAGACAGAAAAACAAATTTGAAAGCAGTTCACCCTCCAGGCTGTCCAGCGTGTCAAAACAAATTCAGCAGCATTACATTACAGTAATTACACAACCTCTTTTACTGACGCTGATACTGGAAACTAATGGACTGACACTTTCATTCCTGGACTGAAGAGAGATGAACTCTGGTGAAATCCTAAAGCTGTTAAACTATGTTACAAAACAACCAAATCTGCCGAGAGCAGGTGTCCTGTACGAGGTATACAACTGCTGCCTGAAGGCTGTGGGGTCAGAGGGTCCTTACAGAGCCCAGAAAGAGTGAAGGAGGACCTGAGGCTTTAAAGCGTCAAACAGTTTGAAGATGAACTGGTGATAAAATAAAGTGCTTCACTGACTTTTTTTGCTAAATTTGATTCTTTCAGCATTGGGCGGGAAAAAACGCGGTACATGGTAAGTTACCTTCCACCATCAGCATGGGCTCCTTGGCTCCTCCATGGGCCAGCATCTCCCGACGGTAACGCTCCCCCATGTCCCTGACAAAGAGAAAGACGGACACAGAAGAGAGAGAGAGAGATAAGGTTACAGACACCTGTATTCTCTCCTGTCAGCTCCTCATACCCTGTCAACCCCATCCACTGCTCCTGCTGCCACTCGGAGCCCAGGGCCAAGTCTCGAAAAGCTGCCTGTTCACAACAGACAGGTGACAGGAAACAGAGATCTGACAACTGCAGGTGGAACTAAAACAATCTCAGAGGGAGAGGGAACACATGAAGACGGAGAGACAGTAAAGAAAAAGAAGAGGAAAGAATGGAGAGAAGCCTGCAGGGCGCGACTAGATGGAGATATGGTAGAGGCTTCGTTTTTCAAAACAAAGCCTTTGTGCTTTGTCCAGGGGCAAACACTTGTGATAAGGGGGAGTCTGGTAATGTGGATGCTGGTGGGTGTCTGTGAGTCACAGCAGACACCTGCCAATGCGGCGCGAGTTTCATATTAATGTCATGTTCAATGTCAGGCATCAGAGACTTAAACAGTATCCAGGGAAGGCGGCCTGTCAGGAGCTATCTGTGTCAGCGCTCCAAACGTAAAACAGGTAATAATCTCACCATGAGCGCAAAGGATACAAGGGACTAAACAGAGATTCAGGACAGGGAGTCATCAAAACATATCTTATACCTCGGTGGAAGCTACAATACAGATTAAGTTCCTCACTTGCATCATGTGGTAAAAAACAACCAGAATCCTTTTTGGGAGGATATTTCTGTCTTTGCTTTGAGAGGGAACTGTCCCACCTCACTGGTCCAGTACCACTGAGTGTCACTCCACATTAAGATGCATTTATTAGCTGTGGAGGGCACTCATTAAAGAGGAGGATCTATAACTTGCATTTCTCCACCATAAGCAGGAAATGGCTTTCCTGTATTACCATTGCTTAGCTGTTGCATTATGTGTTTTCCCCCTGAAAGTAATAAATATTCCCAAAATGCTAATGGGCTATAGTAGCCCTTTATCATTATAGTTTATATGCACGACTTTTAAATTGACCATGCATCTACTAAAAAGTCCACATAAACTTATCCTGTGCACAAGAAAGTGCATTTTCCTTATTCATTTTAGCTGCAGTACTCTGTTACTGAAACATGGTAAAGAAGGTTTGAATATTTGACAAAGCAGCAACATGGATGTAAATTTATCTGCCATTTTCTTCAACACCTGTGCTTTCAAATTGGTGTAATGGAGTTTGGGGACGTCAGTGCCAATGCAGAAACACTGTGGACAGCCTTTTCAAAGTAAAGGGCTTCAAAAAGGGACACATTTTAAACGCATATACAGAGTTGTGATGCATTAAACTCCATTGTGCTCCTTCCCGTTTGCATTAGACCTCTGTGAAAGTGATTTATTGGAAGCTGCCACAGATCTTCAACTCTGCAGTCATTTCCTTTTAGTTTGGCACTGAGCATTTCAATTAAAAACTGAGCCGGTGCATAACCAAATGCTCAGCTTCAAGTTTTTCTTATGTAAAAGTTGAGGATATTCGCCTTTTCATTTAACAGAAGTCACATTTGTGCATTTGAGCAGCCGTCTCACCTGTTCAGAGGATCCTGAGCGAAGCACTGTCTCCACACCATGGAGGCCACGGCTCGGGACATGAGGTAGGAGTAGTACTTCGCCCCATAGCCAATCAGGTGGCTGAATCTCAGCTGCCATGCCTGTAGAGGGAATTTTAAAAATGAAAGTTATCATCTTCACCTGAGTGAGAAGACGGCGCAGCTTAAAAAAAATCTAGCCATCAACAGGTTCTTCTTCACCAGACTGGATGTGACAGAACAAACAGAAAAGTTAGAAGAATTGTTACTTCTTAATAAAGAAATGACACAAGAAGTGCATTCAATTATCCCCATGCACTATGTATTAGTTTTGACAAAATGAAAAATGTTATAAGATTGTCAGAAACAGTGTGAGGTGGGGCAGCAGTGTAGCAGAGGGCCAGCATAAATGTTTCTGCTCTTAAAACCTGTTTCTATGATCGCAGCTAAATGTGAGAATACAACTTAAAACATCTACAGTACATACAATGTACATACAATGACAGTGATAAAACCACAACAAACAAAAAGCCTTATATTTGTAAGAGTCACCGTTCCATCAGTTTTAGTTTAAAAACTTTGAAGCTGCTTCTATTGTCTTTGTTCCTGTCATAATATTGGTGGAAAATCACCTTTCCTCCGACAAACCTCAATAAGAAAACATTAAATCACAAACTGCCAGCTCCTCCATTAAAGGACGAAACATGGAAATTCCTAAATGGTAGAAAGCCCCCTGCTCCTCTCCTCTGTTCTCCATGCAGTCGCCTGAGGCGGCCCCTCTCCATATCTATAAAGACGAGCTCTTTTATGATCTCTGCAAGCGGGGACTCTGGGGGAATTCAGCTGGCAAACACTCAAACATTCAGCCATTTAGAAAAGAAAGCAGCTGCTGTAGTTAACAAAACCATAACAGACTGCAGACGCCTCCCTCCACCTCCACATAAAAAAATGTAATAACCATAAACTCCAACAGCAAGTGAAATAATAGTCTCAATCAAAGGAAGTAGGGAACTTATGGACTGTTTGTACACAGGTGACCTCAGAGCTTCAGTACCGATGCCAGAGAAAATCCTTGCAGGTTTTATTGTCCTTGGTGATTAAAGACACTTTAATCTCTGAAGCCCGAAACCAAACCCTTTAATGACGGGAAGAATAACTTATACAGTTCATAATCCTGTGTTTAAACTGAGTTTTTGGTCACTTGGTGGCAGCGAAAACAAACTGTAAACACAAAACTGACATACAGTATTATCACCTTATGAAGCTGTTTTGTTGCTAATGAAGTAGACATGAAATAAGATAAGCATTTATTTGGGGTCTTGTTTGTGTCCATCTGATGAATATTCACTCTGCATTTATATTATATATACAGTATAACCTTTATTTAATCTCATGTATATGGGTAATTGCTAAATGCTTCATTGTGTTCACCAGCTAGTTACTAGCTTTGCCTGTCTGCTGTTTTTTAGTATAAAGTCATTTCTTTTAGCTTTTTACCAAAAAACTGCTGCTGATGATGACACTGATGTAATCAATGAAACAAAATCAAAAAATAAAATATTATATAAATATAAAAAATTATTTTGCTGTGCATCACAGTGATCTTTGTGCAATACGTATATTCAAATACTGCAACAATTCTGGTGTAATAATATACATTAAAATACATATTGCATTGTGTTTATTATTTATTTTCTCATTCTAAGATTACTAGCTTTATTCTAGACTTCTCCCGTTTTCTTTTTACCTATTATTCAGCTTTAGAGGTTTGTTTACTAGACGTTTGATTACTGAGAGTGTTTCTGTTCCTGTGAGTTTTTATAGTTGCACTGATCAGTGAGTAGGGCTCGTAATTTCTTTCTATTCTAAATCGTATCCCTTACCTTGCATCTACATCTTATCATAGTAACGTACGGAGGTCGGACGTAGGAGGTAAAGCAAAAAGTTCAAAAATCAAAAAAAAATATCTCATACACTTTCATGATAAATACCTTCAGAGTTATATTACTGCATGACAAAGTGTCATAAACAGCTGTCTCAAGCAGCTGTTTGAGAGCTTAAAATGGGGGCTGCTCATCTTCAGCGTTATGGGAGAGAGCTCTGTGGTCTTATGTGGTCTGGCTGATCCAACAGCACTAAAAACGCTTAAGCTCCAAAGTGTCGACTTGATGAGACTCTTCTGGGCTGCAGTGACTCTAATAAGAGTAAATAGCACTCTTGAGAGGAGTTCTGGCTCAGATACGCACGGGCAAGCTGAAGTTGACTGAGTTTGCTTTGTCAGCTGAACGCAGCAGTGATTGGTGCCTCGGGTCATGTAGGTTAGAAGTCTGTTTTAGCTGTTTGGAGTTCATTTATATCCATATGAATTGGACAGAGCAGAACACGCCGACAAATGATTATTCTGATTCATAAAAACAAGATTAATTGATAGATTGAAGAAAAAAAAAAAAAACACCACATGTGTTGTTTGGATTGGATTGGGAAATAAGAGAGATGAATCATCTTGTTTTGAAAGTCATTTTCTACTTTCTATCTTTGGTTATGGTATATTTTGTCAGGAAATCTTAAAATTCAGTAATTTACTGGTAAAACAAGCTACATGAGAGAAAGAGAAGCCACATACCACGCTCTTTCACAATAAAACTCCACTGGCATCAAGTCATTTTCCACTAAATTATTGACTTTTTTCCTGTTTCTTGGCCTTCAGTTTACCAGCGTGCTAAAATAAACGATGCAAAATCAATTAAGAACTATTTGCTAATATTTAGTGTCTTTCACTTACTCTGTTGTAGCAAGTCTGGTCTGAAGCATTTTGATGTAAACAGCATTTCCCCTTATTTCAGACATTAGAACGCTTATCAGAGCCGACTTACTTCTAGACTGAACCAAATTATTTCAAGATTTCAGATTTCTTGTCAAGTAAAAATCATCTTACTGCACGGACAGATAATTTCACTAGCATTACATCATTTCTCTTGAAATCAGTGTTTTTCTTCCATTTTAGCTTCCCTTTTTTGTAGCGAGGCTGTTTTGTGCTTTTGATGTTCTTTAGTTCAGATTTAAAGCCTGTGGGAAAACAAGCCTTTTATTTGATTCTGTTTGCTGTCTGAGTCTTTGACCAGATGCTTTAAAGCACTCGTCACAACGTGTCACAAAAAATGATTTTCAGACTTCCAAGCTCCTCTTTGTCTGCTAGTCCCGCTGCTTCACATCAAATGATTAATGTCGACTTTTTTTGAGAGTGCAAGTGGGTGACATGTCAGCGAGATATCCTTTTGATCCTTACATACAAAGGAGACAAAGTCAGTGCAGGCTTTTTACTCTCTTCCTCTTGTGAGATAAAAGACTTTTTCTTTTGTTCTTGCTAAACCCAACTTGTGGCTTTTTGTTTGTGGTGCTAAGGTGCAACTTTTACAGGAGAATGTGGATCATATGTGCTTGAGAGTGCATTAAAAACACAGCTCAGTAAAAGAAAAAAAAAAAAAGTTGGCCCCAAAACATTCAGGCCAAGAATCGCAGATTAAAGAAATGTCAACACGGCGGGGAGAGCGTCTTGCTTTCTGCCATTGATTTCCAAATATTATCTTCAGCTCAAGGGTGAGCATGTGGTCTGTGTTACTCACAGCTGATCCTCTCTCTCAGCGCTCAGTGGGAAATGATAGCCCTGCTCTATAAACTATACACATGTCAGTATCACCCTAATGTTTATAATCTGCGGCTCTCCGTAACCTATTAGCCACTCAAACGTTCACTTTACTGGAAACTTTTCCTGAGCCATGTTTCCATGAGGAAGGGTGAAGACTGGAGAGGGTGAATTAAAAAAAGAAAACAAGTTTAAGTCTGTCATTGAAGGATCTAAACAAATCTGTTTTCACTTGCTCTGATGATCCAATTCAAGAAACTTAAGCGCCGCAATCATCCTCAGAGTTCAAATGAGGAAAACGATCCCGCTGCGGTGAGCTGTGTGCACGGAGGTGAAAGTGTCTGTTAGAGCTCTCAGTGTGGTTTGTAACATTGAAGGGGAATGACGACGACAGTGGGAAACTATATAACTTAACCACAACCTCTGGAGAGGGAGCTACGAAGCCGGGCAGAGGAGTGGGAGGACTCCAGTGAGAAGAAACGCTGGCCGGGATACTGACGTTTTGGGGGAATATACAGCAGTTCTGTAATCTCTATTCCTGATGGCTCCACACATAATTACAACCCAGAGTAAATGCTCTATGAAGGCCATTCCCGGCTAAATGATGTGTTTTTGATTCCCCTTCTCTCTCCTGGCCTCATCCCCCTCGCCCACAGCTGCAAAAGTGGGGGGAAATAGAGAGCCTTTTTTCACGAAGCACCGGGAGGAAGAGTTTCAAATATTTCCCCCAGGGAGAGCTCATTCGAAGTATACCTCTGCTTTGTTATTTTAGCAGGGCTTCAAAAAAGGCTTTAATCCCTTAAACGCTGCTGTGCCTGGGTAAAAGATATAAAACCAGAGAGAAAGAGGAGAAAGGAGAGTAAGAGAAAGTGGAAAGAGAGTAGAAAGCTAAAGGAGAAGAGGAGAGTCATGCACAGAACTTTCCCCAAATTGTCATCAACTTCAGAGACTGTAATCAGGGTTCAGCGTCTAAAGTAAAATAAGTCAAAGGCAGCGTGACGGTCGGGAATGTACCGTATTGGACGTGTAAGGCAAGCCGTAGAATTTCTGCTGCATCTCCTTCAGGATGTCTGTGGTAGAGCGGTTCTGAGGTTTGCTGTGGTAAATCTGATCCAAGACGGCGTAGAAAATCTGCCCAGGAAAAATACAATTAAACACACAGTTGCTACTGAGTCAGTCCTGCCAATACAAACTTAAATGAAAACTATATTTCCATTTTTACCATCATTAACACATTTAAAGCAATCAGATTGGACTTTTCAAGATGTTTTTAATGGGTATCTGCTAATTTTCTTTTTAGTTTTATCTTCAAGGAACTCAAGGAATTTGAACATACTTTGATATAATTGTAAATGATGTGCATGAGGTTGGTCACTGTACCTGCAGCTGGGTGTCTGCAGCTCCACACACCTTCTTTGACTCACACAGGCGAGCCACCATACTCTCAGGCAGAGGCTGAGTAGACAATGACACACACAGAATGAACTGAGAAGGTTTTACATGAGAACAGCTGATGTGACAAAATCTTAAAGGTCCAGCGTGTAGGATTTAGTGGCATCTAACAATGAGGCTGCAGATTGCAACCGACAGAACATGTCTCTCCCTCCCCTACGGGGACTGTCAAAAACATGAAAAGCAATAAAGGCCCTCTCTAAAGCCAGTGTCTGGTTTGTCCATTCTGGGCTACTGTAGAAACATGGCAGTGCAACATGTCATGGAAGAGGACTGCTGTCTCTGTAGATAAAAAGGCTCTTTTCTAATGTAACAAAAACACAACAGTTCTTAGTTTATGGTGTTAAACACCAATAAAAACATAATTATGAATGTTATATTCCATCTCTGCAAATACATCTCTATAAATCCTACACATCAGACCTTTAATTTACAACATCACAGTTTAAAATGAAAAATAAAGGTCTTCATATTACTAATAACTCCCCACAAACATTGAGTAACGTTTTTTAGTGCATAGTCTTCATTTAGCTTTTATTCTGAGGGTTGTGCGTACCTGTCCAGTTTCATAATGGCGTGCAAACTGGCTGATGACTCTGTAGTCTGTGGCAAAGTACTCCATGAGGATGGAGGGGACTTCAGCAAAGTCAGTCGCACATCTGGTTCCTAGAGAAGAGATGTCACAGCTTAGATATGAGGAAAAAATGTGTAATTAAAAAATTAGTCTGACCAGAATCTGTCATCGACCTGGCACACAACTCTAATGAGCTAATCTTTTTAGGCAGCAAGTACTGCACATCACTTTGACAGTGCTCATTTGTTTAAATGTAATATCAAATACAACATATGAAAAGCGAGGCAGCGTTAAATCACTCGTAATGTAACTGTGGTGAGCTTTAGCACGTCTAAACAGGTGTAAACATGGCATCCACTAAAAGAACAGCCTCAAGTTGAGTTAATGGATACTGTTATTAGTGTAAAATAAATACTTTGGGGATCTCGAATTACTACAGAAGAAATCCATCAACTTTATCTGACAAGTGAAATGGTATCGAATGACAGCCTTGGTAGCAAAGGATAATCTGAAGTTGTCCTCAGGGCTGACAATCAGATTTACCCTTTATTTTCAATTCGCCACACTGTAACAAAGAACCTACAGCTCCGTATCAAACGACATAATTCTAGCTTGTGACATTTGGGAACTGCAGAGCCTTTATTTTAACATACAGAGCACACCATATGTGAGGACTGCAACTGCTTTGCTGGTGCTGCTGAATGTGAACAACCTCGGCTCCATTATCTCTTGTTTTATGGGTATTTTATTATTTTTATCTTACCTGTCACATGCTGGTAGCGCGTGCGTCCCAGCATGGAGTGCATGGCGTGTCCCATCTCGTGGAAGAGGTTCTCCATCATGCCCGGGGTGAGTAGGGTGGGGGCGGCCTTAGTGGGGTTGGGGAGACTCAGCATCAGCACCACCACTGGAAGCTGGTACTGACCCGTTTCCTGGCACCAGCGTCCGCCACGTATGGTGAAGTGACAGTCCTAGGAGGAGGAGGAGGAGGAGGAGGTGATAATTAATGGAAATGCAAGTGTTATCAACTGAGTGGTGGTAAACTATAAAACTCTTTCTTTTTTAATAAACTGATTGAAGGTTATTGTAGTGGAAAAATACAATACTGTTGTATTAGACTTGCTAAATATCACAGTGAAACGTTGTACAATTTTAAATCCTGCTATCCTTCTTCCTACAGCTAGGGAGGGAGAACCACATGACTGTGTGGCAGCCATAACTGTAGTTTGCTCCTCTAGGCCAGATCTGCAAGATACACTGTTCCCCCAATGCTGAATTGAAATTGTTTGTTGATGGCTCAGCCTCACGTGACTCAACCACAGGCAAAGTGTTGGCAGGGTTTGCTGTTGTTACACAACACAATACTATATCAAGAAAATACTGCGACAGTTATAAAATAAGTACAAAGTTTTCCATTCTTTTTACACTCCATTTTAATTATCTAAAAGGTGCCCTGTGGAGTTTTCTGGTAAACAAACGAGAATCCAGCATAACTCACTAAAACATGCTGCGTGTATCCTTGAGGTCTTGCAAACATTTGAAAAGCCGTCTGAAAGGGGAACTCGCTGATTAAAGTATTACTCAACAGAGCTATTAGGGAACATTTAACTACCAATACCATTCATCGATGTAGTCATTTATATTTTTGACTTGTCTAATAACCTTTTAGTCTTTTATGTCAATAAAACATTTTTGATCTGAAAACTGAATTGAAAATAAAAGAATTGAGAATGAAAAATAGACAATCACCAAACCAAGGTCATCATATAACATGGAAAGTCCTATTTTCAATGGAGAAACCAACATGAACCTGTAAAGAAAACTTTGTAGATGAGATCGTGTTTGCACACCTGATGAGGTTTATTTGGCCGGACGAAAAAGTCACAGTAGATATATCCCAATATACCCTCTGTCTCGTGTACCACAGCCTGGGAACACACACACAGACATAAACATACATTAAAACACACATACAGTGTTTAAACATACATCAAATCCTAGTACATATCATAAAGAGGCCTTGACATCTCATGGACACAAAGATCCAAGACAATCCTAGACATTTTGCACCATCAGAGAGAATTACCAGTTTGCGGACGTCGTCGCTCCAGACCTCTCCAGCGCTGGGCTGTTCGGACATGAGGGACACACCGTACAGCTCAGAGAAGAGGTTGTTCAAACCCTCCATGCAGGCACCCAGAGACAAATACGGACTGTACAGACTGGGCTCTATGTTGTACCTGCCATGAGTAAAACACAAACCAGAAGAAAGGAATGAAGGAGGCAGCCATTTCGAATGACTGTCACAGGTAACGAAAGATGTGCCTTTCTTTCCCCTAAATAAAATGTGTCCTAAAGTCTTATAGGACTCAAGATTTACCCCTTTGCTGGAAGTGGACTGAGAAAGGTATCACACATACTGCAAACACAGTTCATTTTGAGGCATGACAATGTAGACCCTATTTAAAGTGAGCACATTATTGCTGCAGATGTTGTTATGCAGGCTACTGAGTGGTCTGGCTAAACATCCCCTGACTGTTATCAACTGGTAGGACGCAGCCATAAAACTGACAGAGCTCAGGGTGACAGGAGGGTGGTCCTGTCCTGGGCCCACCCATGCTTCAGATGGATGCATTCATGCTGCTATAAGGCACTTTAGATAAAGAGCACCAAACCAAAAGGCTTGTTTAGCTTGAACACCACATCTAGTGTATTATCAGTGATGAATAACAGACTGCTGTTGAGCACTGCTCTGTTTACCACACACACACACACACACACACACACACACGCACGCACACACAATCTGTACCCCAATACGGTTTGAACACTTTCCAGTTCAAACAGTTACTGATGGAGAAGCAGAGATAGAGAGAAAATGATTGAGTGAGTGATTGAGAGAAAAAGCATGACATAGTGACTGGTGTGTTTGTCAGAGATTAACAGCTTTGGGGTTTGTGTGTATGTGTGTGTGTGTGCGCGCGCGCGCATGTGTGTAGCAGAAAACAGAAGCAGTTCAGAGGAAACCACTTTTCAATGCAATCAGACTGCATCCTCAATTTCTTTTGGGATCGCCTGCCAACTAGCAGAGCCCCAAACCACTAACAGGAGAAGAAGAGAAATGTGTGGTAGCATGAGAGAGAGGAAGACAAGCTAACAGATCCACTGTTCCTCAGAAGCTGTGGGAACAGTCACCAACAGATGGTAACGCACGCACACACAGTTTGGTGGCTGATAAATCCCAAGGACACATGAGGGATCTATAATGTCTGCGACAAAGATTTGCTTGTAACTATGGAACGTTTGGCCTGTCATGTTATTAGTCTCTGGTGAGTGCTTGGAAGGAAAAGTGCAGTTCATTAAGAACAGATATTTGTATAAAGCCGGAGACTCAATGGGACTAATAACAGCTAAACTTAGACTATGGCATCTTGAATTGTGCAGATGGAGTTGCTGGAGGAACAAAATGATCACTGTTTAAATGAGTTTCAGTAACGTGGCGCTCCGGTGGCCTCAGGATGGAGGCACAGAACATGAATTGCAACCAGGTTTGAGTTTAGCTGGGGATCTCTGTTGCATGTTGTCCCCCATCATTTCATTTAACCTGTCAACTGGATCTGTCTAAAAAAAAAAAAGCCTAAAATGTTTCAGTAACAAGATCAGCCCTGAACTAGAACAACATAAAAGCAGCGGTTAGCTGTTGGTGAGGGCTGCAACTTACACATGTGTATTGAATAATCTGTTGTTTTTTGTAAATGCATCATTTCGTCAGAAAAGTGTGTGTCCGTCACAATTTTCAAGGTATCCTCAAGTTATGTATTTAATGCAAATACAGGTTTTAAAGCAAAGAAATCAACATGCTATTTTAATTTACTCATTGAACAAGATCCTTCCAATATGAGGGAAAAGAGAAAAGACCTTTTGATCACAGTGATTTGGTGTGAGAATACCATCACAACTATACAACTCATCACAACCAGTGAAATAGATAAGAAAAATGTGCAGTCCTTTGTAATATTTGACCACAACAAAATAACGATATGTCAAATGTTTGAGGAACTGCAAAATGCACTGGAACTCACTGTGAAGGCTGTAAGATGTTATGTTGGCCCTAAAACACACTGGGATTCAGCCATAAACAAAAAATGCTACCGTTGTAATGAAAAGCGATATGCTGACGCAGGCGAGGTCGATCATACCAGATCATATTGTCCTGATTTAGAAACACTTAGACAACTCCCATGCTTCTCCATTAACACCTTTTGTACCATCTGACACCTGAGGATGAGCCGGGGCCCAACAACACCTTGGTGGAATATGGCATTACAAACATCTAAAACCACCACAAAAGATACTGATCAAAATGGTTTTATCAAATAACAGCTGAAAAACATGTTTCATAAGATAAAAACTACTCACCTTTCAGCACGCAGGACGCCACTGAGGTACGGATGATCCCACGGCATGAGCTCCTGTAAAATCACACGGGGAGGATTTTATTTACAAGTGATATCAACTTAATTACAAGAAGAAATTAAGCAATTTTTAAAACATTAAAACTGATGAAATACTGATTGAGGGAAGTTACAGTCGAGGACAATTTCCTCTTATGTAAAAAAATAAATAAAATAAATAAATATATATATCACTCACAGCATTACGAGGGTTGAGCTTTTTCTTCATGTTTCTCATCATCTTAAAGTCTTTGGCCGTTCTGTGAGAAAACATACAAACATGTTATGAACTAACTGACTCCAGGCACTCATTCCAGTCTTCACCCACCTATCTCCAGTCAGGGTCAAGAGGGGGCACAGCCTATCCCAGCATGCATTTGGCTGAAAGCAGGGAAACACCCTGGACAGGCTCGCACTCATACCTGTGGGTGTTTTAGAGGCTCTGGTCCACCTGGCATATTTTTGGACTGTTTGAGGGATCCCGAGCTCACAGAATATGAGTATCAGGCCACTTATGTTCAACTATAAAAAGGAAGTACTGATCTGGTCTTTAACGACACGGAAGTCTTTAAAAAGAATATTAAGCATAAATCAGGTTGTGATTGCAAAACAGAATAATGGATCTGTAAATGTTTTTTTTCACATTTCTGGCAAAAACATTTAAGAGTAGACTTTACCTGTCTGCCAGCTTGTCTGTTAACAACTGAAGGAAACTCATCACCGTCTCTGCAAAGGGTAATAAAAGACAAATTGCAGCATGTAAATCCACCTGAAACTAGTTGCCAAAGGCAGAGAAATAGCAGCTTAGTAAAATTATTTTTGTAGCTTATATTAAACCAGTAAAATGATGATTATCTGGTTACCAGTTATTGCAAAGCAAATACTGAAATGTATTTCACACTCTTTCCATCAAGCAACCATTCAGATACAGCACTGACTAATGATAGCCACGTTGATACTGAAGCAAGGAGACGTATTAACCTGGTGTTTTGGCCATCGTTCCCTTCATGGCTCTGTGCCCGTACGACTCGTAGCCTACCAATTTGGCCAATTTGTATCTGCACTTCAGCAGCTCTTCCAGACACTCCATCAGATCTGCATTTGGGTAGAGGTAAATCCTGTAGGCAATCTCTCGCACCTACAAGTAGAAGAGAGGCGTGACATTTAAAAGGCAGCATATCAACGAAGGTGCAGAACAAGAGCACTCCTAA
Source organism: Pagrus pagrus (assembly GCF_965226575.1). Classification (NCBI taxonomy): domain Eukaryota; kingdom Metazoa; phylum Chordata; class Actinopteri; order Spariformes; family Sparidae; genus Pagrus; species Pagrus pagrus. Next base: position 22,452,126 of record NC_140188.1, on the reverse strand, counting down.
TCAGTGAAAGATCTTTGGATGATCAGATGTAGACAATTAATTCTTAATTTACTCTTACTTTCATGTTGACATTTGTTATGTTTTGTACGGCTGCAACTAACCATTATGTTCATTTGTCGACTTCTCTGCCAACTATATTTTGTTTTATATTTGACTGTACACTGACTTGTACTATGCATTGCTGTATCATACTGCTCCTTAATTTAATTATGAGAGAATGCTAATAATCACATTGGCATTACCATCATAACATCAAGGGTATAATAAATGTGTTAAAATAAATAAAGCCTGTTCTTATAACTGTATAACATAGATTTGGACTGTTGTTAGAGCTACTAGCACTGCTCACTGTTCATAAAATGCAGACAGGAGGCTGGAGCTAATAATTAATTAATGAAAATGCTCTTAAATACAATTTATTAGCGTTTTGAAAAGGGATCTGTTTACTACTCAGGACAGAACAAGCTACTGTCATTTTCTGCCTGCTCTTACATCAACCCTGGGATCTGTTACATGGCAAAGGCGCCACCTGCTGAGCAAAAGGGAGAAATGTTCCAGTAACTACATACCAAGTCATCAGGCGAATCTGCATGTAATCCCCCAACTTGGATGAAGCTTCCTTCACTTGCAAAGTGCAGGTGTAAATGCTCAGGAATCGCAGACCTTGCAATTCTGTTGGGCATGTGAGAACTGGCCAGAAACTCGTTGTTTAGATCCAACAGCTTTACGTGAAGAGCGACTGCCTCTTTCCTCTGCAGGGAGAACGGCAGAAAGTTCAGTAAATATGTCAAAGTACAGTAGAAACATATAGTAAAACATGTGTTACTGATGTTGTCTTTATTTATTATTGATATGTGATAAGTTACTATACTTATTACAAGCATTCTTACGCTTTTTTTTTTTTTTTTTTTTAAATTGAGGTGGCATTTTTCCAGGATAATGTAAATTGTATTGAACTTAAATGTATTGAGCAACCACACATCATCATCTCACCAGTTTGTCGTCTAGATGAATTCCACTGATTTCAAAGTCGAACAAGAACAACTCTGCCACTCGTCTGTAAAGGCAGAATTACATCGATAACTCATCATCATTACTTATTATCATTAGTTATGGAAAGAGATAAACAATAAATAGTACATCCACAGCTGTCTCATCACCTACCATAGAGTCATTTACTAAATAAAATAACAAAATAAAATTACCTCGTATCAGGGTCCAGCTGAGCCACAATCTCCGGGTTATCCAACAGTCTTTTTAGGCTTTGGCACAGTTCGACATTAGTGTTCAGCCTGAAACAAACAACCAACAAACCTGAACATCTATCAAGCACTACTCAAGACGTGTCTCAACTGAAGCAAGCAGAAATATGTTGTTTAATGACCAGTTTTAAGTGGTGTAATGCAACAACATGTTTGTTTGTAGAGATCAATATATGTTTCCTCTTACTTCTCCACAACTGTTCCAATCTCTATGCAGGTCTTCTCTGCAGCCTCACGAAAGTCTGGATCTGGATGTGCTACTTTAACAAAGTCTGCCTGTTGTAGAAATAAAAACGACACTTCACTTAACTCTACAGAGAACATAAGGAGCACACAATGCAAAATACATGAGTCGGAGGGAGGCAGCACAGGTTCAGAAACAATGATTGTTAAATGCTATGGTCAGGAATGCACAAAAACTGTAATAAAAATGTGATGTATTGTCACAGGCATCCTGTCACGCTTACAGCCCATTTGATCAGTTTTTTCTGCAGATGCATGCATCAATGTTATCTAAAGTACATTGAAAACAGACTAATTTCAGAGAGCATCTTTGTGTTGTCATCTCAGTGTGGTTATGTGACCCCGATCATTGTGAGGGTTGTTAGAGGAACCAGGAAAATTGCTGGTTATAAACAAAAATCATTAGATTATCCCCTTCACTCCGAATCTGAGGTAATGTCACTGCTATAGAACACCTCTGGTAAACAAGAAGACATAAAAGGGATCCTTTGTATGATTTGTAATCAACATAATGGAAAAACAACATTTAAATAGCCCCATGTCGGGGGAGATTTTTATTAATTTTGCGCATGTACGACTGATGATTTTTGTTTGGTACTTTGTATTGTTTTTACTGCATTTATTATCATCAGGAGACAAAGATTAATTTCATGCCTTAGTGGTAGTGGGACAATAAAGTTCTGCTCTATTCTATTATCTTATCACTGGTACACTGCTTTTACCAAGAGACTGGTGCTTATTAACTACTGCTGCATAGAAACTTGCTAAATATTACCCAGTAGCTTACAGTGTGTGTGGCATCCATGAAATGATGACAGTTTGGCCAGTTATGATGCAACATTTTGGCACGCGTATGGGCGTTCAACTCACCAGATCAGCCACTTTACACAAACCATCTGAGAGCTGGTCAAAAGACTCGACCGTCTCAACCCCTGGAGGACAAGAACAAGCCTTCTCCAGCAGACGCTCTGTGCTCCTGAGAGCTGCCTTGGTGGCCACCTGGAAGCCTGCAGGACTGTTCAGCTCTGGCACTCCAAACAAACCCTGTAACCAGAGGTCACACAGACTGGGAATGTCATAACATGTTTACCACGAACTGGTGCAATTTCTGTTTACACTGATTCACTAAGGCTGTATGCATGCACATATGCAGCAGTGTTATTACTTAAGAGACACATTGAAGAAAGGTACAAACCCCGTTTTTCTCCACCAGGTTCAGCCTCCTGTGAGTTTTGGTGTTGAAGGCAGCTCCGACAGGAGACCATGTTGTGACATTTCTCCGAACGTGCGTCCATAAGCTTCTGTGCTTTACGAAGTACAACAACCTTTTACACGCAGACATTTTGTGCCAAATCTGCTCTGTGTCCTGTTGGTGTCTACTGAAGCTTGTAGTGTTGACAGTGGCTGACAGAGGACATGCTAAACTTTAGCTTCGTTGTAATACTGTTAGAACTGAAATATAATTGACTAACGTAAATAATATTAATATATCATTACCCTTCCTCTTCAGGGAAAGTAACGGCTTACTGTTTTTGTCATGTGTGAGGCAGCGTACCTGTCAGTCCAACAGACTCGACCGCTCACATGTTAGCTCGCTGGTTATCTCTCACAGCTAAGCTAAATGACTGTAGCCGGTCGTATTTTCGCGAAAAAAATAAGAATAGATATATTGAAGACGTAATTTTCATAGCAAACAAAAGGCTGTTTCACCTTGTATATCAGTCGGGACAGTGTTTGATTTTCCACACGCTGCTAATGTGATAAAATAAGATTTAAAAACAAATGCGATCTGTCGAAAGTGCGAGGAGCTACGTAAAACCATACACCATGACGTGATGACGTCGCACAGATGCGACGGAAGATACTTTTTAAACAGCTGTGAGTAATATGGCTTCAACTGAAGCTGAAAAACAGTAAAATAACAATAAATTATCTGGTTTATGCCCATAAACTATTTCACTTTGTTTTAGTTGAAAAAAGGCATTATTAGTCTAAAGTTAGTTAGCAGTGTAGCTTAACTTATGGTTAATCAGAATCAGAATCAGAAATACTTTATTGATCCCCGAGGGGAAATTGCTTGCGTTACAGCTGCTCCCATTCAAAAGTCTTAGAAAATATGCAGAAAAATAAAAACTATATGTAAGCAAGAATAATAAAAATAGGATAAAAATATAAGAAATGTACATCCTACTAGAAATATATATATGTACAGTGTAATAAATAATGCTACAGTTGAAATATGGGTTATTGCACATCATTTGTCATAGTTATTGCACAGTATTTGAGAAACAAAGCATCCAGAGTCCTCCTATTGACTCAGAGTGTCTGACGCTCAGAGCGAGGAGTTGAACAGTTTGATGGCCACAGCCAGTAATGATTTCCTGTTGCGCTCTGTGGTGCATCTTGGTGGGATCAGTCTAGTACTGAATGTTATTTAGCTCGTGTTAGGTTTTAAGTTGAATTAAAGTCATTTCCCTTGGTTTTGGCCATCGTCTTTTTGTAACCAACACATTTAGGTTGTTCTGGGCAGCACCAGGTGTTTTCATGTCTTCAAAATCTGATATTTGAGGTAGTTAAGGTGGTGTAATGTGTCATCACAATCGCCTGTTTGCGTACGCAGATGTCTGCAATGGAATAACATAAAACGTTAAAATAACTATGAACCAGTTTATAGTTACCAGTTTGGTAAATTTTATGACAATATGCATTCATTCACTGTATTTAACTCTAAAGAAGTCCGAAGCAGGCCAATGTGTAGAAGCTAAACAGTCAGAGGAAGGGTGGCACATGTCCCATGGGTAGCAGTGCTGGGCCCTGTGAACACCTGGCAGCTGAGATAAAGGCAGAGTTACTGTATAAAGGAACTGGTAGTAGAGTAAAATACAAAGAGCCTTTTTTCTGTAAAAAAAAAAAAAAAAAAAAAGTAAGAAAAAACATTTTGCATGCTCCAAAAAGAAGTCTCACGTAAAATCGTCAGCAGTGTATTAAAGACACAACAGTGAACTTGATGGAGGGTGTAACATCGTTTAATTATATTACCTCATCTTTTAGAATATAATATTGGTGTCCAGTTTCTGCAGCCGTTGAAGGAATGGGTGGTTTCATCAACAGAATCAGATGCTGTTGCAGAACTGGGAAGTGGTGATAGAGGCTGAAGAATCTCAACAAGAAGGTATTCAGCCAAAACACACTCTTTCATGCAGGTATAACAGAACTACTCTGTTCTCAAAACATTCTGGATCTTTTTTGGGATCAAGCCATTATTGCTGATTAAACTATAATTGGTATTATTTTCCAGTACTACATCGGGCTGCTGCAGCAGGATTTGCTGAGATGTGCCAACAGCTGACAGCCATGGTCAGCAGCGACCCGTCTTTCACAACCCCAGCAGAGGCTGCGGTGAAGGCCTTTAAAACAATCCATCCAAGATCATCGCAGCTCTCTATATGTTTGGCCACCACACAGATGAAGACTTGGCATCCGTTAGATCTAGAGCTATCCGCAGGGCTGCCAGGTATGCAGGCCCTGCAGTGGCGAGACGAAGAGTACGATGCCCCAAGGTAACGACAGGACCTTACCATGTCCACACCCAATCAGCCAAGAGGGTCCCTACAACAGCCCCCCATTATCTAGCAATAATGGAATAGAATGTCTTTATTGCGAAGTACATTTTTATATTTACCAGAATTTAGTCCTCTGCATCCTAAATATTTAGGAGTGGTGGGTCCCCACAGTGTCTGTGGAGGAGAGCTTCAGTTACCTCATTCGAGCTAATAGCAGGTCACTAATGTGTTGAGCCAACTGAGAAATGCTATAAAACGAGGTTTGTTTGCACCTTGAATTTACGGGTGAACTGTTGTGAAAAGGTGCTCTGTAATTAAATTTATATAGAAATTCTGTTCAACATCTGTTTTTAAATTTATTATGCAGGTTCCTTTAGATTTCGTGGGCAGGGTATAAGGAATTTTCAAAATGTAAACATGAGACTTTTGATGAGGAGAAATGGTTTTAAACAAGTGTGTCATCTCACTTCCTTCCTCTGTTGAGAGTTGCACATGGGCATCGATCAGGCGGGATATATGGATCGGGAAGCAACAAGCCCTTCACAATAAAGGCGGGTTAGTGTCCAAAATTGATTTTTAAAATGATATTTAAGTATAAAGCATGTTTGGATAACTATGAAAGTGTTTTGCTGCTACGCCAGAAGAAAAACTGTTCAGGATCATAACGTGATAAGCTTATTGTCTTGTCTGTTTTTCATGTTAAAACAAGATATTTTTTGAGTTACTGCACCATACAAACTTATTACAATAAAAATAAAAACTTTTCTTGTTATAATTATATTAGATCAGGTTTTAATGTGAAAAGTTTCATGATATAACTTGATAATTTGTTTTAACATAAAATGTTTCATGTTATTACATGGTAACTTATGTTACCATTAAGCATTTTATGTTACATGTGGAATGTTTTATCATAAATTGTCACGTTGTAACAAATATTACATTGTTAAAAATGAAACTTTTATGCAATGATTATAAACTATTTTATGTTATAGTATGAATCGGCATCGGTGTAGTAAATGGAATTATTGTTATTATTCATGGACGTAATTGGAACGACACAGACTCCCTGTAACAATCTGTCCTAATTTTACAAGATAAATTTGTTGACTTGTGAGTGAAAACCATAGACCTCGTGCAGTCCAATAATAAGAACAGCATTGAGTCCACGCTGTTCAGTTTTTGTTGACAACACGTGGAGTAATGCTTGAGTAAATGATTTGTAACAGAATTATTAACAGATGGACTGTCTTCATGATGTCAATGAAAAGGACTAAGTGAAATACAGCATACACCTTGAAATGATGTCTTTATTAATAGGAGGAATAACTCATTCATTGCACTCCACAACCACATTGCGTTAATAGTTTTCCTGTGAAATCTGTTATTAAAGGTGTAGTACGAAACACATTAAGCAAAATGTCATAAAGCGACTGTATTTAGAAACCTCCCCATAAACAAAACTAAACCATGTGACTGGCAAATGTTTTAAGTCAACTCTGAAAAAGAATTTAATACTGAAAGTAGGTAACACAGAACACAGTAAAACGTCTTCCCAATATGAGAAATCACAGTATTTTGCAATAAGTACTTTTGGTTACTTGTACTTGGCAAAAAGGTACCAATTTGTGACATATGGCAAGACAATGCAGTTTAATGTAAAAAAAAAAAGAAAAGAAAGAAAAATAAAAAAAGCTCAAATTTAAATAAACGCGTTGCTACCGACTGATCGCCAAACCTTTCCGACATTCTCAATCACATATTTACATCTAGTCACTAGAATACAACACAAACCTAAATTTTAGAAAATGAAATGGTATGGGGAAAATTATTCATATTCGTCCATTTGGCTCATATTAACTCAATACAGTCAAGCATTAAGTGTGTGGATTTACAAAGGAGTGCTGTAGTCAAAAGTCTGAACATGGTTTTGTTGTGTCCCAGTCAGTGTGCTTGGACATCTGCCGACCTGGAATTGTTTCTTGTCCTTACCTTAGCTCAAAAAACAACTGCATGTCTGAGACTACAGTAAACTTAGTTGACCCCTGAGTTTCTAATGCAAAACTAGTGTATGAAATACCTCATTACAGTGTATCTTAGTGCAAGCCAGCAATATGCTTGATTAAACAGAGGTATATTAGATAGCACCCAAGCTGACAAGATTCCCCAGAATGGTTACTCTGCTGGCCGGATCACAACAAGCAGTATGGGAGGTGGTGTTTTGCTCTGTATCCTTGTGAAAACCAGCGGATCAAAATGCTTGAATTTGTATTACATCTATAAACATGTTTTTCATAGAAAATATAAATATCCCTGAATGAAACAGATTCACAGCATTTTCTCTCGAGGACTCCAGTGCTACTACCATAACGTGGCCATCAAGTGTCTTTAGGTCTCCAGTTAACTGTCTGTCTGTAGTTCCAGCAGCTATGTCCTTTATTCGCTGTCGTGATAGATTACCGTACGCTTCCCCCGGTTACGAGTGTTCACGCGCGACTTTCGCTGCGGTTTGCCGTACGACTCGTCGCTGTCCTCCTCCTCTGAGGCAGACGGTCTGCGGCGCTGCCTGAGCTGGCGGCCGGCAGTCCTTTCACCAATCGCGGACCGTCTGTGACTTCTCCTCTTTGGACTGCTGTGGGACCCTGAGCTGGCAAGTGACTTTTCGGAGGCTGAGGACGACTGCTCGCTCTCAGAGTAAGAACTGTGATTGCTGCTGCTGTAGCTTTCCTTCCGTTTGTGTTTTGGCCTCCTCGCGTTCTTCTTCCCGCTCCTGGAACGACCAGCATCTTCCTCCTCTTCCTCCTCGCTGGAATCGGATTGGGAAGAGTTGTCTTCCTCGTTGCTGTTACCATCCGCTTGTTTGGGTTCCGTTTTGGGATGCTTTGAAGAGCCTGACCGGCTTTTCTTATTGTTCTTGGACACTGGCTCCTTCTCTCCACCCTCCTCCGCATCTTCAGAGTCTGAGGTGTAAATACGCTTTCTCTTGGAAGACAGCTGATTCCTGGCTTCATTTGGAGAGGTTCTCTTAGACTCTCTCTTATTGTTCCCATCTTCCCTTGACGCTGTGGCTGTTCTGTTACCATTCCTCTGTTTACCCTGGCTTGCAGAGGCAGAGTCTTCCTCAGAGTTGTCACTGATGTATTTCTTTTTTGGTAGTGCTCGGAGGTTCAGCCGTCTATTTGACGCGTTGTCTGAATTATCTGACTCTTCATCGGATGAGCCAGTGGAGCGTTTCCTCCTTGATTTTCTCTTGGGTTTGTATTCCTGCTCAGAACTCTCTGAAGCCGAGGTGACACCGAGAGGCCGCTTAGATTTACTCTTGTTCCTCGTTGGCTTCTTTGACTGGGACTCCACCTCAAATTCCTCACTGGAGTGATTGCTTTCTACATCGCGTTCTTCATCTTTTTTCAGTTTTTTCTTGCGTGGGCTGGATCTCTTTGGAGAATCACTGAGTTCCTCGGATTCTGCACCATCCAGTTTATTAGTTGAGGCAGATTTTTGTTTGTCTTGGCTTTTTGACGATGAAACTTTGCTCTTTTTCTTAGAGTCCTTGTGGATGGCTTCTTCCACATTTCTTCCATTTTGGTGTGGGTGTTTCTGAGACCTGTGGTCTTTGTCCTCTTCATCTGAGCTTACGGGAGGTTTGTGTCGTGTGGTCCTGCGTTCAGTGTCCTCTACCTCCTCCTCTTCCTCCTCACTTGTGATCCTCTTTTTCCTGGCTGAAGTGGTTGGCGTGCTTCTGGAGGGTTTCTTAGACACAACCTCCTGTTCCTCCTCCTCCTCCTCTTCTGCTTCTCCAGAACTCTCCTCTGCAGCTTCCTCTTGCTCAGAGTTGCTGTCGGACTTGTGATGTTTTGCACTGTGTCCGTTCACATGGGACAAAGTATCTGCAGGGGAAAGGAGAAAAAAAGGCAATCCAAGTGATTAGAGCAGGAGGAGCAGCGATTCAAGTATCCAACACAGCACAGAGACACAGATCAAGGTTAATTGCTGTTCTATAATGAGAACTAGTGGGCTTTACAGAAGCTCATAGGCAATAACTTAACACATATCCAAAAAACTTTTATAGTCTCATAAAACATATAAATTCAAGCACTTTCAAGGACCTGTGTCTATGTATGCCAATTTTCAAGTCCAAGCAAGTAGGGTTGCAACTATCAATTTCCATCATTAATTAACCTGCTAATTATTTTCCCCATTAATCCCTGAATCTATAAGTCTATTGAAAAAGAATGTGAAAAATGCTCATCACAATTTTGCAGAGCTCAAAGCAAAGTACAACAACAGCCTAAAACTCAAAGACTCCTGATTTATGACAGCATTTTATGACAAAATTACACATTTACATTTAAAAAGCTGCGAAAAGCGAATGTTTGACATTTTTACAAGAAAAATGACAAATGATTAATTGATTATTAAAATAGTTGCCAATTTTCTTTCGATCCACTAATTGATTGATCGACTAATCAGTGCAACTCCATCTAAAAGTGACTGATGAGGACATTTCTCACCATTTCCCTTGGCCTTAGCAGCTTGTCTTTTTGTCTTCTGTTTGTTGGACTTTGTGTCTCCATTCTGCCGATTCTGAGAGGAGGATGGAGCATCACTGTTGTTGTCCTCCTCGTCCTTTGATTCCCCACCTGATTCCTTTGTTTTCCGGGAAGCTAAAAACACAAACAAGGGCAGCACTGAGCCAATAATCTATCTGGTAAGCTACAAGCTAAAACATAGAAATGCAAATAAGATGTGTTTTGTATTTGAAGGAAGTAAAGGCACCGTTATAACAGTTACAAGCTCTGACATCAATGTAGTTGTGTGTTTTCAGTCAGTGTAAAATTTAGGATTGTATGACAAAAGGATTAAAAAAAGCATTGTTGCCCACCCCGTGTTGAAGGCTCTTCATCAGAATCTGAGCTGCTCTGAATCACCGCCATGCGCTTGCTGGCCCGGACCGTGTGGCGGAGGCGGCTGCTGCTCCTTCTTGGCCTCTCCTCCTCTTCCTCCTCCACCTCAAAGTCTTCATCTGAAGCTTCAAGGAGTTTCATCTTATTCACAGCCGCCCTCGCTGTCTTTCTCTTGAGCGACCTGCGCACCGTTATTTCCTCTTCCTCTTCCCTGTCGGAGCCCTCGGTTGTGGCTCCGTCAGAGTCGTGGCGGTGACGTCTCTCCCTGCGAGACGACCTGCTGCCGTGACCGTTCACCTCTGCTCTGTCCTCTGAAAACAAAGAAGGATGTTCAACATGTTGGCTGGCGGGTTTTGCGAAAATCTTTGGGCTCGTCAGTGGTGTTACCTGTGCGCTTCCTGTCTGCACCAGTGCTGTTTCTGGTCAGCCGTGTGCTCCTGTTGTTTTTACTCCTGCTTGGGTAGCGACGACCTGAGGAATGGGAGGACATCTCTCCATCCTCTCTATCTTCTCCTTCGCTCTCCGATTCCTCCTCTTCCTCATCCTCTTCCTCACTATCGCTCTCTGCAGCTGGCAACAATAACACATCTCCAGTTATGTGGTTTTTTTATTTATTTTTTTTTTTTACTAATTACACAGCTTAAAAACATCACACATTAATGACTTTTTCTCATTACAATGCTGACTTTAATGAGGTGCGATATTTAAAAACTGGGTTTTTAACCAGGAAATACTCCTCACCTTTTTTCCTCTGCTTGGCACGTTTGCTTCTTGTAACTCTTGCTTTCTGTCTGAGTTGATGGTGCCTTGATGAACCTGGGCGTTTCTCCTCCTCCGACTCGCTCAGCTCACTCTCACTCTCAGACTCTGAAATAAGACATATTCCCATTACATCTTATTCATTTGGCAGATATTGGCATTGAAGTGCAGTCAAGCTTGAAAAGGAACTAGAGCTCGATGACATCAAGAATTAGAAATGCAACCCCTCCCATATAAACAGCTAGAAATGTGTTAGAGAACTACGCTGCAGTTTTCTTTTTTAAGAGGTGAGATGGAAGCTAGCGAGGGGCTGTCGAGGTGAAGTCTGAATAGGTGTTAAAGCTTGTGGCAAAAAAATTCCACTACTGTGGGGAGAGAATAGAGAAGAATTTGTCAAGATTGAAATTGATCAATAAAGTGACATTACAGGCTCTATTTACAGCATCACAAGTAATGGAAGTCAAATCTAACACTTAATTTACAATAATTGCAGACTTCACAAGTTATTGCACTTCAGGACTCAATTCGGTAAATGTTCTTACTAAACAATACCTATCTAGGTTAATTAAACATATTTTGAAAAGCAAAGCTTTAACTATACAACTTCACACCTTAGTTTTGAGTTTTCAAACTCTTATAATACATAGAAGATAAGTGCATCATCACCATGAATACACAATAGGACTGCTGGTAGCAAAGACTTCTACTACTGTCAACTTGTGTTTCCTCAAATATTACCCAGAACTTTTAGTCCAAGGAGCTACTTTTCAAGGAACTAAAAGGTTACATCAGGCCATTGTTGTCTGTATGTCTAAACACCCATGAAAATTAGGCAAATTAGTCTGCTGACGCATGAAAATACATCAGCTGTTTTTACACAATATACAACAATAAGGACTAGACTTTGCCGTCAGTCCATCCGTCGTATTCTTTCTTCTGTAATGTCATGTTCATTTACCAAAGCACAATAAATTAAAACAAAAACTGGAACGCTGATGCAGATTGTTAGCAAATGGTGGCTGAAATAAAGCTTGAGCACAGGACCAATAAGAAATGTTTAGTGCTGCAAGGAACACCTCCAAGTTCCTGTACCACTCCCCAAGCAGGGACTTTTTGGGAGGCAACACATTGTCCCCAAAAACATCATTTGGATCCTGGGTTTAAATTACCCAACACACAGTTCATCCAAATGTTCCTAGTCCCTGTGGTGGAAACACAGCATATGAGGCAAAGTGTGTTTTGTACCTGGAGTTGATGAAGCAGCTTTGGAGTCGTCCTCGGAGGAGCTGTGACCTGAGCTGCTGCTTCGACTCCTCCTGGCTCTCTCAGGAACAGACACTTTGGCTGAGGTAGATTTGGTCACTGACGTCGACTCCACTTTTTCCTGAGTTTTTACAGCAGCTCTCTTTTGACTTGAGAAAAGAAGAATTTCATCGGACATTAACACGGACAGGTAAAGTCAAATGTGCCATCAAATATCCCCAAATGCCCTGATCTGCTCTGACTACTTGAACCAATGAAATCAGATAATTGTTTAGCATAAATACTGTATTGGTTCATATCCAGAGACCTATCACTAAGTTAGTTTGAGTACTAAAGCAAAAAACTTGTTCTTCCTGTTTTCAAGCAGACGAGATGAGGAAACATAACTAAACAAACCTTGATGTGGCGGAGGGTTGATCCTGCTGCTGCATTTTCTTGCGGAACCTCTGACTGCGACGGAGCCTGTCGCTGCTTTTTACTGCAGTTTTGTATTCTGATATGATTGTTCTGATTTGCTCCTCGAAGAAGGCCGAGAGCCGCAACGTCATACTGTAAATCTAGAATGGGACAGAAAATGTAGGTCAAAAGAAAAATCTAAATATACTTTAAATGACTTAATATATTAATTCAAAATCTAAACCCAAAGCAGATTTTATTATGATCTCCACCTGCAACTTTTATCATCTTAAATGACCCTACCTTGGAGCGTTTATTGGGTGTGTAGGCTTTAGCGTTGGCAAATATTAGCCTGGTGTCTTTGCACAGCTCTATGGGGTTTTCATAGCCGTCATTCCCAAGTCTCCTTCTCACTGAGCTAAAGTCCATTGGTGTATCAATGATGTCATGGTAGTCCTGGGAACACACACACAAGACATAATTGAGACATCATCTTTTCCAAAACACTGGAACACACAAGTCAAATATAACCTGTTGTTAACAGCATGCCGTGGTACATTGTGTTAACTTACTGGATAGTTCTGAGGATCCACAGGCTGTCTGAACGGTTCTGAGTCCTCACACTCAAATATGTAGTTGAGCAGATTCTTGCATTGTTCCTTCCAGGCGTCTCTGTCTGGCAGCACCTCTACAGAGCGCTGCAAATATGGAGGAGATCATCATGACGAGTAGCACATGCTGCTATTGAATCATTGAGAGTCAATCTGCTAACAAATTCTCATCCACCATGTATCAGATTTACCGTACTGATGAACCCAACACATGGTTAAAACCACAAATGTCTGGCAAATCTTTTTTTAGTTTATTTTTAAACTGTATGTGAACCAATCTTTGTATCTATTTACCTGCCGCAGTCTGTGTCCAGAGGATGTTCCTGGTGCTTCTGTATCCTCTTCCTGTAGGAAGAAATCAAATTTAGATTACTTACGTCTATTGCTGTACCAAATGTCTTTTTTTTTTAACATTCAAAGCTTCTCTTAAGGTTTTCGAATGAAGCTCATGAAATCCTCAAACTTAATAGTGTTAGAGTCGGAAAAGATTTTTATTATTGCAGTTATAGACATTAATTTATGGTGCTGTTAGATTGCTGCTAGACCGCCCTGTTAATACAGGTGCTGCCTCCCTTCATGTGTGGAAAGTAGGAGAACAGTTTTTTGACTGTAGTGAAAATGTTTTTGAAGGGCTAAATGCCAACAAATATGATTTGAAGCAGAACATTTAATTTAATTTAAACATGTTGTCAATTTTGGAAATGATTACATCTATCTTCTTGTAATACATTTTCATTTTGGGCTTTACAATGCTCTGAAGTTATTGGAAATGTTTGGATCGCACAAATCGGAAACAATCCTACGCAGCCACCACTGACTCTACTTCTACAAACAGTAATATTAGTGTAGCCTGATCTTGATCTGCAAATGTGCAGAAATATCATGGTTAAACAGAATGAATAGACTGCTGTGCAACTTTCAGATTATTTACAATTTGAATGTCAACTTTCATACATTAATAAAGCTTCAAAATGGTACGGCCCTACTTGAATTTAATCATAAATGGCAACAGTGAAGGTGACTGCAACCAATAATGGAAAACAAGCTTCCTACTGAGTTGTAACTTCTTACGACCAATTTCATGTTCCTTGACAAAGTCTCTTCTTTTTATCATCAATTGCACTCTATTATTTGCTACTCAAACTAATGTGTAGTAATTTGACAGCAGGACGTGATAAATCAAACAAATATAGTAATTCAGTCAGACTTACCTCATCATCATCATCCATTTCTTCAACAGCATTGTAAATCTCCATAATATCTGTGCAAGCCGGATTACTGGGAAAGTAGGAATAAGGTGTCAGTTAAGTGTGCAAGACAATTTATCTGAATCATATTGTTACTGTCATTATCACATGATCTAGCGTGGATTTAATTTTTGGAAGCACGCTTGTCAGAAACAAACGATGAATGAAACGTACTTGACAAATTTCTGGAGGACATTTGTGATGATTTTTGCAGAGTGGGCAATCTTGCTCCTTGGCTCATTGAAAGTGCGGGCGTTATGTGCAATATACCTGACATCCCATATTAATGCTGAGAGGCGCCTGTGGATCAACAGAGGTGGGTTAATACACACAAACTGTACAAAACATTAGATATTTGTGTGTCAGCAGCTAAAGACATTTCAAGGACAGAACTGGGTCAACAGTCAGGAGTGCAAATACTTCATGCTTTGACCTGCTTGCATTATCAGGTGGAAGGAGGAAAGTCTAACAGGACTGACCTGTAGAATCTGTTCATGAGTCGCAGTCTGATGGTGCCCAGGTCAGTGGGATAGGCGATCACAGTGCAGTAGGAGGGATACTGGACTAAGTCCACAGGACCAGAGAAGGGAGCTGTAATCTCTGTAGCAGAAACACAGGGGGAGGTGGGTTAGTATGACTGGGAATAGTTAAAGGAACCTACAGATGTGAACGAATTGTGAAGAGGGAGTGTGCGAGTAAGAGCAAACGAGAGAGTTAGAGAATATCTGTTTCTGCACACACACCGACTGTGATGAGCTGTTCGATGCCGACCATGATGCGTTCGCACTCCTCGTCCCTGCTCCTCTCCCCCCACTCCCCCTGCAGAGGCTTGTACATCAGCTCGCTCATCTCATCTGCCGTCACAGGGATACCACCTCCTTCTGTCTCTGGCTGCTCGGCTGCACAGCACAGACAAACTTGTTAAATATGTATTAAAACCACATTAACCCCCCTTTGCCAACAGACTCTGAGAACTGTGTCAGGTGTGGATGTGACAGCAATAAAATAGTAAAAAGTCTTCATTACCATCTTCTGGAATAGGCTCCACATCCCAAGGACTCAGTTTCTCTGTTTCCCCATTGTCCCATCTGGTGATAGAGAGCACAAAAACAAGTGTTGTCAAAGTCAGCCATTACGCTTGCATTGGTTAAACCTGTTTAACCAATCATACATGTGACACTGTAATGCCTCTTAATAACCACTAGGGGTCAGACAGTAGGATATACTGTAGCCTGTTTTAAGTACATCTAAATAAACTGAAGAATGAAGAGTGAACATCGAACGTCAAACACAATTTTGGGAAAGAAAGTGTTAACATAGACTTGTATTTACTACTCGTCTCGAGAGGCGGACACCCCTACAGTGTCTGTCACAAGTTTCACTTCACTTACTCACTCAAGGCAATGCGTCAAATTATTGACAGTTTGACAAGCAATATTTCCAAGGAACTAGCCAATATTTGATATTGGTCCTGATGCCTCAACCACAGTATCCCCTGCTAATCCTTTCATGACAACATGACATGTGATGTTTCCCACCTGACTTTGAAGCACTGGAAGAGACTGTCGGCGTACTCCGGCTGGTAGGGCTCCTGGCAGACGATGGTCCCAAACCACCAAGCATCGTCTATCACTGAGCGGAACCTGTCATCTGCACAGGAGGTGATGTTAAATTTAGGTAAAATCAACAGTATCTATTTAGTGTAAGAGGCTGCACTGATGAATGGTTTGAAAGAGGACAATGAGAATCGGGTCTATTGCCAAGTAGGTTTTCACATGGAAGAAATTTGCCTTAGGATGTTTGTGCATGACAATAAACATAGTAAGAGAAAAGAAAAAACAAGTAATGCAGAAGCCAAGAATATTAACCAGTTATAGCCTCACTGAGATTAAAATCTCTTTTTCAAGAGTGACCAGGCCAAGTATAAAATTTGAATTTACAATTAAAAATATTAAAAATATATTAAAATACGTAAAATACATCTGTTTTTAAAATTAAAAGAGCTGTGCAGTTTGTGCAGGAATGCGCCAAATACTGACCAACAAGTGTGCAAACAAAACTTCTCTAATTGGTGCCTCAACTAAGCAATGCAAAAAGGAAATCCTCACAGTGAAAAAGAGTATTTATTGGTTTGTCTAAAATGATTACAAAGTTGTTTGTTACGAGACCACCTTTATTCTGTGTAGATTGAGATTTTCAAATGATGAAACAGATACATGGATGTTACTCGGCCGCAAACGAAGAAATAATATCTAACACGGTGCACAAACTTACTTGGTTGCCAGTTTCTTCGAAGTGCCTCATCATAACTTTGCCTCAGAATGAGGAAATCAATCACATCTGGCATGTCGTGATACCTGTTCAAGAAATCAGCGCCACTTTAATGAGGAAGAACACAAAGAGTTGTCTGTGTAAAACTACCTGATTCTGAAATATTCTGATGAATACGCATCATTAAAAAAAACAGCAAAACCAGCATGTCAAAGCCAAAAATGTATTCATCCTCAAAATTCTGTTATGATTGACCTTATTGATAGCAACCCAACGTTCATACACTGTATGTACTATGCATTCACTCAAAATAAGACTCTTTCATGTTGTGTAGCTAAAGGAAGTGAGAAATGCACCAATATTGAGTGCGTTTCTCAATAGAAGGCAAGTAAAGGAAGCAGAGCTGCTTACTTGACAGAAAACGACTTGTCTGTGATTTTGCCAGTGCCGTGGTCGATGAGAGTCAGCTTCAGACAGCAGAGTGTTGGAGGGCAGACTTCATACTTGATCCCAGTGATCTTCACAAACTCTTGGTCCTTTGAAATACACATTTCATTTTGATTAACACATCTGAAAACATTTACAGTAAAAATATGTTTTCAGTTTAGATTTTTGCCTACACATCACATCACAAAGTCTGTGAGGATTTTATAGATTATGTTCAACTTCGTTAAAATTCAGTGTTTTTTTCCAAACCCTTTTACCAAGAACATCTTATTATCTTTTCATTTTCCTAGTCTTACCCGTAGCTGCATTTTCTTCCAGGGCTGTTTGTCTAAGTTGATGGGGTACAGTTCACCCCGGCTCACGGCCTCAACGTACGCCTCGTGTCCCTGTCGGAAGTAGATCACCTGACAGACAGAAGAGTCAGAGCTTAGAGGGCAACTTCTTTTTATAGATAAATGGATAAATATCAAGTCAAATAAAATATAAAGTATTATTTTTTGGGGGAGGGTGAATTGAAGAGTTTCACAGCCTGCGGTAAGAAGCTGCTCTGTGGTCTGTTAGCGGATACTTCTGTACTGCTTGCCAGACGGCAGCGGGATGTTGCCGGTGTGGGTGTCTTTTAGTAGGATCATCATGATGCTATGCCAAAAGTATTGAGACTACATCTACATAGCTGCATCCATACTGTCAATATTTTTAGATAAATTATTCCCTTCTAGTCTTTACAATTTTGCAGCCTAAGAGATTTAAAAGGAACGCATCAATTTCAAATGTTCTTACAGAAATTTTGCACATATTTATAGATTATTTTTTACATTTTCTCTGCTTGTGTTTCTCTGCTCTGCTGCAGCACTGACATCACGTCTCTTGAGGAAGAACCGAGTTTGATCTTGTGGCATTAAGAGCATACTTTACTACAACAAAGTTAAATACAAAGATCTTTAAACAAGCTGAAAAAATGTTTTCTCATGGCCGTGTAAAGTACCTGTCCTGATGTCTAATGCACATACCTCATCGCCCATTTGAGGAACAAAAGGAGACTTCCTGGGAATGACATCAGTAATCCATGGTGAAGGTCTGAACTCGTTGGAGACTTCTCTGTTGATGGATGGTCTGGCCTTTGGACGCTGATTGCAGAGGTAAATCAAGTAAATGTGAATCTGTTTTAAGATATATCTAACATATACAGTATGTACGGTATTTGCAAAACTCACCCTGGGTGACTTGTTCTTTGCTTTCTTGGCCTTCTCTTTGCTTTTCTTGGCCGGCTTTTCCTCCTCGTCACTCTGCTGCTTTTCCTCCTCTTCCTCGTTGTCCTCCTCCTCATCTTCAGAGCTGCTGAGTTTGCGCTGCACCCGTTTGCGTGATGACAATGGGGTGGAGGGCTGCAGGTTGATGCCAGCGTCTGCCGTCCAGTCTGAGTACTCGCTGGATGTGTGACTGTCCAATCAAAACCAATTATGACTTTAAGTTACATATGTGCAAACACGCAACACAAAAGTTAATCAAATAACTTGTTTTAACCTGCTTGGTGTACCAGATGTGTGGGGGATTGCCACCTAAGACAACACATAGGAGCAACAAAAAGTTTGAAGATGAAAGTCAAGATTTTCTATATCATAACTTTGGTAATTTGGGAAAACCCCTTTTATCTGGTACTCTAAACAAGTTAAAACAATTTGAAGAATGACTCCCCAGTAGCGTGTGATAATTATAAAAACTATATACCTCGAGCTGTCACTATTCCACTCTTCCTCATCATTGGATGAATCCAGTTCGCTGCCGTCCAGTTCATTGTCCTGAACAGATTAAAAACAGGAACTTGCTTAAAATCTCCCCAAAAATACATAAACATAAATAAATAACAATAAAAACTACAGGTGCTTGTAAATGTCACGCCACAGTCACGGCAAAGTGGAGAATGTGATACCTCAGTGTGTCCGTCTGAGCTTGCAGTCTCCTCTCCCTCTTCACATGACAAGTCCATGAATTCCAGCCCGTCGCTGTGACCGTGTGCTCGCTTCGAAGTGGGAGGTTCATCATCTGAATCATCCTGAGGGGACAGATGGGACTGACTCAACACAAGCGCAAAAATTTGTATGGAAATTGTTGTGAACAACAAATGAAAAAAAGCAGAAAAATGCTGACAATTATTTTTAAAAAAACACACACATTCCTACAAAGTGCATATGGAATTTGTCTTCATACCAACCAACACAACATTTTTAATGACTAAATCATTTCATCCAAATTGCAGACAGATCAGTTCCTACACAGGTGAAGGTAAAATAAACCTACTCGACAGCTGCTGTAGATAATGCGTCTCTTCTTTGCATTGTACAACGCCATCTCCTCGTCTCCTTTGGCTGTTCGAATGTCCTCCTGGTCCCTGAAAACAAATTTACATAATGTCTGAAATCTAAAAGGAACAGTAAGACACACTTGAGTCATAAGCACCTGTTACTTTTCTGTTAATGTCAATCAATACATTTTCAATGGCGACCATCTAAAGATACTGTACAAGTAAATTACTGATACTGGACTTTTTTTCTGTTGTTAATATGAAGATAACCAGGTTACATTTATATTCCCCGTCTTTAGCAGTGGACAGTAAAGCTAACATCCTATGTCTCTACCTGTAGGTGCTGGTTGCCAGTTCAGGCACCACCACCCTGCGTCTCCAGGCCTGCAGGTCTCTCTCGGTGGCCATCTGGCTGCGAGGTGCATTCTGATGCATCTGACGGACGCCCTCCACCTGTCCGCTGCGGCGCAGACCCACATTAGGGGGCGACTGCACATCTGCTCGTTCATTTACAGACACTGATGAGGGTTAGAGAATAAATATTAACCTTCAATACAGGATAGCACACAGCTAGCCTCCAATGAAGCAATACATCAGCTAAAGCAATCCAATACACTGGTGGTGTATTGATACCTCTGCGTGGTGTGCTTGGTGCGGGTGCCAAGGCTGGGCCCTGTGCCTCAGCTGCTCCTGCCCCAGCCCCAGGCCTTGCCCCGGCCCCAGTCTGGCTCTGCCGGGCCTGCTGCTCCTGGAGATTTCTGATTGCCTCATCCAGGAGGCTGCTGCGTCTGACTGTGACCTCCTCGTGCTCTGCAGTCTGCTGGCTGATCACCTGCTCCACCACCTCACCATCACCTGAAAAAGTCATCAAACAGGACAAGAGCATTAGTGGGGCTTGTCTAACTCTAACTGTTGGCTAGTTGGAAAAAGATCAAGCTTGTCATTGTAGCAGGGAAGATAAGGTTCAGATGTTCCTAAATTATGTTGGCTGTTAAAGCAGAGAAACTGAATAAATGAGTCATGTATTAAATAAAACATTCTTCTCTCTAGCAAAGGCTGATTACGGTCAGATTAAGGCCTGCACGTGGTGGGTTTTATTCTTACTGGTGGCTACGTATCCCAGCTGTGGAACCAGGTGTTCAGCAGCAATGTTCTCCCGACCTGGGACAAGACGCTGGTACCTGAAAATTGAGTAAAACATTTTTAACCAAGATATTTTAAATAAAACACAGCAGACTGTAACTAGCTCTAAATCAAACCAACACTAACCTCACTTTGAATCACACATAAAAAATAGATGTAAAACAGGGACAATATGACTTAAAAGTAACTGCACTACTCTACCTGGTATTGTTTTCCATAGTGGCCTAGGGCATTGAGAACTTGCATGGGCTAATGATTCAAACATTTGATCACTTAGTTAATGATTCAAGACTGTACTGTTGCTGTAAACAGAGAGAAGGTCGTGTCTACCTTGGTGGATGGGGGTTTCCATCCACGTCCACCAAGAAGGGCGGGGGCATGAGATGAGGCGCCTGCTGCGTCTGTTCGTCCAGCACAAAGCCGTTGGTGTCCCGGATCAGCGGTCGGTAGTCTGTGTGGAAGAACACCTGGTCTGGAAGCTGTGTGGAGACGAGGAGGAAGATAAAGATATGGCGTCACCCTGCTGCTTTTGTTGTATTCATGTAACGCGGGATTATTCAGACACACACACACACTTGTTTTTGGATGCATTTTCACACTATACAGTAAGCTTTGAAAGTGTTAGACTGTAATGGCTACAACATTTCCTCAGTCTGTAAACTGGAATGGCTTTACTGTGGTTTTCACTCAGCAACAATTGTTTGTGAAAACGTTTGTATGTGCATCTATCCTTGCCTTCTCATAAGGCTTCGAACTGCCGAAGCCAAAGATGAGCAGATGGCCGTGAGAGTCTGTGCAGGCAAAACGTTGGCCATCCGGGGTGAATTTGCAGTCGAAAACGGCCCCATGACCCTGGCCCTCAATCTGGATGAGAAACACAAAATAACCACATGTACAGAAACGTGTTAGGACACAAACACACAAGTTTTCAACAATATTTCAATACTTGTTCTCAATGTGCGTCCCTGAATGATTTTTTCCTTCCCCAACTTCAGTAACAACTTTGGTAGAGCACAATCCGTCCAGAGATACAACATAGCCTATGTAGCGACGACTTCGACGGACTCTAATAAATGATAATAAGTGTTGTTCTTGACGAAAGGGAAGACATCACTATATTGACTGGTATGATCCCAGTGAATAGCTTCCAGCGAAAAATCATGCCGTCTTCACTCCGACTATTTTTACAGAGAAGTACAGAAGACTGAAGACCACTGTGCAACGACAATAGCCTGAAGCTTGATGCTTGTGATGGACCACTGCTGTACGTTTTATTAGAGTTCATTGAGACAAACAAATAACAAAGCTGATTCTAATAGAACACGAAGAAGCGACAAATTCTAAAACATGGACATGTTCAACCCGGCAGCACAGAAGATCTTTACAATCACTACAGTTTCAAGATCAGTGTTACCAGTTCAGTATCTGACAAAATGTGAAATAAAGTCACAATCACCTCTTTGGTTTCTGAGCTATGGTGTTGAATAATGGCCAGAAAATTGTTTTTGCAAACGTTATAATGTCACAGTGAAGCTGACCTTTGAACTTTTAGAAAAAAAACTTCATCACGTCACCATTTCATCCAGATATTTGTGTTAAATTTTGTCATATTTAATGGATGAAAATGGCCTCTGACATTATGTTTTCTGAGGTCACAGTGACTCTAATCAGGTTATCCTTGAGTCCAAGTGGACATTTGTGCCAAATTTGAAGAAACTCCCTCAAGCTGTTCCTGATAACATATGTTCCCATGGCTATCGTCAGCGCGGAGACATAAAAGCACTAGAAGACACTGTGTGATGCCTGAAGTTAACTGATGTTTGAGCTACAGTGACAAATATGTCTCAACTAAGTCTGTTTTGTTACCATGTTGTTTGCTGCTGTCTTTGTCATGTGCATCATGGAGGGTCTCTAAACGGTATGGTTTGTTCATCATGTAAGCACCATGTTCTGATATTGCCGAGTGTCAGTGTACCATGTTAAAGTAGTGCTGTGTGTTTGTCCCTCGCTGCAGATCCCAAATGAAGACGTTCCCATCGTGGCCGGCAGACAGGATGATCCGGGGGTCAAAGGGGTGCGGCTCCAGGACAAACACCTCGGCCTCATGGCCCTGAAAGCAATGTTCAGATTAGTTTATTAGTCAATTTGTGGAGGTTAAATGAGGTGGTCGTGATATCCACTACGCTCTACGTTTTACCAAGAGGAACAAAGCATGGTGCACAATTACTTTGAGGATATGTAGCAGCTGTCCTGTGTAGGAGTTCCACACTTTGAGGAGATGGTTGTTAACAGCCGTGATGACTGTATTATCATGACGATCCCACGCTACCATGGTGACTTTGGGTTTGAAGTAGCTTTCCTCTTCACTCGTTGGTTCAGCACTGACACGGGAAAAAACTCAAATTAGAAAAATACATGCACTTCATGTGACAAGTTGCAACACTCAAAACATGCTGTCTAACAGTGATACAGTTGATTCATTACTCAACACAAATGACAATAACTTCTTTTTCCCTTTATTTCCTGTTGCAGTATGCATGTTCCTACCCGTTTCCCTGCCACAGTATTGCTCTTTTCTTTTACTTTGCTGAACAAGCTTGTAGTTTCACTTGTGCTTAACTCAAGAAACGCTGGAGATTCTCCTCAAAATCTAAATCTCTAATAATGAACAAACACAGGACCGAACTTAATGCAAATGTATGTACAATGTAATGAAAATGGTGAGACGACATAATCATGAAAAATGTTAATTACTTTGGTTATTAAAGAATACTTGTGAAATGCAGCGACAACGTGATGATGCCTTTAGCAGATGAGCCGATTATAGAAACTGCCAATGAGGCTCCTTTATGGTTTCTCTCAGGGCAGACAGATAAGCTCTGTTTATTCGTGCACCCCTGAAAGTATGGGGAGACTGACATTTATATTTCAGTGATGTACTGGTATTGGATCATATACGATTTTGTATGATTGATGGTGAAGTAAGTGAGATAAGTGAGACCTGAATGTTTGGTGGTTTGATACTGGATAAACTGTCCAGAAGATGCTACAATGTAAAGAACCCAAAATCAGCCACCATGTCATTTTGTACATCAAGCATGTCTGTCTGATGGAAACGGGGAGTATAAACTTAAGTCGACTTACAGATTAATACAGCATAAGGAAGAAATGTTTAAACTTTTCCTTTTGCGACTCTGAAGTTACCCTACTGAGGCTAAATACACTATGACCAGTTTTGTGTTGTTTTAGTAGGCATGTCACAATGCAATCATTGTTAATCGGAAAGTCAGCAATAAGGATTAATTAAGCATTAATGTATTAAAACCTAAGCAAATTGAATCGAGAAATGTAAATGATTTTTCCATATCCTTGACATCGGCAGGCAAAAGTGCTCAGTAGTCTAAGAAATAATGATATTGCATCTTTCTGTATTGAGCTAGAAGTGATGTAAGTTCACAGCCCTCTCACCTGCTTGTGAAGCAGCCATTACGACTTACACAATCTGACATCTGAACAAAGAAAACAGTCGGGTAAATGGATCCCTCAGCTTACATACAGGTACATGCTCTGACAGCTCTTTGATGCGGCCTAGAGAGCAAATGATTGCGCTTAATTTAGCAAATCTCCCAGGTGTTTTTTTTTTTTTAAACCACCAATGGGAATTTCATTCTTGCATATCCTGTTGCTTATACGGTGTACATCCTTGTCTTAATATTTCTTCTTGAGAACGACACAAAGACTAAAAGCCCATCAACAGAAAGACTTCACTCGTCGCCACATTCACACTGGAGGACCAACAACAAAGCGCTCCTTACCCTGGAAGAGTGGCAGACATGTTGAGCAAGATGCACCTCCACTGCTGTCGCTGATGGAGCTTCCAGATCCGCGCTGTCCCATCTCGGCTTCCACTCACGAACCTGAGACGGCAACAAACACGTTTCACCATCACTGTATGCACTGTTGCATATAATTCAATGTAGCTACTGTGAGAAATCGATGGTGAGCAAGTACAATGATTTTACTTTACCTTTCACCTGAGTGGCAAAACTGAATGCTGTCAACTTTGTCCTGGAGGGAGAGCAGCAACATGGAGAATGATCAAATCGACAATCCAACTGAAAGTTCAATATGTTCTCTGTCACGGGGACATGCTTCACATAAAAGTTTGGCTTTTGACGGAGCTCTCACCGTGTGCTCATGAAGCTCTGATACTTTCTCTGGACTCCCACTTCCCACAAAATATATTCTGATGACATCATCTGTACTTCCTGTTGCTAGGAACATCCCACCTGAAAAAAAGGGAAGACGTAGAAAGTGTTTTAACAGTTAAGTTAATTTTTATATCTGTATTTAGACACTACTCAAAACACATCAAGTAGCATGTGTACAGGTTATGTACACAAACAGCAATACAATTTAACATATCAGTCTACTTCAAATGATATATTACCTGGACTGAATGATGAGCACACAGTCTGAACTCCTGGCCTCGGTCGCTCTATGAATTTGTGTGGCCGATCACTTTAAGGACAGCAGAGAAAATGTTACACATTAATAGAAGTCGCTAGATTTTACCGACAAGCTAAAAGTGCATATTAAAGCCTGCAATACTTGGGTAGGTGTTTTTAAACGGATTTAAAGAATGGCCTTGACCATTTGCCGACATCATTGAAAATCTTCTATAGGCTACATTTTTATGTCGAACCTCATTTGCTGCACATGGCAACCTGTCTATGAAAGTTTTATCTAATATAACAGGCATTCCAACTTCAGGATGACAAGAGTGATTATAGTCAGGTCAGATGTTGAGTTAACATTCCTTTGTCAGATAAGGCTCACCTAGATACTTTGAGGAAAACAGAGGTCACTTAATGCCCATTTCGTCCAAGTCTGTCTTCATATCGTACAGATACTTTAACTTGGTTGCTTGATATACAACTATATGCTTGCAAGTTCAGTTTATCACAGTAAAGCAGGCTCTTTAAATGCAGCCTTACTGAGGGGCTGTATCACCAGTACAGTAGCAGGTGTTGGAGCAGTAAAAAAAAATAGTCTACCCCGTTCAGTTTGTCTTCCACCGTTTGCTTAAGGCCTGGAGCAGATTTCCATAAGAAGAGCTGCCATTTCCACCTCTCATTTCCATAACAGCCTACAGCTTAGGATGTTAACCGTTTGTCATAGCTCCGTCTCTTCAACTGACACTCAGACAAGTAAAACTATGTTTTGTTCAAATATCAGCAGTTTGAACATGCCTTTGAATTCATAATACTGATCTCAATCATTGGCTCATTTATAAGAGCTTTTCAAAATTAGATTTCTACATTTTTGGCCACATAACACATTCAATTTTGTATTAATTTGACCATATTGTTTTAAGAGCACTACAACTGAACATTTATGAATTGTCACCATTTCAAACACATGTCAACGGTCACCTAAAGTTGATGTTGTTGGCGTCCCACTGCCAGAAGCAGACGGTAGCATCAGTTCCAGTGGACAGCATGTATCGTTTGGAGCCCTTGGCAAACGGTGAGAACTGAAAAAGACAAGACGTTCATAGATCAAACCTGAATTACTCTTAACTCTTATTACTACTTAATATTAATAAAAGCAAGACATGCATTCTATATGGAGGGTTAAGTACTAACACGATCCCCTTTGCTGCCCTCACAAATAGTAAGTCATCAGGCAAAAAGTCTCTTTTCTTGAGTACATTAATGTCTGTTTCAAGTGATGTCATGACATCAGCAGTGACTGACTGGTGTTACACTGGAGCAGATGACTTTTCTCAGTCTTCAGACCACTTGTCCTTATTTAATATTTGGTTTGACAATACTGAAATGGAAAGCAAACAACAGAGTACGGACAGCCATGGTAACAGAGAGGATGTTTCCATCCACGCAGCATCATGTCCATATTGCAATAACTGGTTTTATACTTAGCAGAGGCAAGTTGTCATAGTGATAAAGGGAAGATGCAATGAGGGCTGATAGAAACAGATTCTTTGGATAAAACAAGCCTTTGCCAGAGCTGCAACCACCTCTTCCTCTTGTTTTATTTCAGGCAGTGTCAATGCAGGATAAACATACACTGCCACCCAATGTTTTAAGGCTCTGCTCCATTATAAACAGTACAGTATATAAAATTAATCCAGAATAAGAAATGCCATCATATGTGGAAGTCACACATGTTCTCAATTATGTAATCTTTTGATACACTTTCAAGTGTAGGACTGCAGACTTTCACAAAAACAATACTTGTAAGATCTAAATTCCAACAATACTTAGGTATTGCATAATGGAGGCGGAGAACAATAAAGTTATCTCACGATGGAATAATGAGAGCTGCATGGCTGGAAATACTCCACTTATAATAAAATGTTAATTTGCTTCGACAGCAAAAATATAACTGAAATTGCTTGGTTTTTGCTTCAATTTAGCATGCCCAGAGTGAGGGGAAAGACACACATCTCATTCAAATGATGCTACCATATATTTGTATAGAAAAAGAAACCTGCTCCATTTCATCTTTTAAAAAAGTAGATTACAAGGTCAGAGATCCCTTTACCTGTAGGGAGGTAATGGATCCACTGTGCCCCTGCAGCACAGCCACAGGGGCACAGGTACGAAGGCACCACACGCGGATGGTCTTGTCACAGCTTCCCGCGGCAATTAGCGTGTTCTCGTAATTAACCGCCAAGTCTGTGATCTCTGCAGAGTGTCCTCGCAACGTCGAATGAAGCCTTCCGTCAAACGAAGACCAAATCTTCACCAAACAGTCATCTGAGCCCTGACAAAGAAAAATAACAATATTAAGTATGTAGAGTCACAGTCAGGTGAGTGTCAACAAACAAGTGTTGCGTTAATCAGTGTTATAAAAGCTAAAGAAGAATTAAAACACTGTGATCATAGCACATTAAATCAGGGGGTATCTTTGGGTAATGGGACAAGTTCCATCTTACTGTGAAGATCCTGAGACCGGTGCGATCAAATGCGATACAGTAAACTGCAGACAGATGCCCCAGGATCCGCCTATGCAGCCGCATGCGCTCATAGTTGCTGACAGGATTGATGGAGCTGAAGCGTTGTGCTCCCGTCAGCTCTCTCCCTCGAAGGACCTTCACTGTTGATGATAAGATGCCAATCATCAGAATGTAGTGATGTAGCAACAAGGATGAAACAACACTGGGATTAACACAAATAAAGTGGGCATGAAATATTTACTCCAATGTGGGCACGAGTGGTGGGGCATTATCATCACGGGATGGATGTAAATATATAAAAAATACAAAAGGTTGTTATTCTAACCAAGCATGCAAGTCTTCCAATAAACCTTGTGCATCTTAACACAGCACCAAATAAAGTCAGGTTTTAGCTCAGCTTGTCCGTCTCAACATGATTTATCTCGTTTTTATAGCCGTTGTGTCACATAAATTTAACGGCATGAAACACAAATGCCATCCTCAATTCAAAAGTGATCTGTAAATAACAACAATATCACTGCCGCTCTGAAGTCTGAAGCATCTGGTTTGTATCTGTTGCTATGGGAAACGACAAAATATCAGAGAAACAAGAACACCATCCATAAGGTTTTTATCTGCTTTGAGTTCTTAGTGTTTGTTTCAAGTATTTAATGAGGCCTATCTGTAGTGCCTGTCTTCTACAAAAGGTAGCTTTCTAAACAGTTGAGTAACCTCAATAGCATGTCTTTAAATAAACAAAAATTACAAAAGGCCTGAATGTGTGTTATTTACCCTGAGGTAGGACAGGTTTTAAATAAGAACCATTGTTGAAAGCAGGCTGAACAAGAATGCTGCAGTGCACAGTAGATACATGCTTTAACAGTAGGGGCTAACAGGAATCATCAAAAATCCTAAAGATTCGGGCGGGCGAAGTATTGAAAAATACACTAATTTGTGAAAAGCTTTAGATTAAATAATGAGATACGATAAGTACAATTATCGTGCTAAAAACAACTAACACTGCAGTGTAACAGACTGCATCAAGGCAGCCAATCTGGCTCAGTCATGGCAGCGCACCAAACCGATATGTGTCAACAACAGTCTTACAAAAGAGGAATACACAGTGAACTGAAGTATATATAACCTATTAGTCCTTTCGAATTAAATGAAGATTTTACTTTTCAGTTTTTACATTAACCAATTATTCAAATACATGTCAGCACACACATAACCTGCATGGTACGTGGAGAGGCATTTGAAAAACCTGAAGAGCAATACCATGCTAAGACAGGTACCAATTATGGGCACATCAATTTGTCCATTTCACTTTCTTTTTAAAAAAAAAAAAAAACATAACAGAAATATTGAGTGAGGCCTGACCTACCTAAGGGTAGAGGTTTCTTGCAGTTTGAAGGCCTCTCTGGTGGTCTGCCCCGGTGAAGGGCTGCATATGATGAAGCTTGAAACCGCACATTGTCGCAGTCTGAAAAGCAAAACAAAAAGTTCACCGAATGATTGAGCTGTGTGATAGAAAAGGAAGGCATCGGTTCTGGTGAAGGCGTAAACCAAAAAACAATCCAAACCTTTATATTCTGCAAGATTCAATATTTCTCAGTGTGAGTGGCCTGTATAATGTCCAAAACATAGTACAGAGAAAAAATACTCTGTCATTCTGCCTCCAGAGATGCTCTGAGGCACCTTGAAGATTATGTACCTTTTGCGGTCCTAAGCATTGACTGCTTTCCAGACCCAAGGAGAGAGTGTACCCCTGGGACACATGATGGCACCTCTTTGTCAAGAATTGGTCCAATCTGCCTGCATATCCGTAGCAAATGGTCTGGTGCAATATGTCTGTTGGCTGCGACCTGTCAGGGCAAACAAAGCCTGGGTGGTGACACGGCAATGAATACAGATCACTGCTGAAACAGCTGCTAGGATCAACAAAAAATCTGGTAATTGATTATGAGACTAAAATGCCAGACAAACTTCTTAAAGAAGATTTGCTGCTCTTCTTTGTTTCACATCATTGTAAAATTAACATGTTTAGGTATTAGGCTGATGGTCAAACAAGATGAGGAATTTGAAGATGTTACCTGGAGATATGATTATGATATTTCACCATTATCTAATATTTTTATGGACTAAACAATGAATCATAAAGATTATCAATAGATGATGAAATAATGAAATCAGTTGTTGGTTGCCATAGTACATATTACATGTATAACAAACAGCATGTAATGTCTGAATTTTATACATCATCTAATAAGCTTGAAGGACTTTTCTAGGGGCTGCAGCCTGCCTAAACACTTTGGTGGTGATAAATGTCTGACAGGGTAGTTGCTGATTTCTTGTGCTTCTCAACTCTAGTCCAAGAGGCGTGGCTTCTTATGCAAAACGTTTCCTTTTATGGACCAATCACAGCTCAGGTCACATGCAAAATAACGCAGAGACAGCGTCTCTCGGCCTCTGATTGGCCAGTGGAGCCGTCTCGACGTAGCAAGAAGCCGAACATCCCACCCTATCTGCAGTACAACAGTCGGTGCTAAATAATATTAAACCAAATCCAAATAGCATTTTCTGAGCGACCATACGTCGATTCACTTTGAAAATTGAAGTCAGAAGGATCGACTTGTGCCCGTGTCAATCCTCCCAACTCACAGAAACCCAACAGTAGTCCCGCAGGAAAAAGAACAAAGACCGTAAACAAGAACAGAGCATGGACACACCACAGTCCCCCTGTCACAAGACAATAACAAGCGCCGACAATGAACTTAACAGATATTTAAATCTCACCACATCTTCAAATGTCCTCGGGTGCTCGTTTCCCAGCCAGTCCAATCTCCCGGGTAAGAGCTGTCGGAAACAGAGTTTGGTAAAAGCGGAGTCACCACAGGCGAAAACAGCAGGCTCACATTAAGCTAGTAAAAAACACCGGGTGATGTCAAACGAGTGAGACGTGCAGGGGTATTAAAAGTCGACTGAGTGAGACAAGTTTTATCCCCAGACTCAGTCAACACCGACGGATAGCAGCTAGCAGTTAACAAGCAGCCGAGGCAGCGGGGATACACACCTGATATTCCTCTAGTTCACTCGCCAGGACCTGCAGGGGATCAAAAGAGGCGATTCGTTATCAGATGGCCACTATTAACTCTATTATCAACTAGCTAGTCAACTATTTTGAAATACAACACAGTGTGCCAGTCAAGGCACGCCAGCTCACCTCAGCCGCTCTCCGACATGGACCCGTTGTTAGAAAACGAGATATCAAGTAATAGAGCTCTGAAATTGAACAGTGAGGACATTAACCGTGAGAAAAGCAGTTGGGGATTACCAATTAGCATGAGCGATATCGTTGGAAATTAAGCTATCAATTGGGTTTACTTCTGCAGCTTACCCGACTCAAGGAGCGAAATGTTCCGATTTTTGGCCATTGAATCGGCCGTGATTTGGAGAGGTGAAACAAATTTCAGGCTAACTTTATGACTACAGAGAATAGGATATATTTATTTAATTTCGGTTACACAGCTCTGACCCCCTCCACGGTTGCTCCCGCTTTCTATTCAGCCTGTTTGCAGTCGCCATTGGAAGGATGAGGCCTCAGCGATACGACTTACTTCCGCCACAGCGGAGTAACACAGGAAAAAGGGGGTGGGGAGGAGCACTTTCAACAAAAGACAAAAGTGAGCGTTAGCCCGTCGGATAGCAACATTTACATAATGTCACTGTATCGCCAGGCATCCATACGATTCTAAGCTTGCGTCTAAAAGATAAATAAATGAGTAAATCTATTATTTTTTAATTACACTGATCGCAGTAATCACACGGCCGCCCCCGTTTTACTGACCAAGGTCGTGAGTTCTGTACATGACGTCATAAAGCAATGGTTGCCAATTTGTTTTACCAATTTCTCTATTGATGAATTTACTTTGTCAGTGTGTACAAAAACAAAACAGTTTCCTTGTGAGGATAATGCACTATAATATCGTGTATATATATATAAACATACAATATGTATATATATATATATATATATATATACACACACACACATATATATACATATATAAGTGACATAAGTGACATAGTGATATATAAATGACTAATAAATGAACCTGAAACCTTTTTACCCTTTGTATATGTATAGATATATGTATATAGGTGTGGGTATATATATATATAGATAGATAGATAGATAGATAGATAGATAGATATAGATATAGATATAGATATACCCACACCTATATACATATATCTATACATATACAAAGGGTAAAAAGGTTTCAGGTTCATTTATTAGTCATTTTACAACACCAGGGTTTTGAACGAAACTGAGCTTAGGTCACTTAATTCTACATATGAAAAAAAACAAACAAAGCTATTTTATATGGTGGAGTGCAGAGGATGCTGCTGGTGTTACAGCAGCGGATACCACTGTATCTTTTGCCAGATGTTAGCTGTGTCTGGGGTGTTGTCTTTTAGTATCCTTTGGGCTCTGTACAGACATCTCACTTCACCGGTGTCACTGATGCTTTGTAGCTGGGTACCGATGATGTTCTGGGTGGTTTTAATCACGCCCTGTGGAGCCTTCCTGTCCTGCATGAATCATGCCAGTTTGTAATGTCTCCAATCAGGATGCTTTCTATTGCTCAGCAGTAAAAGTTGACCAGAATCTGGCTCACAAATTTAACATTCTTAAGTTTCCATGAGAAGTAGAGCCTTTTCTGTGCTTATTGGATATCCTATAGGTCAGTAGTTCTCAAAGTAGGGTCTGGGGGCCTCCAGAGGTCATTTATTTCTATTAAAAGTTAATCTGTAAGTAACCCAATGACATAATGTATTGGTCATGGGTTTGATGATAGAACATCTACAAGCAAAAATCTAATCAAATGGGGGTTCGTGGTCTAACTTGTATCAGTTAAGGGGACCTTGACATGAAATTCTTTTGGACCGGTGCCATAGGTTAGTAGAGCGGTTCCCCAAACTGCAGAAAAAGTATGTCTTTCCTTAAAGGGGCTCTATGTAACAATTTGTAGAAATTTACATTAATTCATTGCTTATTTATTGGCCTTATATGAGAGGACTGTAACATGCCGTGAAAAATGAGACCTTCCCAGTCTTTCTTGGTTGCCTATACAAGTCTGAGGTCAATTTGTTGAAGCTGTTTAATGCTGCTGGATTGTGGATTTCTTGGTGAAGGACCCCGGTTGGATTTTCAGTGATAGTCCAAAGGATGTGACTTAATGCATGTTCTCAAAGGCCTTGTCTCAGTGCCTCTCTCTGCTCCACTATACAGAGAGCAACAGTAGCCAATTTAGAAATGTTAACAATGTCTGCTAACATAAAACTAATGACCGGCTTCAGACACAACACAAAAGTTCCACTGAGCCCCTTTAAATCAAAGTAGAAATACTGTAGTATAAAAATATTAACTTAGAATAGTTCACTTAGTGAAGTTTGAAGTATCAAAAGGAAAAGTTTTCATTGTAAATATATCATTCTGTTTTTATCACTATACATACACTAATACAGTTCTGCATCATGTCATAAAAACATGTCATGTCTTTTTAGTAAAACGTATCTGTTAGGAGTGACATAAAAGAGGTGGAGTTAAAAATATAATATTTCCCTAATGGTGTAGCATTATTGAGAAGCATACGATTTAAATACTCATGTAAAGTACAAATATGTCAAAATTGTAATTACATTCCACTGTCAAGCCGGGAGGTCCACCAGACAAAGTGCACAGCTGCCCCAAGGCCTTAAGGTGTGCCAGTGGCTCTTTTTCCTAATTGGATTACCTGCACATTTGTTCGCAAATTTGTATGGCTTCAGCACAATATCCTCTGGTTCCTGCAATTTTATGCAATCTTGTGGCCCAGTTTCAAAATCTGGTTTGGATTATCATTTTAGTTTATACTGTGCTCACATGGTGCTACCTCCTAAATACACTTGTGTTTCATCAAGTTACCACAAACTGAAAACTTAGGGCCAGGTAGCATTTCAATATGAGCAGGCCTACTAGTTCCTGGGTTTCCTTGTAAAATACAATTAAACTGCCAGTTATAGTGTGTTGGGTCCACTATATTTGATAGAAACTCAGGCAACAGCACATTTTTGCCTGGTCTTTCTAACTGGTTCATTTGGCCAAAGATACATTTGCAGAGCTAAATGATGATTAAGGGAATAAACTAGAATGGCGCTCAGTAGAGCCCATACCTCCGCAAAGGCCCAACAGTCCCCTTTTGTACTCACTCATAGATACCAGCCACCTAAATACGCTTGTTTTTTTCATCAAGATCCTGAAAGATAACAGGGGTCTCTTCTGAGCTGAGACCCATCGTCCATCGAAGCTTTGTGGAAATCAGTTCTGATGGACACAGGTGAAATATAACCTCCTTGGCCTAGATACTTAAAACTTCCGCGCAAAATGATCTTCTAACACTGAAGTTCAATCTCGACCCCGGGAACATACAGTTTATCTGTGATTCTGAACTTTAGTCACTGAAAAAGACTGACATACAGTGTACAGTTCATGCCAGCAGCTTATGTCCACACCTGTAGTGAAGGGTCACAAGGTTGGAAACCACGTCAGATGTTTTTATAGTTAATAATACTAGTTAGATATATTAGTGTGTAATATTGTATCAATAGAAATTGACTTATAATATTTCAAAGAGATCGTATTTTCTTTTGGATCCATATTTAACCTGGTACCAAGCGGGGAAAGCAGACAAGTGCCCCAAGTCACCCAGATACTAAATGCTTCACTGTCTGCCAATGGTTTGGAAATTATTTATATCTTTGGTAAATGGGAAGATGCTTAATGGCACAACATCAACTGATGTAATAGACTGAAGGTGGTTCATAATTTCAGCAAATATAATGCCTACATGATGAATATACCTCATCTATTATTTCTTTAAATGTATTTAATGAAATTAGCACACAGATAAACTGGGACTAGATAATATGCCAGCATAGGAATACTCATACTGTGTATTATACAGAGTGGAAGGTTAATCAGGACCCAGTAGCTCAGCTTTGTATGCGCCTCAAGCAGATTTATCCAGCTGTTATTGCTACTGTGCAAGATTTTACGTGACATGTTACATTTCCCCCAAACTCCTGGGAATGATGATGATCAATTTCAAACTGTGCTTTTAAAACTGTATTTTGTGTATTGCTGATAAACCTACATGACAATAAGCATTTTAAAACGCATTATTGACATTATAAGTAAAACCCTTTTGTGTGAGTTTATGTGCCATCATTTCAAAATTATACTTTAAAAAAACATACATTTTTAACTTATCTTGATCTACTTGGACTTTTAACAAATCATCTCTTCCAACCACCGTTTTAGGTTTACATCCCCAAGATGTTTTCTTTGCATCCATCAACCTTATATGCAACATTTTCTTGAAGATAACTGGAATCAAAAGTCATGTTTATAAACATAGATATTTTATATTTTCCTATTGCCTATACAAGTCTGAGATGAATTTGTTGAAACTGCAGGAAAAGTATGAATTTCCTTAAAGGGTCTCAGTGTAACAATTTGTAGAAATTTACATTAATTCATTGCTTATTTATGGGCCTTATATGACAAACTGTAACATGCCATGAAAAATGAGACCTTCCAGTCTTTCTTGGTTGCCTATACAAGTCTGAGGTCAATTTGTTGAAGCGGTTTAATGCTGCTGGATTGTGGATTTCTTGAAGGACCCCGGTTGGATTTTCAGTGATAGTCCAAAGGATGTGACTTTATGCATGTTCTCAAAGGCCTTGTCTCAGTGCCTCTCTCCGCTCCACTATACAGAGAGCAACAGTAGCCAATTTAAAAATGTTAACAATGTCTGCTAATATAAACTAATGACCGGCTTCAGACACAACACAAAAGTTCCACTGAGCTCCTTAAAGTCTCTCTCACTCAAATGGTTAAAAGGGCATTGACACAAAAGCATCTGAAATGAGAGCTTTAAAGTCATCTTGGTAGACAGAAGGAAATACAATGTATAATTGATGACAAACAACTGAACCCTTAAGAGAAATTCCCACTTTTATTGGCATTTTATACCATTCGTAACAAAGAAAACATTTTTCTTTTCCTTTTCTTTTTTTTTAAAAAAAGGAGGAAACTGTACATTGGTAGAGAAACCCCATAATCACTATGAATATCCACAAATTTGTGGCACATCCATTTTGTTGACTGAGGTTAAAATAGCATGACAAGTATGATTAACTCGGTAATGCATTTCGTTCACAGCTGAGCATATGGATCAATTTAACCATCCTTTAACATACTATCAATGACTGCATAAAAAAAAAAAAAAAAAAAAGAAATCAACCCAACCAATTCCAGTACTTAAAATGAACGTTACGAACAAGATTTATTTAGCACAGGAGCACAACTCTCAAACTTCCAATCATCCTATTCCCTATCAAACACACAGTATTACGATGTATTAAATTCCAAAACAGTACAGGTTACAAATAACCTCAAGACGTCTCGGGAATGTCTTGGTAAACTCTCCCGGAGCTGAACATCAAATTCCTGATATAGGCATGACCGCATGTCATGCAGAAAACTACAACCTATAGGCAAAATAAGAAGCCAGAAAGACAGAAAAAACAAGTACAATGGAAAAAAACCCCAATGAAACTTTCCCTTCACAGAAGCCATGAAAAATGGAATTTGTAGTATTTTTTAAAATGCATTTCTGCAATCATGTCCCTAAAAACATTGCTGTCTTATGAAAATAGTAGATAAAAAATAATCTCTGCATTGTACAAGAAAAGAGGTACATGGAGCGTTGGCATGTGAGTTTCAGGGTGTCACAACTACTCTGCTTCTTTCTCCTCCTCCTCCTCGTCTTCTTCCGCGTCTCCTTCCTTTTCCTCTGCCTCATCTGCTGCTGCCGGCTGCAGGAGGAGAAAACATGCTTTAACATTTTGGTTCTCCATGAACATTGCTTCAGTACAAAAACGACAAAGACAATTTCACGTGAAAGGAGTGATGAAGAGGCAATATTTTAATACCTCCTCCTCAGCTTTCCCGTTCTCTGCAGGAGCTTCTTCTTTTTCTGCCTCGGGCTCTTCTTTCTTCTCCTCTGGCTTGGCCTTGACTACCTCTTTTTGTTTTTTGGCTTTGGCAGGTGCTGCCTATTATGTCAAAAACAAAAAAAACAACAAGCAGCATGAAATACTTCATTTAAAATGCAGTGTAATACTCTCTCTTGCATGTATCTGATGGATAGTCTTGTGCACTGGCAAGATTTCTCATTTTACCTTTTTCTTTTCCGCCTGTGGTTTTGGCTCCACATCTCTCTGCTACAGAAAAAACAAAAGCAATTACAAATATGTGCCATAGTATGTCATCAAAGTATGCATGGTAAAAAGTAGAATATGCACAGATTTTTTTATTTTTTTTTTATTTTAGACAGCTTCTTTGCAGGACTTACCGATGACAACCGTTGAGACTTTCTCTGTGGCTGTAGAAGAACATGTAAGATATTAGTCCAGCCATTTGAAAGTATTGATACACATAATATAAAATAACAGTCACCCCACAGAAGACTTTTCCCCTCATACAATTTATCCTCAGACCAACACATGACTTAGTTAAACATCTGGTTATTTTGTCATGTACAAGTAAGTCGGCGTAAGCTAGTATGGGGGAAAATAATCAAGCTTGTCGGTTTATAAATTCAATAAAACAATCCTCCTTCACATGCATTAACTTCTGAAACTGTATTACGACCAGACTTATGCTTAAGTCTCAAGCTCGTCTCCCCGTGATAGACAATTTAAATATTAGAGATTTGTAAGTTATATACAAAAAAATCTGAATCTTTGACAGAGGAATACACTTATTTGCAGTCTAACTTGATGAAACCGAGGCTGAAACTTGAATCCCTTAATAATAGTCACTGAATAGGGAACTGTCTGGAAATATGTCCTCGAAAATGTACTTTATTCTTTGGCTGGGGGCAGAGGTTTATGCCATTGAATCAAAAATAATTGTGTTCTTGTGAGAGTGTCAAATGCTGCCACAGCCAGCCAGCCAGACACACACAGGAAATGTTTGCTTTGAACCAAGGCATCAGGAAATTTTGGGTTGCATATTTACCAGCGCCCCCTGCAGGCGGTGCAGCTCCACATGCCTTATAAACTGACCATGGTGGGGGTCATTACTTGTACATTAAAAACAAACTGATTTACACAGTCATTCTTAGAAAGTCTGCTTTCACTTGCAGGATTAAAAGTGGACTGCACTAAACTTTATAAAAAGCCACCCTGTCTCAGCAAAGTCCCTCTCTTTTGTCCTGACTGAAGAAGAACAAAATGTTCATTTGGGTCTAAGCAGGGGTGTCGGGGTCCATTTGGGCCAGTGTGGGGGCTCAATAACTTGAATACCAACCTCTGCGCTTGCCTCACCACCAGCAGACTG
This sequence comes from Pagrus pagrus, assembly GCF_965226575.1. Classification (NCBI taxonomy): domain Eukaryota; kingdom Metazoa; phylum Chordata; class Actinopteri; order Spariformes; family Sparidae; genus Pagrus; species Pagrus pagrus. The sequence goes on along the minus strand of NC_140188.1, from coordinate 22,414,301 downwards.
TAAGAGACAGAGAGAGGGAAAATAAATTAATAAAGCAGGAGGAATAACAACCATTCATGAGTGAGCTAAAGTGGGTGTGTAGCGCAAAGGGGGGATGGGCACCTCTCCCTCCCCTTAAGTCACAAAGAAATTATGCAACCTTACAGTGGGGAGGGAACGCCGACGTTTTCTAAATTGACTTTATGAGAAAGGAAAAAAAAAAAAAAAGGTTCACCGAGTTCTTGTTTATTCCCGCCAAGCCAAGTAGTGCGTTACTTCGTGCTCCAGATACGTTTTAAAGTAAAGCATGGTGGCGACTTTAAAGAAGAGGGAAGTGTCGCCCCACCTCCACATGCGCTCCCGTGCAGCAGCAAAGCAAATCTTTGCTTTGTGCTCGGAACGAGTTATTCAATAAAAACTTCCCCCAATGTGGTTATAACGAGATGTGCCTGCACGACCAGATGTGTCGCTGTCTTTTCGAGGTTTTTTCCAGCTGCCATGACGCTTCTTGCCTTGAAGAAAAGACTGCACACCTCCAAGCAAGCTTTAAAGTGCGCACAGGCACACGGAGGTCAAAATCTCAACAGTGTGAGCTGCAAAAAAAATCCCCGCACAGAACAAAACTCCACGTATCCAAATTACAAACTCGTCCGACAAAACGCCGATGAGCTCGATTATTCAGAGTCGATTTAATCGGCGAGGGAATTTCCTCGAAATGGCAACCTGCTCTTCGACGGTGGTTACACCTCTTTGTTTGATGCGAGCGCACAGAGAAGGCTAATTATCGTTAAACCACCAGCCGGGTTGGACATTTTCGCCAAGTAGTCGCATTAAACGAGGCCGTGCAAATCGCCAACTTGTTCGGTGAAAACGCACGGTGCTCGGTCCTAAGTAAAAAGGCGCCACTTCCCTGTATCAACAGGGTGGACACGACAGACCTGAGCACAGTAAAGGTGGACCTCATGCATGCATGCACATGTGGCGAGCACTTCTATAACGCTAGATTAAAGCTCATGCAAGTGTGAAAACAAACGATTTTATCGACAAAGAAAAACACTTCATGCATTTTTTTTAACTCGTGTTAATAAATATACTGTATGTATCACATTCCGCATTAATGGACACATTTTAACTTACTTTCTTCCTTCCCATTGTTGTTTAGGTTGTGCGGCAGAGGTAAGAAACAAAAAAAGGAACAATACAGCCTTTAACAGTTCAGCAAACTAATAGTGAGTCAGACCTACACCTCAGCCTACACCTCCAGAACAGTCTGTAACTTAACATAAACGTCCGACCATTACTAGAACTAGCTCGAACCGGATTGGATCCCCCTCTTGGTATATATTATCCCTTATCCTACCAACCTACCAGGAGGACGTATCCCCCGCCCCTTGCTTCCAGTGATTGGCTTTAACGTGGAGGCAACACATTTTTGAACCATAACATCTTACCTGTGTGGGCAGCACCGTGTGCCAATCAGTACAACCCCAGCCAACTCTCACTTTCTAATCACGGGCTGCTCCCAGGATAGGGGAAAAATGCATGGCAACCATGTAAATGTTATGAGGTATTAAATAAGAAATGTGCGTGATAACACACGATGAATGTGATGACGACGATCGAGTCTCCTAAAATGTCGCATTTTCCAGGATGTGTTTGTCTTTGTTGTTGTTAAAGTCCCCATGCACGCAGACACTGGAGGCTTTAAAGTAACAGTTAAATTATTGATACACTACAAAGGCAACGATTCTTAGACAGCTACAACCTATCTTGTGACATATTGGACTAAATTAGTTGCGTTTTATAGAAGATATTTATAGCTTTTCTTTGCCTTTAGCCATTACCAGCATAACATGACTGGCCTATTTGTTGTGTAAGTGTCGCTGCTGCTGTGTCGACCAGCGGCTCCACAGCTGCAACAAGGAGGAGGAACAAACATGGCGGCCGGCTATGCGTGGTTCCTTGTGCTGGGCTCGGTTTTTCTGTGCAACCTCATGAAAACACTCCTGCCGAGCATATCCTCGTTCGTAAGTAGGGGCTATTGCTTCAGTATACGACGTGTTTGCCTTTCAGCTATTTATCGTGAGTGTCGGTGTCATTGTTGTTGCCTCGTCCCGCAGACGGCGCAGCATTGTTGATTAGCTTAGCTTACTGTGAGTTGAAGCTAATGGATAATGCTACATGGATAGCTCGCTAGCTTGAAACAACTGTTCAGCTGCAGTCAGAGGGTGGGGTTTTCCTGAGATACACACACACACACACACACACACAAGGGGGGACACATTTTAGTGCTGCACCATTGATCAAGGAGCCGACATATTAATGTAACATTAATATTGTGTCTGTTTACAATTTAGCGTTACTGCTAAAGATAGCTCACCAAAATGTTATTCTGTAGCCTGAAACTGTGTGCAAGAGGCTATATATGTGGTTTTATTGTCTGGGAACTGTGTGATTGAGCCTCTGCATCCATAGACTGCACCCAACATCTATATCTTCACAATTAAACTCTTATAATTTCCCTTCTTTTTAAGCTCACAAAGATGGTGCAGAAAGATGCTGAGCAGGAGAGTGAGATGAGGGCCGAGATCCAGGAGATGAAGAAGGAGCAGTCCTCCATCAGCATGATGGATGAGTTTGCTAGATATGCCAGATTGGAGCGCAAAATCAACAAGATGACAGACAAGCTGAAAACACATGGTGAGAGACAGAAGTAGTTATTGTGACTGGCGTGTGACAGGAGCCCCAAAATGAAGTCTGGTACCAATAACAACAGACTGGGAAGCTTCAATTATGTTGAATTCATAACATCAGGGCCATCTAGCAACAATATTCCCCAAATTATGACCTCTAAATTTTAATCAACATTGACAACAGTCTCAACAAAAATTTAACATAAGCTTCAGAAAGGTAGCCTTTCTTGCAGGGCTGTTTTTTATTATTATTAGCATTACTGCTATGTAGTCCACCCTCTGTCTGTTCACAGTTCTCTCTCAGTCACCTCTAAACGTTAAAGGCACATATTGTACCTTCCCCACCTGTGCATGCCGACTACATCAGATTCACACATTGAAACCACCAACCACAGGAAGTGGCAGGAGGTTTTGGATAACACACTTACTGCGTGTTCAGTGGGAACAGCTGCTGCCTGTTGCTGTCCTTCACCGTCAGCCTCAGGATTATCGTGTGCACAGACAGGAAGTCGCTAAGCAGAATTTAGGTATTGTGAACATGCACAGAAGAGCAAATGCTGCTTCAGACAGTTTCTGTGGTGATATGTTCTTTCTCTGACTGACAGTGTGAATCTCCCATGACCAAGCTAAACAGCCCATGTCGTACTCCATATGACTTCAATAAGCAACAACCAACTATTTTTCTCTTAGATTTATTGCACTTATGATGATAGTCTCTACCATTGTGCTCATTAATAGGAACTCTTCACTGAAGTGTTTTAATGAAAGATTTCCTTAATGCAATGTATTGATATGTTTTATATATAAAACATATCAATACATTGCAGACTGAATATATATATATACATATATATTCAGTCTGCTCCCTCAGTTCTTACAAAGAACACACTGTTGTGATACATGCCATGTTACCCTGTGACTGGTTGTAACCCATTAATTGAGAATATACAAAAATAGATGTTTGCCTGGTTTCAGAGCTCTGAATCGCTCCTTTTTTTAGCAATTCAAATAAAAAAGAACAAGGAAGTGGCTATTTAATCTGATTATCAGATTGCTAGCCACTGGGATATTATTATAGAAGGCTACATCACCACAAGAAAACGGTGTATTGAGTCTAAAACTTGTTTGTTTTGTTTGCCTTTGCAGTGAAATCAAGAACAGCACAGCAGGCAAAAATGAAATGGGTGGTGAACATTGTCTTTTATATACTGCAGGTAGGTGGAAATTGTAAGTGAAAGTACAAATGCATTTAGTGGCAAATTCTAATGTAACTATGAGACCCACACAGATAACTACATCAGTACTTAAAATGTAACTATGAACCATCTATTTGATCCAAAACATCCAGTTAATGCTATTAAAGCTCTTTACCTTGATGATTGTTAGCATAATGACAAGCCAATAAAATAACTATGATGTGTTATAAACCAACAAAATCATTTCTTTTATCTGTCAGGCTGCTCTGATGATCTCCTTGATATGGAAGTATTACTCTGATCCAGTGACGGTGGTCCCCAGTAAATGGATCGCCCCTGTGGAGCGCCTTGTGGCCTTTCCCACAGGAGTGGCAGGTAATCAATATATTTCACAAACAATATGTGCAGAACAACTCATCTATAACAATATAATACATATTGGATTTTTTTTGTAATACAACATAAATTAGGTCCACATTAATCATAAAACACATTCCTTTCATTTATATATTGATTTTTAAATAATGTATAGTATATTTAAATTACATTATGTCATAAAATGTATCCATTCACTGACAGAGCTGCTCTTTCCTTTCAGGTGGAGTGGGAATCACATGCTGGTTGGTGGTTTGCAACAAAGTCGTTTCACTGGGTCTCCATGCCGTCAGCTAGAGTTTCCACCTGAGTTAAATTCATTAGTGTTCTAGCGTATTGCTCAACAGTTTGTCGAAGGAAGCCACAGCTGCTTCAGGTCACCATGTAAAAATGCAGAGCATTTTGGTGATGGCAATTTTATGTTGCAACATAATATTTCTGTGGTGTTGAATTTTGTTATTTTTGTTAATTTTAAGTTAATTTGAGGATGTTTTGACTGTATATTATTTCAAAGCATCATGATGTGGAAATGTTGAAATGCCTTTTTAAGAAAAGACAATAAAAGGAAAGCTTTTATTTCTTGTAATGTTACTGAATAGTTTTTTCTGCACTCTTGGGTTATAAAGATAATTTATTCATAGGAACACTTTAGTAACAGGACAGTTGAAATCCCCTTATTGACTTTTCTGCTGAGGCAGCTGTCCAGTCACCACATCAGTGACTTTACCTGAACTAAAGGGCGAGTCACCTGTCTGCTCTTTCTGCCTCTACTCCTACTGAGAGCTGCCTTCTCCACCTCTCCTGGATGTCCCAGCTGGAAGATGAAGTTCATGACTCCCACTGCTGATAGTCTCCACCCTCATCGGGCTTGATGCTTTCACAGTGATTCAAGTCCACACAGCTGTTGGCAGGTCTTCCATTGTGCAGGTTCTCAATAGATTGTTTGAAGGTGTAGTTGTGTCTGACTTTGGGGAGCCTGTATCCTTTTCTCTCGGGTTCAGTTGCATTCAGATAATTTTCGGAAATGTAGGGCACCTCGCTTTCCTGTTCCTCCGTTTCCTGCTCTTCCTCTAACTCCTGTGGGACCTCTGGTGCCTCCTCCTTGGTGCAGTTTCCCTCAGTTTGATCTTTTAGGCTTTCTTCTGAACAGCTGTTCTGCTCACTGGTGTCTGAAAACAAATATTTACACTTTTTAAAAAAAAACACAGAATGACCCGAGAGCAAAATACCCGATTAGTTCCATTAGAAAGCCTTCGTTCTCTTGTGTTTGTAAGTCCTGGAATTAATTCTACCACCAATGTTTTTTCTCCCAACACTTTGTGTACCTACATTGTCAGTAGTATAAGTTTGTTACCCTACTGCATATGTGACTATTTGAGTGCTTACCTGCACATCTGTCAGTGTCATCTTGGTGATTCTCCTCTAAAGAGACCTTAGCCAAAGCCTCTGTCTCTGGAGTTTGTGTTTCCAAATACTCCTGCACTGGAAAGTAAAAACCCTGAAAGGATACGCAGTCTATTTTAGTATGAAAGCAAATGAAAATATTTGGATTATAAAATAAAATCAGAGGTGACAAAAACATATAGATCTGAAAAGTCTGCAGAGGTAGGAAACATCTTCTGATGTCCTATTGTCTCTACTAACAATGTAAATCAACATTCACATTGAGTTAGAAGGGGATGTAAAAATCCCGGACACAATATTTGAAACATATACCCACCTCCACAGAGCTCTCTTTCTCCTCCAGCCTCTCTTCAGTCTCAGTATTTTCCATCCCAAAAAGGCTTGCAGCCTCAGTGGGGAGAAGGATTAACCCATCTGTTTGAACCATCTTGCTTTCTCTGCCTGTAAACCATAAAAGAGTGTCAAACAAAAGCCACTAAGTGACAACAAATTAGATACGGCCAGACTGAGCTACGGTGGCTTGTTATGTTTGAATACCTTTTTTGGCAAACCTGAGGGAGTAAATATTCTGTGTTTCCAGTTCTCTAATCTTCTTCTGTGTAGGGGAAACAAAAGATCTACTGTATACATTGTCTGACATCAGCTATCTCTCTTACATGAATAAATAATGAAATACAGGACAGTTAGGAATATCTTTAAAATGTAAGATATTTTTTAAAAGATACTTGCTTCGATAGCACTTTAATTTATAACTTTTAGTTTTCTCAGTGTCATTAGTGACCAACTAACAGGAAGTACACAATCAGACACAAGCAGTATCAATGGTTCACTAATGGGCAATCATCTGAGGAAAATATTGATCCAGACATCTTAACCAAATTCTCCAACAAATTGCGTAATCTGAATACGATTGGCAAATGTGTAATATCATTATTGCTGAATCCAAAACCCAGCGGAGCTACTCGTAGATTAGGGAAATATGAAGTGAAAGATACTTCTGCCATCGCTGTAGACAGAAACATGCACAACAAACAGTACGGTGCCTATGACTCCTTTAAAAAGTCTTAGATTCAATTTTGTGAGGTCTGCATTTTATCTCATTCATCCATTTGATTCCTTTTTATTTCTTTTCATGTCAAAATGCTTTTAGCAGATCTGCATGAAAGTCCACATTTCTGATGATACAAATCTTTAAAGGTGCAATAAATAAGAGTTTTAGCTTGAAGCACTCATAAATTAACTAAAACCATCAACAGATAATAACCATATTCCCACATAACACCTACCTGCTTATCTTTAGACTTACCTACAATGCTAGAATAAGAATAAGATGATTTGTCCAAATATAAGTACGACATTTGGAAAACAATTAACTTGAAAATGTTTTCATTTAAGCTCTTTGCAACTTACTTCAGTCTCCCTGTTAAGCTGATGTACTTGCCCTTGTAGAAAGAAGGACAGCTTTCTTGCCTCGCTAGTCTTTCTTTGTTCAGTCACTATTTGGCGATTGAATGAGGCTTGGCACAACTCAAGATTCCTCTCCAAGTCCTACAACATAGAAATAAAATTATATATATATACATATATATATATATATATGTATATATATATATATATATATATAAGTATATTGGGATGGTGTGGCACTGGATTCCCTCACACATATCTAAGTCTAAACCTTATCAGCCACCAGCCTCCTCCAAGCCTACCACTATCCTCTTGTCCTTCTCCTCCAGCTCTGCATTGGCCTTGTTCAGCCTGAGGATGAGTTCCTCCCTCTCCAGCAGCCTGCGGTCCTGGCTGAGCAGCTGGAGATGCTTGAGACTGTCTTTTGTGCTAAGCAACTTGCTTTCTGTGGCTTGGAGCTGCCTAGCCAGATTGTCACGGCAGGAACGGGTCTCACGGAGCAAACTCTGCAGGGCTCGGGCCTCATTGTAGTGCTTGGTGAGGATCTGGGCACAGGGGTGGGGAAATTATACAGACATTAAATGGAGAAACATCTGGAAAGAAATGAAAAAAAAAAATCAGATTTTCTGCCTAGAGAGAAGAGCCAACAAAAAGGTTTTGAAATTGAAATAATAAAATAGCAGTAGATGTAAGGATGGCTACCCACTGTTTGAAATCCGAGCAGTGAGCACAAGAGACACCAAAACCCACCAACCAACCTGAGAGACGCTGCCTTCTGAGTTTTGGAAGTACTGCAGTGCCACCGTGTGGTGATGCTGGATCCTCTTCAGCAGCTTGTTCTCAGTGCTGGCCTCGTTCAGCTGCTGCTGCAGGTCACAAACCTGGCTCTCACGCTCCCTGATGCAGCTCAAGTAGGCAGACTGGACCCTAGGCCTCGAAACCTGCAGGGACTTGATTGATGGCAGCTTCAGGACCTGGACACTCGCAGTGTTTGTCTTCTGCCTGTGTGGTCCTTGTGCCCCTTTACCTGAAGAAGAATTATCTCCAGTATGTTTACATATAAACAAACAGGAAGTCCTACCTCACATTTATGACATCATAGGTAAAACACCTTTTTGTGTCAGCTTTGGTTGCGTCTTGTCTGTTGGTTTGACCTCGGGGCTCTTGTCTATAAGCAAGTCAGCTTGGTCTTCAGAGTCAGGTGAGCGGTGTGAACTGTTGGAGCCACAGTGCAGACTGGCAGAGGACCACCTGGAGGTGCCAGTCCTGCTGCTGCCTTCACTGTCACCCTCCGTCTGGTGATCCGGCTGCATCAGGCTCAGCTGTCTGTCACACATCACACTTTTTTAAAGTCTCTTCCGCTCTGACAAAAGAACAATTTGAAGAAAAGATGTCAAAAATGATTTAGGAGAAACAATTTAACTTGTTTTTTTTCTGAGATCAGTAAACTGCTCAGGAGGTGTTTTGTTCAAAAGGGCCCAGTTTAGAGTTTGATGACTGAAACATTTCCATTTTGGTCCCCGTAATCTTTGGCTGAGTTGAACAAAATCAATTTTCACATTTTTCATATAGCCTGAATAATATAGCAGCACCATACCTTCTCAGAAGAGGGGAGCTGTCTCTCTCCTGTGGCACACTACTGACGGTACAGGTTGTAAATATTGATTATTTAACGCTAGATCACGTTTTACTTACTGTAGGTACGTCGCTAGGGGCTGTTATGGAAAGATGCGTTTACGGTTGTCAAGGTAACCCACGAAAAAACTGGTGAGGGTTCAGAATAAAACGGGAAACCTGGACTTTATTAGACCTTTATTCAGAAAGAAAAACACATTAATGATATCCACTATAAGTTTGTTCATTCTTATTGTAGCCTATTTTCAGCTTCCATTTTGTATTTTGAATTACAGTGTAGGCTATGTCGGTAGCTAGCTACAAATTAAAAATATAACCTAATGAAACATAATAAAATAACAAAAAATACACACTAGTCACAAGTGCATTGTTGGTGTTAAGGATTTTCATTCAGACTCCACTTCAGTTCCACCATGCTTTATTTTTCCATGACCGACCACTGTTGCATACAAGCGTCAACTCTTTACCGGAACAAGCTAAAACACATCACATCCGGCATAGGATAACAAACGTCCTTCAAAATAAAAGTACTGTTCATAACACAATGAGTAAAGGCGTTTTCCTTTTATATATCTTAACACCCCCACTCGTCTTTAACTCAATGACTTTCTTGTGAACATAACATTTCATGTACATTTATGTACCAAACATGTATTTTACAAACCTTTTCAGTTTCAGTTTAGTAGCTGGTTTTGTCATTACATCAGCAAGCATTTGATCAGTAGGACAATACTCCAGAAGTACCTTACCACTATTTACAACTTCCCTGATGAAGTGGTACTTGATGTCTATGTGCTTGCATCTTTGCCTGTTTACAGGGTTCTTGGCAAGTGCCATAGTACCTTGATTGTCTTCGTACACTTTTATTGCTAGCTACTATTATCAGATCATCAACCCATATAATGAGGATTACCTTTTCATCATGTTTTTCTTTTGTGTACACACAATGATCAGCAGGGTTCTGTGTGAAATCATTTCTGATCAAATATGAATGTAACATAGCATTCCAGTTTCTTCCGGACTGCTTGAGACCATATAGAGACTTGTGCAGTTTACACACTAGTTTTTCACCTGTGTCTGACCATGTCTCATAACCCTCTGGTTGATCAATGTAAAGTTCAAAGTCAATAGGTGCATGTAAATATGCTGTCTTAACGTCCATTTGATGCAGCACCAGATTCTCCTGCGCTGCCTTCTGCATGATCACCCTCACACTGGTCATATCAGCAGTAGGTGAGAATGTCTCTTCGTAATCAGTTCCTTGTTTTTGACTGTAGCCTTTTGCTACGTATCTTGCTTTGTACTTTTCTGATCCATCAGTGTCACTCTTGAGTGCGTACACCCACTTGCCCCCCACTGCACGTTTGCCTGGTGGAAGATGGGTGAGGCTGAATGTTTCATTCTCCTCCAGTGACTGCATCTCCTCATTCATAGCACTGATCCACTGCCTTGAGTTGGTTGAAGCAATGGCATCCTTGTAAGTCTGAGGAATGTCACACACTGCTCTGTAACAGAAGTCAATACATGTTTGCAATTTGTCTACCTTTTCCTCCGTTTCAAAGTCCTGTAGGTAAGTTGGCTTCTTTCTTTCCCTCTTTGGGTTCCGCCTTGTTCTCTCAGCGTCGTCTCCTTGCTGAGGCATTTCAGTCTGTTTTGGAGCAGTCTCAGAAACATCATTATCATGAGTTGATGCATTTTCTTCGTTTTCATCAACCATTTCTCCATCATCATGACTTTTTGGCTGTACACTGCCATCACAATACTCAGTGTTTGCTTCTGGTGTTTGTGTCTCTTTTTCATTTGCTGTTTTGGTTGTGAATTTCACTAACCTGTGTTTTTGGACTTTTTCTGTGTCTGAGTAGTACACCAGATAAGCTGGGCTGTTTTTATCGTATCCTATAAAAACACCTTGCTGGCACCTGGAATCTAACTTCCCTTTCTCTTGTTTGTAGGCAAAACAGGTAGAACCGAACTTCTGCAGTTTGGAAACATCCGGTTTCACACCTGTGAACATCTCATATGGAGTTTTTCTTGTGCGTCTGCTGTAGCACCTGTTTCTCACATAGGCAGCTGTCTGTACAGCATAGTTCCATAGTTTATCTGGTAATTCACTCTCTATCAGTAAACACCTGCCCATTTCATAGAGAGTTCGCCAACCTCTCTCTGCTGTTCCATTTTGGTGTGGCGAATATGGTGCAGATTTTTCATGCCTTATCCTATTCTTGGTCAACAGTTCTTGGAAATCTTTAGTTGTAAACTCAGTGCCGTTGTCTGAACGGACGCACTTGACTTCACCATAAGGTGCTATATCTGCCAAGAATCTTTCTGTGGCATGAACTGCATCACTTTTGGCTTTAAGAAAGTACACAAACATGGTACCTGAGTAGTCATCTGTAAAAGATTGTGCATATCTGTGTCCCTCTATGCTTGGGGTTCGCATTGGACCGGCTAGATCAGTGTGGACTAGCTGCAAGGGTTTTGTAGCTTTTCTGTCTGGCTCTCTATTTCTACTCTGTGTGAATTTTCCTTTTGTACACACTTCACATGTCTGTGTTGGTCTGACCACACTCCCTTTTATCACCATGCCTTTAACGACACCTTGTAACTTTTGCACATCTTCATAATTGCAATGGCCCATAATCTCATGCCAGGTTTGTATGTCGTGGGACACTTTACATTTATCAACATTCTGTTCAACCGTTGATAAATAATACAAATTACCACTTTCATGAATGTCAAACCTGCTGCCATCTTTTGTGATCATGTGACTGTTTTCTTTCTTGAAGGTGACTGTTGCTCCTCCATTTGCTGCTCTTGCCACTGAGAAGATGTCTTGCGGGTACGACGGCATGTAGAGTGCTTGCCGAAGCTGTGCTCTGTGTTGTCGTCCGGTGCTGTCCAGGAGATGAATCACAGCTGTCCCTCTGCGTTGAGCGATTCCATTGCACTTGGTCCCATCTGCCTGCTCGACTGCGTGGGTCTCTGGCTGAAACGTCTCATCGAAGCTCACAAACTTGCTCACGTCGTTCACGATGTGGGAGGTTGCTCCTCCATCCACCATGATGCCTTTCTTCTTTATGTTGTCTGCTGGGCTCTCAGTCTTTGTATGTTTCGCCATGAAGAGATGGTCGTCATCATCTTCTTGCTCTTTCTCTGCAACTTTTCTGGCGCCATCTTGTTCCCCCTTTTTCTTGCACAGGGATTCTTTATGTGTGTTGCTTCTACAGTAACTGCACCACACTTTACGTGTACATTGTCTTGCTTTGTGCCCTTTTATTCCACACCTGTAGCAAGTCACACTTACATCTTCATGTCTTTTGTTATCAAAGTGTTTATTCATATTTTGCTTGTTGTGCTTTATGTGTGTTTTCATCACATTGTCCGTTGATTCAGCTGTTTTCATCTTTTCAGCTTCTTCATAGATTCTCAGCCTCCTTTTAAAGTCTGTGAATGTAACCTGGTCTTCATTTTGTGTTACATGGACAGCTAGGGGCTTGAACATGTCCGGTAGCCCGCCAAGAACCATGGCTACGATTAGCCCATCACTCATGGTTTCGCCTGCATTTCTCAAAGCAGTGATAATATTTTCCGCTCTTATAATATAGTCTGTTACACTTTCGTTGTCTGCCATCCGTAGCTTGGTCAACGATGTGTATAAACTTATTATTCTTGGCTTGCTTTTACCAGAATAATGTTCTTTCAAAATCTTCAGTGCCTCCCTGCCATTATCGGCAGCATCATGCCTGATTAACGATAGGCTTTTATCATCTATCAGTCTTATCAGTTCAACATAGCAGTCAGCATTTTTCCGTCTGTCTTGAGCTAACTGCTCTTCATTAGCATTCGTGGGCTCGTGCAAAATAGTCTCTTTTAGGTTTAAACTGTGTAGGTGACCAAGGAGTCTCGTCTCCCAAAGGTCATACTTATCTTCTGTTCCGTCAAAGAAGAGTTGCGGCGATAGCATCCCTGCCGCTCCTCTGCTCGCCATCTCTGCACGTGTTGCTGCAGTATTTTCTTCTGCTAGCCTGTTAGCCCTTAGCTTTTAGCTCCGGTGGTCGCGTAATGCGTCGCGACACTCCTCATAACTTTGTCCGGCACTTATCTTCAAGTTGGCTCTCATTCTTTGCCATTTCGACGTCGGTAGTCGCTAGCGGTGTCCGAAGCTGTCTGGGCCCATAACCTGTTAAGGATTTTCATTCAGACTCCACTTCAGTTCCACCATGCTTTATTTTTCCATGACCGACCACTGTTGCATACAAGCGTCAACTCTTTACCGGAACAAGCTAAAACACATCACATCCGGCATAGGATAACAAACGTCCTTCAAAATAAAAGTACTGTTCATAACACAATGAGTAAAGGCGTTTTCCTTTTATATATCTTAACAGTTGGCTGTTGTGCTTTCTTCACAGGGACTAGGCTATATAGAGAGAAAGTGGGCCAGTTTCCCATGTTGTTGGGGGGACCCCAAACAGGCCCGAGGTCCCGGGTTTGGAAACTAAAGCCTTACTTACAGTCTACAGTGCTGGTCAATGCTATTTCTGTCCATATATGCACTCAGCAGGGCGCTGGAGACTAACTTCACTGTCCCCTGCGCCGACGGACAGCTGAAGTTGCCAATCAGCCCGTGTGGTGCTGCGCCCCTAGGGGCCAACCCGCCAATCCTGCGCTAATGGAGGCTGCAGACAGAAATAGCCTCAGCAGTGTGTGTGTGTGTGTGTGTGTGTGTGTGTGTGTGTGTGTGTGTGATCTCAGTGCTATGTCTCCGTCCTCGGTGCGCTCTAATAATAGAGGAGGCTGCCTGCTCCTTTAAGAGCCCACTTGTTGAATACTCCACAAAATATATTGTAACAAAATGGTTATCAAAGTATTTCTCGCCACCTCATCGGGATCCACTGCGGTAAGCATTCAGCCCGTGCGACTAGTTTCTCATTAGAGTGAACTTTTTCCTGTTTGTGCTCCTAAAAACCGAGCGGGACTCTCTCACACGCTCTCAACAGCGCTAACCTCGTAATTAATGTCACCCGCCTTTCATTTTTGTGTGCGTAAAGTCTGTTGATGTGCTTGTGACTTGATTCGTGCATAGATTTAAGCTTGAGCTGTGCTTCAGGACTGTTTAATTAGCCCAAGTCGATGTGATTCACATGCAGAGCTTTCTAGAACAGGGGGCTCCCAAAGCTTTTCATTGTCACAGACCCCGATATAAAGACGCTTTTAGACCACACAGCCGGTGTTGGGAGAGACTTTTCAATCATTTTCATACTATTTGAGATGAGATAGGATGTCTATAAGTGTCTCTGCACATGGGGGTGATAACCAGGGCAGGGAGGGGGTGGATTCATCCTCTAAGTCTACTTTTGGCAAAGCCACATAAGCAGTTTGAACTAGTCCATGGGGTGGCATGGTGGCCAAGTTGGTCAGCAGTGTTGTCTCACAGCAAGGAAGGTCTGACCTGAGGGGACTTGTGTGCATGTTTGCTTGTCCAAAGTTTGTCTGTCTTCAGACCAGTGTATCCTGGGATCAGTGCAAGGTCCCCAATCTGTTTTTAGAAATGACTGATCTACTTATAATCTTACAAAATTCTGATCTCATCACTGTTTAGACACTTCATGTCGCTTTTTCTGCTTTGTTTTAGGGTGTTTGTATGGTGGCAATTAAGAGTTAGTATAATAATCGATTAACCTGATGATTTGTGTTTTCAATTAATAGATGAAGTGTTCTGACTATAATTTGTCAGAAAATGGTGAGAAATAGACCATCTCAGTTTCCAAGAGCCCAAAATGACATCTTCATATAACATTTTCTGTCCAACTAAAAGTTCAAAACACATTGATATCCAATCTGCAATGATTTAACTCAGAGGAAAGCTGCATTTTCTTTGAGAAGCTAAAACAAAGCTAAAACAAACAAATGTTTGACATTCGTGCTTGAAATAACTTCAACAACTTATCGGTTACCAAAATAACTGGCAATTAAAAGTTTGAGCCATAGTTTACGAGGGTGTCACTTCGTGCTGAAAGTGGAGGGGACATGGAGGGAAAACATTTTTTAATTAAATTGCATAATGGCGCATCCATTTTTTTTTTTTTCATGTTTGTTAGTTGACAATTGAGCACATTTTTAAACTTAAAGGGGCACTATGTAGTTTTGGAGAAGAAATTCAAACTCAGATTTTTAATGAGGTAATAATACAAACTTGGAAATATTTATTGTTTTTCCAATAACTGAATAAACAAGCTGTTCTCAGAGGAAAATAAGGTCCCCAGAACACTGTTTGGAGCTAGAAAGGTGGCAGGGTCCGCCAAATATAAACAAAGTAAGACAGCTGTGTTGTCCTTTTGTTTGTTTTTTTGTGTTTGTTTTTTCAGTTTATTCAGTCATGGAAATAAAAATAGTTTGTTTATCAGGTTTGTTTAGGCATCTTTCTCTTCTGATCAAAATGTCTTCCTCAAAATTACATAGTGCACCTTTAAGCTTTTTAAAAGTGATGGGGACAAAATAGGTCATTTCAAAAGTGGTGTAAATGACACCTGTAATACTTGTGTACTGAGTGTCATGTACCACATTTGAAATTTAAACTGTGCACGCGTATTTTCTTTTACCTTTGAAGTTATATTACTATGAATTATCATATTTTATCACACCCGTCTCCCCCTGTCCTGCGCAATCTGTTGAATTGATTTATTTTTCTGCTTCCCAGATCAAGAAGAAGCAGCAAGATGTGGTCGGTTTCTTGGAGGCTCTCAAGGTGGACTACACTCCCCTGGACATCGCCTGCAATGAGGAGAACCGCATGTGGATGAGGGAGAACGTCCCCAGTGAGAAGAAGCCCACCAACGGCATCCCTCTGCCCCCTCAGATCTTCAACGAAGAAAGCTACTGTGGGGTAAGAAACATTTTCCAAAGGCCGAGAACCTCTACAATATAGTACACAATATTTCCTTTTACTTACTGAATATGCCATACTAAAATGTAAAGACCCACTCTACTGCGTGTATATGATAAGATGTAATGAATTGTTAAAGAGTGTTTCTTTTTTATGCAGGACTACGACACGTTCTTCGATGCCAAGGAGGACAACTTGGTGTATACCTTCCTGGGGCTGCCCCCTCCTCCTGGGTCAAAGGTTGGAGCTGTTTTCTGTTTTCTACTGTGGACAAACTCAAACTAAATAATCTCATTTATTTTACCCTTTTACCAGGCTGTGTATCTGCTGTATTGGGACAGCATCAACAGTGCTGCTTGTTCAACAAAAGAGCTAATATATTGTCTTTCAGGATATTTAGGATTGCTGTTTAATGTGAATATTATGTGCTTTTACAGTACATTGTTAGCAGAAGATGTTGTCAGCCAAAATATTATTTAATTTTTAATTTCTAGAACAATACAACTAATTCAACACCTACCTGTCTTAGACATTTTGGCAATAATCTTAGCAGAATCATGAAAGCCGTGCAATCAACTGAATTTATTGTGTCAAGTGATCATCAGGGTATGAAATTACAGCATCCCACTCCCTGCACAGGGATTGAAATGAACACCTGCATTACCTCTATATGTGATGACATTTTTATTAGTGTGTCATGCACTTAGCCCACATGGGCTTACAAGACAGCAAAGCTAATTTAAACCAAATCCAGAATGCTGAATGAGCATTTTTCGAGCAATGCGGGTCTAAAATACCAGAGGAATACCAGATTTCATAACTTATTTATGTTGTCAGACCTTAATGCCTAACGCAAAATTCACTCATAACTGAGAAGACATATGATTGTAATCTACAAGAGGAATTACACTAAAGATCTTCATCTTGCCCCTTTTTCCACACTTTTTAGACAAAGTTAGCTACTTTAAAGGTTTACTACGCAGACTTGGACCAAAACAAAGCAGTGAATCAGAGTAATAAACATTATTTTCTGATTGTTTCATGGCTTTTAAACTTGAATGCAGAAATAAACACACACACACATATCTGCAGGACCCTCATTCGACAATCAAACAAATGTAAATGCACAGAGTTAGCTGAATGGCTAGTTTTCATCAGCAGTCCTTCCACATGATGTTAATGGGCATCATAGAATAAATGAAAAATAATACAACATGTACAATAGTTTAAAACATATTATATTGTGATAAACAACATATATAATACAGTTAAATGACATGAGAGGACAAAATCCATTATCAGATGATACAGGTGGATAAAATTCCTGCTCTATGTGTGTGTAGCTCAGCCCTGCCCTCAGTCAAAGAGACACACAGAGCTGCAGCTCTTTATAGATCCTTGATAGGCCGAGAGAAGAGCAGAGTGATGGAGATGGCGATGTTTTCATAGTGTCCAATCCTCATGCTTATGTCGGCTGGGGTGTACACACCACTGCCCAAAGGTCGACGGCCATACACGTCCCAAACACAGCAAAATACTAAGAAAATAGAGGGCAGGTTGTGTGCAGGTGCAGACACCGCCACACACTTCTCATCATAATAAGTGATGATTGAGAGAGATTACTTTTATGTATATATTGTTTTCAAGGAAAATCCTGCATATTATGCCTTTTAACATACATCAAAACGAAACAATCATTCCAGTGTTTGGTTATCTTCACACCAGAAGATGTATGTAAAATACAGAAGAAAATGAGACTTACTTCACCTCCAAGTTAAACCGGCTGCTGAATCAAATTCTAGATATATTATATCTACAGACTTTAATGGCTTAAAATGCTATTAGATATGTTGAAATGAACAGAGTGGACTTTTATTTTATAAAAAACATTCTGATTTGCAGTTGTAACTTCAAAATGTAGAGGTCATATCGGCTGGTGCTCCTAACGGTTAATTTCAAGCCTTGATTGTGGTTAATACACTCATGTTAAACCTGATCATTTCATTGAAACAGGAAGCAGGACAGGCAGACAAGGAGCACATTGTGGAGAACGGGACCCATGCTGTGGAAACTAATGAGGATGGGAACCTTGATGACTCAATAGTAATGCCGTCGTTACTTTCATTTCCCCCCGTCATGCTTTATTTCTTTTCATTGTGCCTCACCTTTTCATTTTCATCCAGTGCAACTGAACAGTTTCCCTTCTGTCCTCACCTGTCCACTTGATCCAAACTCTTAATTTCATACCGTTTGCTCCGTTCCAGTCATGACATCGACTAATCTTTTTGTGTTTTGCATGAGTGAGACATTTAACACAATATACTGAGTTGTCATTGTACCACTGTGACATTGCATCGCTGTGTTCAGACTGCCACACAGTTGCGAGGCATCATGTTCCAACAGTCCTTTCTATAATTAGTACTTTATAAAGTAGAGTGTGTTTGTTGCGATTGTCAAATGTTATGTGTTGTTTCCCCGTATTATGGTTTTGTCAATGCATACGTATGTGTCTTTTGTTTCCAGTGACTTTCCAACAATTTTCCTCCCCAAAGAAAATCCCAGTTGGTCCTAAGTTGCAAAAGCAAACATCATTTCTGCATTCAGTCATCTTTAAAATGGAAACATTTATTTGACACTTCCAGTCCAGGATATGAGAAAACACTACTCATGAGGAAGATTGTGCTCCTTATATGCTTTACTCATTGCACTGATATTGACAAAGCTGGAAAGTATTAAAGAACTCATTTGATTTCCTACTGTGAAATGTAAAGTAGCTGAAGAAGACTTAATGGATTTTATCGTTTTCTTTGCAAGAAGTTAGCTAAAACACAGCTGCTTAGCTGAGCCTGTCTTGTTATCCCCCAGGGTATAAAACAGTGCTCCAAGGAGAAAATGCAAACTGGATTCATTTTAGCTTCATTTTGTTTCCAGCAGGAGTTCAGTTGCCCCTGTGTTTTTCCTGTTCATTTTTAAATACTTTTAATACATACTGTACATTACGGAAGCCCTAAAGGGCCATGCATTCATACATTTTATTTCCTCCGTTTTCCCGTGATAACGAGTTAATTTCATTTGTTT
The DNA here is from genome assembly GCF_965226575.1 of Pagrus pagrus. Taxonomy (NCBI): domain Eukaryota; kingdom Metazoa; phylum Chordata; class Actinopteri; order Spariformes; family Sparidae; genus Pagrus; species Pagrus pagrus. The sequence continues at coordinate 22,395,648 of NC_140188.1, read as the reverse complement.
TCTCGAGATCTCGAGTTATTATCTCGAAATAACAACTGCCAGTTTCCAGAGATAACGGGATAATTTTCTTGAGATCTCGAGATAACGAAACTTTGTTTTCCCGAGATAACGATATATATCGATCTTCTCATCCAAGTCTCGGCTGTCTTCACGTCTTGCATCATTCCAAACTTCATTTTTATCCAAAGACCTGACCCTCCAGTCTCCACCTTTTAACTGCTACTACTTCTTCTCTCCTCCACTTTGCTCCCAGGATTGACTAACACCTACCTTCTAAATTTTCCATCCTCTCCAACTGATGAGCTGACTGTTTGAAGCCGTGCCTGAATTCCATTAATATTCAAATTACGTTTTCTTTTTTATCACGTCTTTTGTTTTCCTTGACCACCAGTTGTTGTTTTCACCTCACATATAAGGATGTTCCAGTGGAGGAGCGCAACGGGCATGCACACGAAGAGGAGGAGGCAGCTGGTGAGGAGGAGGAAGGTGAGGGTGGTGAAGTGGAGGAGGAGGAGGAGGAGGTAGCGGAGGGAGAGGCGGCAGATGATGAAGCCACGGAAGGAGAAACAGCAGGAGACGAGGCCCCCGCAGAGGAGGAGGAGGAGGAGGAGGAGGCGGTGGAAGAAACAGACGAGGTCACAGAAGACACAGTAATTGCCACTTAACTCGACTCCTCCGTCTCCCTGTAGTTTCACCTCTCTCTCCATCCCTTGAATGTTTTGAATTGAATGTTCTTTCCTCCATCTTCCCATCATTCCTGGAATGCTCTGTTTTTCCTCCCCTCAGCGTCTCCACTTTCCCTTTAATGTCGTCCTTTCCTTCCACAATAAGGGTTTGCCTCCTTTTCAAGTTCCCGTCGTCCTCGTACTGCATCTCCTCGTCAAGTCTCTCCCAGTTATTTATTAACCACAAATGTCTTTCCTGTTCACTGTTGCTCTTCCCTGTTCCTGTTCAGCACTATCGGTGTCTTAACTGTTGTTTTTCTGCAACTTTTATGGGGTTTTGTGTGTGTGTTTTTTTTTTTTTACCTCCATCTTTGTATTTTCCTGACGACTTGTCTTGATCTACCTTGCGTTCCATTGCATATCCATTCTCTATTAACTGTCCTTTTCGAGGTGTGTCCCACAAACGCCCCACTTTGTCTGGTCCGATAAGCCTGATCTGTGGATGCTGCTGTGTTTCAGTATGAATATGTACTACGTGTCTCTAATACTGTCATATCTGCTCTTTTAGGAGGGCCGTGCAATGGAAGAAGAGCAGGTAGGTTTCTTCAACATGTATGAACACACTGAACAACAGTTAACACTTAAAGGGACTGTGCGTTTCAGTGATTTCTCTCTCTTTTCTTTAACAGGAAGAAGAAGCTGATGAGGACAGGGTAAGAAGAGACACACTGGCTGTTGTTGGTGCTAAATCTGAAGGTTGTTATTAATAAAAGCAAACCGCAGCAACGACAGCAGTTAATACCAGCTGTGCATTGTACCAACTTTACAAGTAGTTAGACAAGCCTGCACTCAAGAGACCTAATACATGTTTCTTTTTTAGTAACTGCAGTTAATTTAAGATGCAGTATAAATTGTATATCATGGAGTGCATGTGAAGTGGATGTGCATGAACACTGTCCTTTCCTGTCAGTCATTTCTGTTTAAGAATCAGTGATCTGACCAATCGTCTGCAGAGCCCAGCTACGTCTGCTTAGCGGTGATTGGTCTAAAATAATAATTACTAACATGAGCTCAACTTTAAGTGTTTCTATTAACTGTCACATTAATTTATGGTTTGTTGGATTTATAATAATGTTAACGAAGGATCTTCTCAGGGTGATGTTGTTGTGCTTTCGAAAATAATTTATTTTGGTGAGGGTTTCTCTGTAAAGAAGACACAAGAAGTTCTGCATCCCTTTTAAAATGAGCAGTATTAGTATGACTTATTTAGGCAAACATGTATGCATGCAGTGTCTTTGTTTTGTCAATATCCATGTAAAATTTGTTAGAATATATATTCTCTTCCCTGATAGCCTAATGAAGTGAGTCAGCCACAGTACAAGTTGTAGATTCAATGCTAATAACCTCTAATGTCCAGTATGTTAGACAGAAGATGATCAGCCATATATTATACTGCTAATGCACTGAAAAATATAATAAATTTTCTGGTATCCCTGCCCACTTCATCCAATCAGGACTCCATACAGAGGCGGTCCTGTCTGCTCCTGAACCCGCAGAGAGCAGGATCCTCCTGTTGGCTTCTAAGTTAGCCAAAACAACTTTTAACAGCAGCTTTATAAAATGCACAAAAATGTTCAAGAGTGAAAAAATAACAGTTATGATGTCATGTCAAAGACTTCTATGTATTGAGTTGCAAAGATATATACTGAAGTTAGTATGGTAATCAGATAGATAGACACTTTTTTAGTAAAAAACACCAACACTCTGCCAGTACTCTGAGCTCCAAGTCTGGGCAGAGACAGCTACAGCAGTTAGCAGCCATTAGCAGTTTTCTTCTTACATAGTGCACCTTTAAGGGCAGTGGGTGTTTTTATCTTTGCATCCCTTTGACTGTTCGCAAGCATTTGAATGTTTGAAACCTCTTTTATTCCCCCAATCTTCCATTCAGCCTCTTGTTTTGGTGGAAATACATGTCGTGACCATTAAACGAGCCTCACACCACTGAGAAAAAATATGAAATCAAAGGACTGCTGATTTAACTCAACAGTTCGCTACTATGCATCATACAGGATCGTGTGTTTTTAGAATTGCGACATTGTACTTTTAACAGAGTTTGCGATACAGCAATTTTAATTTAGATAGGTCACACAGTAAATAGCTGCGTTTAGTAATATGTCTTCAGTTCATATTCCTGACTCAGTTCACATCACTTAGGTTGATCAGTTTCAGAGGTCCTGCTGCTCACACCAGTCTTGTTCCTCATGCACACACCGTATGCCGTATGTTTGACCCCTTCTTTGCCCTTCTTTTGTCCATCTCTTGGTTTGCTCCCTCCAGGAGGAAGAGGATTTGCAGTCAGAGGTAACTGTGCGTCGGTGATCGTCATCAGCAGTGTGGGTTTGATGGTGCAGAGATGAGGGAAGGCTGCTGTGGTTGGGCTGGGGATGGGCTCTGCTGTTCCCTCTCATCTGTGTACTTAATGTGCTCACTTCACCTTTCTCTCCCTCTCTATCCGCTCTCTCATCATCACTCTACTCCATTTGTTTTGTTTTTCCTCTCTGTCTGCTAACATCCTGTTCCTCATTTCTTCCCAGTTCTGTAGCTGCCTCCTGACAACCTTCAACTATCCCCGTAGTTTCCATTTTCAATGAGAAGTCTTTTCTATAGCGCATGTCTGTGGTGCTCTTTTGCTCCCCACACAGCCTGCTGACCTGCTATCTTTTATTCCCTCTAGGAGGAAGAAGAGCTACAACAGCTTGAGGTAGATCCATGTGATATATTTGTGATTTTCCTGCCTCTACCCTTCCTCAGTTTGCCTTTTTCCCCCCCAGATATCTCTTTCAGTCATTTTCTTGCTTCCTTCACCACCTCCTGGTGTATCAAGCATTCCTTTACTTTTCTCTTTGACTTTGTCCAGCCAAGGCTATTCCGTATTTTTTTCTAGTTTGCCATGCTGTTAGCTTGAAGGGACCGGTCATATTGCTGAATGAGAAGCGTCAGAGCAAAGTGCAAGTTTAAAGACAACACGGCTGGATATAAAAAAAGAGGCTTTGCTTGTCTCTATCCACTCACATATGCAGTGATGATTAAAGTATGACCTCCAGTGCGTGTCATAAGGATATTGCCAATAGAAGAGCTGTTTTTAGAGAAGTCATTTTACTTATGGAAGTCACATTCATTTGATAATGCATTCCATTCATTTTCACATCAGTGGCGAGGCGATAAGTACGAATTTTCCAAATATTTGGACAATAAACAAAAATAGTAATATTAACAATACCCAGCATTAAAGAGTTGAATGAAAATGACAAGAAATACAGCATATCTTCATGAAAACTATCCAAATGTATGTGTATAAGTTGCTTTGTAGCTTGTGTGTGCAATGAATTTACAATAACTTCTCAAAGGTTTACCCTCCACTGCATCCCTGTTTGCTTTCAAACAGGCACAAACACACACACACACACACACACACACACACACACACACACACACACACACACACGATGTAACGTCCACATGACCCACTAACTTTTACAGTTTCACTTTGATTTACTCACTAAAATCTCTCGAAACAGCGTCCTCACACTCTCCAGCTGTCACAATCCAAATGAGGGAAATTGATTTTCTTGCTCTGGGCACATACCTGAAGACCCTGGACTTTATTGTGCCACGATTTTGCATTTGCTCACACACAGCCTGTCACACTGCACATTATCAACATGATCAATTCAGTGACTTTTGACACAGCATCACTCAAGTCAGGGTTAACTTCCCATACAGAGTTCACACTTAACCAGATCTCCTATCAGGATTGCTTTAGAGTGAAACACTGTGAAGCCTTAAGTTAGTCGGAGTAAAACAAAATGTCCCTGCTCTGAGTGCTGTGTGAAAAGCGCTCTGCTTCTCCGAGACATTCCAGCCTCTGCCTGATCTTCTATCCTTTCGCTGCTTTGCTTCGCTTTGCCTACCTTCCTCTCTACCTTCCCATCTTTTTTGTCGTTGTCCCTCTGTTGCAGGAGCAAGACGAACACGGCAGCGAGGTAGCTTCTGTGGCCTGTGGTGCTTTGTGTTTTTCAGGCTTAATAGACTGTAGAGGTGTTCACTGTCCTTCCTCTTTCCTCTCTCTCTCTCTGTGTGCTGCATGGACTTCTTTTCAATAGAGATGCCCGACGGTGTGCAGCATGAAAAATACGACAGTATTTTGCTTAAACCTCAGGTGGATTTAGTGTGGTAACAAAACTGCGATTCCGCATACGGACAATGTATACTTTTTTGTGACATTCACATACTTAACACGACATGATTTCATCTTCCATAGGAAGAAGAAGAGGCTGAAGTACAAGAGGTATATTTGGATTTTAGCTCTCTGTCCATGTTGTGCATGGTGTGAGTCATATTGGGATTTTTATGCATGATCTGACTGCATATAAAAGAATTTACGCACAGGTTGATGCAAACGTTTCTACTGTCTCTCCCAGTTGGCAGTTGTGTGCTGCGCATAATGTGGGGGTATGACTGAGCTCTGATTTTTACTGATGAGCGTCACTAAAAAGACGGCACCACACGATATTTCCGCGTTGCAGTGAGCATAAACAGTATTCATTCAGGCATTTTCTCTGAGTCTGCCAGGTCATTCTGACCTTTCTGTTTTGATGCCTTTAGAACAGGTGGAAAGTTTTGATGTGTTCTTCAACTCTTGCCGTGTGCACATGAGCGCAACTTGGGCGTGTTTTCAGTTTGGTGATGTTATTGCACGGAGAGGGGACAAGCTGACTTGACAGGGGGACATGTCTTTGTCTTTCTTTTTTTTTTTTAAAGAAGTCATGGCTTTTGTTTGTTCTTACCAAGAGCACTCTGAAGCAAAGAGGATGTGACAAGTTCCAAAGAAGATAGATGAGATGGAGCACTTCTTGATATTGTGCAACACTAGGTGAAAAAACACATAGAAAATAGATGCGTTACGTCAGATTTGTATGGATGGCTAAAACAGCCCAAATCAAAAATAAGTATGTAAATAAATAAATAAATTAACATGCCATGAAATGGATTAAAAATAATATTTGAGAAAAATGTGGGTATTTGACATAAATAGATATTTCTGTTTTGATTTGCTTCTGTGGTTATTTACATTTGTATTAATTCACTTACTTATTTACTCCTTTTTTATTTTTTCTGTATTACATTGCTCTAGTACATTGCTCTCCTCTTTCTTTCTTTCTTTCTTTCTTTCTTTCTTTCTTTCTCGAGGAATGAAATTAAATGGGAAAGTAAATAAATACGATAATTAATACAAAGATAAATAAATACAGAAGCAAATTAAAAATCAGTTTATGTTACATTTTCTAAATGAATAAATGCCTATATTTATTTTAAATATTATCTCAGTATGATGTGCGACCTCTATTTTATTATTGTTTTTATTTTCTTTACATCTCATGGATGTCGGCAGTGGTCTCATCGATTGTATGTAGTTTATGTTTTTGCATTTCAAAGCCAATTAAAACATTTAAACAATAATATTTTTGGTAATATTTTGTTTTTGTTGCATTTGATGGCATATTAATACATTTACTTAATAATATTATTCTTCATTCTGACTGTGTCAGTCCTCCAGAGGTTTGTGTGCTAGTGTTTGGTGCTCACTATCTTAAGTTGTATGACAGGATGGAATCAAGTGATTGTGGCATCTAATTATAGATAATGATGTAAACTCCCTTTGTCCCTCGGTGAGTGTGTTGTTTACTCCAGGAGGGCAGTCATTAAACTGTCCTCAGCCACTGCAGCTTGAGCGATTACACTTAAACAGAACACATCTTGCACGGTGCACCGTCTTAAGCACCACTCTTGTCTGATTTAGGTCGTCTCAGGATACACAGAAATCTTTAGGTCATTAGTTTCCTTAGTCGCTCTCATCCCTGCTGTCAGTGCAACCATCCGCACTTCTCTCGTGTTGCTTCTTCTCCATTTTCATCCCGCCGTCACTGCAACCACTAACATGTGAAGTCCTCTCACCTCCCTGCCATATGGACCACAGCCTCACACAGCCCCCTTCTTTCTCTCTTTCTCTTTTTTTCCCCTAACGCGTCAAAGGAAGAGGAGGAAGACGTGGAAGAAACACAGGTAGTATTACTGCAAAGAGTGAAATCCACTATGTCTCATCTGACCTGCTGCCTGTGTTTGACATGCCTGCAGAAAATATGTGTCTTACACTCTATTTAAAAAGATGGACACACCATCAGAACAACTTGATCATTCAGAGCTTGTGATCACTGATTGTATTGGAGTGAAGAGGCTCGGTGGAGAGCAGTAAGAGAGAGGAAAGCTCTCTTTTTTTTTTTTTTTACGCCATCTGTCAGAGGAATCCTCATTGCTTTTATTTACGCAACAAACTAAGCAGATCCAACTGTAATCTTTTTTCCTAAATACACTCAGCTTTAAGCTCCCCCGCCCAATGGATCTGACCCGGGTGGCTGACATAAACAACATAGACTGCACCCATTTTCACTGAATCTTTCTACAAACACTTAACATCTGAAAGACAACATAATCACATTAACAATTCTACAGAAACACATAGATTTGAATACATTGTTGAGGATTTTCTACCTCTGTCGACTGTAAATGTTTTAATGTGAGTATTTGATGTTAAGACATGATTATTTCTTTCAACAGGAGGAAGAGGCTGAGTAGTTAAAGCCAGGCGACGTCAGCGATGTTGACTTACTGATATCCAGGTAAAACTCGTCTCCACCGCTTCTTTTTTTACTGCTTAAGTTTTACCACTGGAGGGCAGCAACACATTAAGTGAACTGGTAGCAAACCTTACCACAACATGAATAGGTCCCGCTGGTGCTGCTTTTATATTTTGCTTTTATGTAACAGGATTATTTAAAAAAGAAAAACCTGTATTAGGAGCAGAGTTTTACTTTTGTGGCTCTCTTTGACCCTGCTATCAAATCAAAAGATAATAACACGATTACTCAACCTCTCCCAGTGAATACTGCACCTGTGGGGCAGCATTATAGTAGTCACTGCAATGCAATGTTCTTGCCGTTAAGTATGAGAGGTATGGCTGTTTGTCTGGAGTTTTGTTTTTTATTTATATGCACTATAAGGTGTTCAGTCAGAGGAAAATAAAATAATGCGGCAGCCTATTTACAAGGGACTGCCACTGCTGTCTCCATCTGCAAACAGCTTCAGTAAGCACACACACTGCCTGGGGATCATCTGGAGCCATAACAAAAACATCCCACAATTCCTCTTTTTTTCTGCCCCTCGGAGGCTGTGGCAGTGATGATGATGGTGATGATGATAATGATAATCCTAATCTTCAAAACTCTTAGTCCTCCTCTGTACATCGGGCGTCTGTATCTATGACCCAGTGCATGCAGAGCCACAGAGCAGAGCAGGCTCTTTGAAGGAACGGCGGTGCTCGTCTCCCTCCTCTCTGAGCTGTCTCCCAACCCCTGCGAGCCCCTGTCACGCCTTGTTAGAGGAAGCTGCTAAGTGAGCTTCAGATGTGCCTCCGGAGGAGCGGGCACGCTGGGTGGCACAGGCGTAGCGGTGGTGGTGGCTGCCTCAGCCACCACGGACGACTGGAGAATGTGTGACCTCGTTTTTTTTTTGTTTTTTTTCCCTTTCTTTTCATCTGCTTGCATTGTGTTTCAGCCTGAAGGAGCCTCCTGTTCTGTCCCTTCCTGACCCCTGACGCTTGACCCCCTCAGCCACGTCAGACAGCCCCTTCCCAAGGCTGCACTGGACCCAACTGGAAACTGTCCTTCATGTGCTTGAAGGCACCATCCGAACTGAAAAGCCCCCCCCCCCCCACCCCTTTCCCTTTTGACTGCAATGTTGACTTAATTTTTATATTTTGCTAGTAGAGACATACTGTACTGAAAATTGCGCAGAGTAGCCTAGTGGTGTCGGTTTGTTTTTAATGAGTAGCTTTTGTAAAATGCAAAACAGTTATTTTGTTAAACTCAGACTTATTTGTCATGTTTTACTCCTAGAGATTCTCGTTTCCTAACACAAAGAGGCAGTGACCTTTTCGAAAAATATTACCTTGGCATACCTTCGCTTGTGGCTTCACATTCAAAGGTTCATAACTCACGCTTTAGTGAGCGTTCTGTCCTTTTATCGCAGTAGTTTCACTAATGTTGTGCCTCGATGACTCTTTCTGTTCTATCAACTGAATGTACAAATGCAACCTAAGACTTCTAACAGCCACATGAGGAAGAAAATACGCACACTCTGCAAGACTGCAAGCGACTCCGCCACCACTACAATTACTCCTGCCGATACTGCTGTCTAAACAATGCACTTTGTTGAATGAAGAGTGAAACATGTGACTAAGACTTGGATGCAATGGAAAATGCAATAAAGTAGACTGGTAATAAAAACAAACCCTTCAGTTTCTATTATGTTTTATTTTTAAATCTTTTGTTGCCGTATTTATAGATCAATGCACCATTGTGCAGTCTGGGCAAACAGGAAAATAAAGCAAAAGCCTCGTCCCAGGAGATCCTGGTAAGAGGCGGAGGGGGACATACTATAATCATTAGACATGGTATTTACTGTAAGTACTTTACAGAGCCATGTAAGTGTTGTTAACATGCTACATATATAATAAGCTGTCATGTACACAGGACCACTGATGTACAGTTACTGAGAATAAGAAACAAGCAATTTAGACCTACTCCTGGTTACATTTGAGAGTCAACTCACTGAGCAAAAAGTGAAAAATGTGCCATGCTGCTTACTGGCCTCAACAAAATCTATGTTCCTCTTTCCACAAAAACACATTATTCAAGAACCAAACATTCTTCAAACAATACGAGGGGTCTGCAGCCCTGTAAGCATTGCCAACATTAGCCTCCTCACAATGGCAATGCTAACATGTTGATGTGTAGCAGGTATGCTGTCTACCACGTTCACCAGCTCCTTTGTGATTGTTAGTATGCTAACATATGCTAATTAGCACTAAACATAAAGTAGGCTACAGCTGAGGTTTCAGATTACATTTACAATTAAGTATTAAGTACATTTTGAGGTACTTTACTGAAGTGTCTGCATTTTCTGCTAATCAATACTTCCATTTCACTACATTTTGGAGGCAAATATTGTTCTTTCACTTAACTGCATTTGTTTGACAACTTGAAGTCTAAGTCTAGTTACTTTGCTGATTACATGCTGCATCAGAGCCAAAGCAGCGCATTTTTAAATACATTTATTGGCAATCGGATAAAAAAGATGATGATGATGATCCTGATAATTTAAAAAAAAGCTAAATATTGGATCTAGTAATCGGCAAGGCTGGTAACTGATTACCAGCCTTGCTATCTTTTTTGTTTGTTTATTGAAGCTGTAGTTTTTTTCCCCTCAAATTTACAAACTTGTAAGGATTTCAAGTACCGGCGGGGAAACCTGTGATGGCGCAGGATAAAAACTCAGGATATCAAGTATCACAATTCATTTCTTAGGCAACAATTTAATGGTAATCTATAGTTGTGGTGACATTTCATTAAAACTACAAATTTCAACCTCATGGAGACACAAGAGGGAAAAAGTCAGGGGATCACCAAAGTCCCCTCTGGGGAACTTGAATTTGTTTTTTTTGACGATCCATCGTAAAGTTGTGGAGATATTTCAGTCTGAATCAAAGTTGGACCAAAGGACAGACGCTGCGGGCATGGCTAAAAATATCAAAGCATGTCATCCCTCTGCCATACATCATACTGTACATCTGCCATGCTTATCATACAGATACATCACCAGTGTGTCCAAATCCATTCATTTGAAGAGGGCGGAGGTCTTGTAAGGCCCCTGGGAGCTGGGGCACCACAAGGGGTATTGTTTACAGTCTGAGTCACTCTGTATATTTACATGTGTGTGCAGCACGGGGCAAAGTTCCCACTGAGTTTGGTAATATTTAACGGGACAGTTTTGGGTGATATGGCTGAGCACCAAGCATGAGGAAGAAGCAGTATCGTTGACATGACTCCACTGTGTGTGTGTGTGTGTGTGTGTGTGTGACCACTTGCCGCTGATCCACAGAGACAACGGACCGAGGTGAGTCAGATGAACAATGTTACAGAATTTTTGTTTTTTATTGTTCACTAACTTGGACTTTATTTAATCAGGAGATGCTGTGCTCAGCTGTGTGTGAAAGGATAAGTGGAGAGACAGGTGCTGCACTGCAAGTTAGAGTACTTATATACAAGATCTCAGTGATTATGCTGGAAAACTGTATCTCTTATCACACGTTCACCTGGATTAAATTAAACTGATACTGTTGCACTTTGACTAAAATACAATCTGTGGTAAAATGATCCAAGAGTTCCTTTCATGGAGGTATTTTATAGTCCTATCAGCGGTCATAGAAACAAGAAGGAAACAGGTGATCATGCAAACATTTATTCAAGATCTGTTACATTTACTGTAACTCGCTTTGTCTCTACAGGTTGGTTAGACTTTATTGCATTATTGCTTTCATTTAATTGTCAATAAGTGCTGAGTTTAACATTGTGTAAAAATGCTTTGAGTGCACAATATTGATTCATGTCAGAATTGACAAAATAGGAATTAATTTCACTCCACAAAATTAGCTTTATCGACCATTTTTTCTTTTCCTTTGGAAAAACTTTACCAGCAACTGGAAGGTCCTGTTGTCTTTTATACAAGATGCAGGAAATTATTACATGTTATGTTTGCAACCATGCTAGTAGCTCTGTGAAACTACATTGCTGTGCTTTCAGCTGAATGTTAACTTCAGCATGTTAGCAGTGTTGGGGAAGCTACTTTGAAAACATACAAATCACTTTACATTGAAGGAAGTTGATTTACAGCAAAGCTACCTGAGGGCGAAGTTTGGTTAACTAAAGCAACTTACAAAGTGAAGTTTTAACTACTTTGTTAAAAGAAAAGTCAAACTGACAATGTACATGTGATAGGAATCACTATGTATAAATAAATGTAGTTGAACTACCGGCAAGCTACTGCAAAATGTAGTGAAACCACAAGTTTAATTATAGTTTAATTCATTGGTTTTGCAGGTATTTTGTGAGCCAAAGTAATGGACAAATGACATTTTTGACCTGGAGATGAAGTTAAAGTGATTCCCTCGGGTCTTTTGATGTGGGGTTGTGTGAGGTACTTAGTATTCAGTGTGTTACCTGCATGACCGTCAGCTCTCCCCCTGTGTGGACAAGCAGTGAGTAGCGCCGGCAGGAAGCAGAGCATCGTACTGCTGTAAACCCAACCAGCAGCAAGACGTAATGTAGCCACCTGAAATAAGTCCCACCTAAAAATATATATCTGCTTAATTGTACCCTATGTTTAGAACATTTTTGGTGCTTTACGTTGCCGCTAAAGAGCCTTTTCCTTGGCACTACACATTCCCCCAACTGTACGACATCTGTTTTCCTACGCACAATACACTTACTGAGGATAAGTACCTCATACAACCTCACATCAAAAGACCTGAACTATCCCTTTAAGATCACCAAAGTGCATAAAGTCAGGGACTTTCCACAGTTAGTGGCATTCATACTGTGGGCATCATGGATATGTGATATGCTTTTCATGTCACTCCATCCTGTAGTTGTTAAGATATTTCAGTTTAGACTGTGGCGGACAGACAGACCAACATCAATTGTTTTTGTTTCAGGTCCATTCAGAATTAAACAATGGATTGACTGGACTGACTCACCAAACATGGACATCTTTCCTCTGTTAGTGCTCCTACTGTCATGCATGATTCAAGGTGAGAGCTTGGCTCAAAACAAACAGCAGCTTGTTTGATTGGAGATGTGTCACAGAGCCCGGTAGTGTGCTGGTATTAACGGCCACATCCAATGCCGCTGTGTGCTTAATAGCGGCACCCTTCAGATTAAACTTCACAGACAACCTAATTAGAGGCCCTAATGATCTATCTGCACTTTATAATTAATTTCCTTCAAAATGGCTGCCTATCTAGTTAACAGTAAGATGTAGCCAGTGGTCAGGGGACTTCAGAGTCACTGGATCATGGTCCCAATAGGTGCACGCACAAATTATGCTCATTAGCCTGCCATTCTGTGATTGCAATGAAAAGAAATAGCTGTATAGGCTGGCCTAGATATTACTCAGACCCAATTTCCTCAACGGATGCATAATTTATGATTGCTCATGCTGGCTGTAGATGGTAACGCAGTTAGCTCCCCACAAACAAGTTATCCATCACCCTGAGTACTGTGGTGTAAACCTGTTATTTCATTTTTCACGGTTTGTCATTAATATTAATTCCTTTTCTCCTTCATTTGTCAGCGATAGATACGCTGGAATTCGACTGAGGACGTGTGCAGCGATGTGCCTCAGTGTGTGTGATGTTTATAGAGTAACTGTAGAAGAGGCCCGAACAGTTAGAGCACAGGAGCTTATGAACGTTTCCTCACAGTGTCTGTTCTTCTATTTGAGTCCTCATGTAATCCTCGTAGCTTTATCAAATTCTGCAGGTTACTGTTGAATGTTTACCCTGCAGAATGATGCTGTGGTCCTTTGCTGACAGCTACGGATTAATTTACAGTCTAGTTTTTCTGTCAGTAGTTCTTCCCTAAATCCTATTTGCCCTCATTCATGCACCCAGCCAAATCACCATCTCCATCTGGACAGCCACACTAAGAAACAGATCTGGGGAGTTGTTGTTGTCATTCCCTTTCTTTGTCTCTTTATCCCTCTAAGGCTGACTTCAAATCTTTCTTTCTTTCTTTCTTTCTTTCTTTCTTTCTTTCTTTCTTTCTTTCTATCTCTTACTCACTCTCTCCACATCTTGAATGGCCCTCTCTGGCCCCCTTATGAAAAACTACTGGGGGCGCCCCGGACTTAGACAGCTAGAGGGATTTTTCTGATGAAGTCAATAGTGAAATTGTGCATATTGTAATGTTATTGGTATTATAAGGTGTTGTTAGAGGAATAGTTCTACTTTTTAAGAAAATACAGACTCTCTGCTGGTTGCTTGGCAACAGGAAGCCACTGCACCCAGCTCAGGAATAGTCCAGCACATAACCCAAAAACCAAATCTGGATTTAGAGTTGAAACTAGATTTTGTATGGATTAAACAAACGATATATATAATGAGTGAGTTAACTGGCTGCTGGCTCCATAGCCAGACATGAGATTGGTATCTTTTCAACAAGAAAGCAAATAAGAACACTTCCCAGTTCAAGATCGAAGGACTTGTTTTATGTGTTTTATGTCTGTCTCTTTTTGGACTTTTAGAAGTTGGAGCTGAGATGACGCTGTCACCTGAAAAGCTAACTGTCCTGCGAGGAAAAGAGGCCCAGTTCACCTGCGGCACCTCCAACATCCAGTGGGCCGTTATGATATGGCAGCTGAACCAAATACCGGTTCTCACCATCTCCAACGAGACTGGTGTCCTGCCTTTTGCTAACCCTGATGTGTCTGCTGAGGAAAGCCGTGACTCACCGGGAGACTGGGTGTTCAGCCTGAAAAACACTCAAAGGGACAACGAGGGACAAGTGACCTGTGACCTCCAGGACATTGATAGGAGAACAGCGAGCCTGTATGTAGAAGGTCTGTATGTTCATATGTAACTGTATGTTTGTGTGTGAGAGACTCAGAGGAGCTACTATGTGCATGTGTGTTACCTTGAACATTGTGGCAGAAAGGAACTGTTTATTTCTGCTGCAGAGAATTTCAAAGGCTTTTTGTGTAGCCAGCTCCTCTCAGGGATACTCTTTTTATTGCAAACAAGAGTCTGCGCGCACACACACTCTCACACACACACATACACGTACAAAACAGCAAAGGAAACCAAGCAGATGGCAAGCCTCAATTGCAACGATTGCAGTGTGAGAGAGTGCAGAAACACACTGAATTTAACCTTGACGAGGCAAAAAGCATCGGTAAAAGAGAGGTAATTGAAAGGACTGAGCAAAAGTTGTGTGGCTGCTTTCAAGCTGCCCACCCACACACTGCCGTGTCTGCTCGCAAAAAAAAATAATCAAAGAGTCAGAGGCAAAAAACTTAGCTTTGTGCGCCAGCTTTCAAGGTGCTCATCCTAATTAAGTGCCTTTTTTTTAATGTTTTAAAGAAGAATGAAAGTTTTCAGTGTCCTGTCTACCGGCGCCTGAGTGATCAATCGGGGTGTATATCACGGGTGGGAAATCATTTGGGACTGTGTGGAGGAGTAGAGTTGCCCAGGCATGTTTGATGGTCTCTGTGACATTGTTGATGACAGTGCGGGTGGTGGTCGGGGATAGGAATTGATTGGCCCTCAGATATAAATACCAGCTGGAAGGTGCTGGACTCCACGCCAGTCAGACCAGGCAGCAAAGCAGAGCAGATTTACAGCCAATCTCCTTTCCTCTCCTCATTCACTGTATATTTTTATGCCAATGCTGTGTGAGGACCGGGCGGCACATTTGGGATAGTTAAGAGACAAGATTTGATAAGAATCAGTGGTTCGCAGCAGTTTTAATGGTGTTATTATCTCACGCTGGAGAGCTCTGCAGCGCGAAGCAGCATTTTGACAAGGGGGACTTCCCTGATAGTATCCAAAGTAGAAAACAGCCTGAACAAGCAAGTTTGTGAACTCAAAATTCAAAAACTATTCTACCATACTATCTAGTAAGCCAGAAAAAGTTCATCCCAAACAAATCGCCAGAATAAATGTTGGCAGTGTACATTTCTGCAAACAATGGATATGTTGAAAATGTAATGCTTATGGTCTTGTCAGGTTTAGGCACAAAAACCACTTCAAACTTAACAGCTTCATGTTTAGGCTTACCTGGCTCAGTTGCCACCAAACATGGCCGTAAAATTTCCTGCTTCTGCTTAAAAATATTCAGTGGTCTCAAGCTTCCAAATGTTGAAACACCGTCGCCAACAGGGGTCTCTTGTTTGACATGTATTGTGGAAATGTGGATATGACCTGTATGAAATGTAAAACATAAAATGCCATCATTTAATTCTGTGATTCACAAAACGTCAAAAGCTCCAGAAACACTTGTGGTGTAGAGCAACTTTATTATTAGACTGACACATGTCACTTGTGGCCTTCATCAGGATCATCGTGAAAATAAATTCCAAACAATATCTAAATAAGGCAGGCATGAACATGAAAAAAAAAAAAAAAAAATCAAAAAGTAACTTATCCTTAAAAAATTCTAATACACATCACATCGATGGAGAGCTGTAGTACGTGCTTAAATTAAAAAGGAAAGGTATGCACATTTTTACACAAATTAGGGAATGTAAAAAATTATAAGGCCTTCCCTCTGATAATTAATTATTAGAGGTAAGGTCAGAAAATTCTTGTGTAGTCTTTCCTTCGTGCTGAAGCGAGGGTTATGTGACTCTTTGGGAGAGTCGGGGATGGAAAGGATGGACCCCAGCACTACAATATGTTTTTATACGGCCCCTGATGATGAAAAATGCCATAAATGATCAAAATAACCGACACGTTTGTGCTCACATTGAACCAGCATGCCTCAAACCTGTGCTTCTCTTGACCTTATCACTCAGCTTATTTGCATCTATAGTCTCAACGAACTGAACTGAGAGCTCAGCTAAAAACAGAATTAAAAAAAACAGCGGGGAAACATCCCCTCTGCAAAAAAGCGAGAGGAAACAAAACCAATGACCCATCGCCTCCAATATATTATGGAGAGAACCTCCATGGCTGCCAGTACCACAAATCCCCACTGACATATGCAGCCATTAACAGTAGTGTATGGTGAATCAGGCCCTCCGGTCTCGATGCAGAGGATCACTATGGCCTGACACAGCCTTTGAATTAATTGTGCATGCTGGCACGCCCCGTTAACAGTCAGCAACTCTGCCTGTGATTTGTGTACTGCAGCTCCAAATATACTGTTGGAATGGGGCCACAAATCTACAGAGCGCTGCTTGACTCTGTACGCTATCATCCACACTCCCTGCTTTAATTGTCCAATATGAAGATGATGTAAACATGAGCAAACACTCCTGCTGCTTGCATTCGCTGCTGCCTCTCTGCTCATTTCTCGTTCTCACTCGCACACAAATGCAGCACGGCCGCACGAACCTAGAGCCAATCAATATGGCTGCATGCGCCGGAGAGTTCGAGCAAGATCTGCAGTGGAGGCCGGAGCTGCAGGGGAACTCAGAGAAGAATGAAAATGCATGCGATGATTGGCCTATAGAGGCATAGGGCCCTTCTCGTTGGAATGACTTCACACCCACACATACAGTGCATGTGTTATATACCGTCCATGTAACTCCAATCTTGCACACAGTCACGTACAAGTCTTTAAACGCTGCCCTCAAAGCAGCAATTTCCCCTCCGAGGAACCCTGCTGAAAAATCTCCAGAATTAAAGTTGAACTGAGGACTCCCCGCCTCACACGACCTGACACAGCAGCCCGAAGTCTTCAGAGTTTCCCTACAGTGATTAACAAACCTTTTGAAACCTTATTTCAGGGATCACTTAGACTTGAGCGTTGGGTCGGAGTGCTGATGTCGTTCCTTTCTTTGTTCAGATGTATCAATCAGCCGTGATTGCCCAGAGCCCCTCATCAGTCAGTACAAATGAGGCTGCCTGTTCCTCGCCAACCTTTATTCGCTGGTGCTGAGACTCTTTCAAAAAGCAGCTGGAGTCCGTTGTCAGAACAGGTCGCTTTTAAAATGGGATGGTACGATGCTTATGACACCGAATCGGGCATCAGATAAAAGCCCTCGGAGGAAAGGGACAGCCAATAATGCACACAAAACATCTGAGGATTTGAACCTAAATCAACACAGACATGTCATTCGTTTAGACAAAGCACCCGAGCTTCTGTAATTATCTTTCTGTCTATAGCAATTGTGGGTTGCATCCACCGCCTTTCATTCTGCCAGACAATAGACTTCACATATGAGATACTGTATCTCTCCGGGCCTTAAGTGGCTTATTTGGCTGGCAGGGAAGGAGATGAAGGGGAAAAGAGGAGAAGCGTTCGTCAGGCAATTGAGACTTTGAGACACGCGATCAATCACCCGGGACGAATGAAATCCATCTTTTGTAAGTGATGCTCGTCTTTGGGCATGCAACTACATGAATTTCAAAGGAGACTGTTGATGAAATTCATCGATTCCTGCCCAGGTTTTTCGGTACTCATAAACTTATGCACCCTCATGAATGTACAGAATAATGCAGAAGTAAATAAAGACACATAAATAACAAAAAATGACTTTCTTGTGATTGCAGAAAAGGGCAGCGTTAAAGTGGTTGGGGACAACAAGCTGGTTTTGAAGGGGCAGTCGGCCGTGTTTGAATGCCAGGCAGCAGGATGGTACCCTGTGCCCACTTTGCAATGGAAAGTGGATGACAAACTGGTAAGTACACACATCCTCGTTACTACTGTTTTTATATTAAAAAGTGTTATTTTTTAGAGCTTCGCAAAACTTTTTTTTTTTAATCAGCAAACACTCATCAAGCTCAAGACTGTTTTTTACTTTTTCTTTTCGCTGTAAAGCATATGAGGTGGCTGGCCAAACAGTTTTTAGTATTACCTGTGTATCAGCTCTGACCCTAATGAAGTACAAAGCACTCAAGTGGATTTGGATTATAGGATAACAACACTTTGCTGCTGAAAGAGTCCGTCATCTCTGAGCTGTCCTATCAATAAAGCCATAAAAGGCCAAAAAAATGTACAGACCTTGTGGTGAACATTTTATCTACCCCTTGCAAAAACAGTACAGGCTCTAATATTGTGCCCGTGCAAATGCAAATGAATTATTAATGTCAGGCTTTCAGTTGCAGGGAAGGGGCCGTTAAGACTCCTCAAGACCCTTTAGGGAACTGACCATTTGTCACGGTGATGAGAAGAGAAGTTGATTTGATGAACTGTGAGTGATGTCAAGACCTAACAACAGTTCATCCTGCTCCAGGCCTTTTGTTCCCAGTTTCAAGAAGACAGAGCCCCACTTTCTATGTGCAGAGGGTCGAAACAAAGTCGATTTTACAAGTATAATTGTCTGGTGCTACGTACCATAAACCAAACGCTATTGCAAGACAATCGCCAAAAAATGTTGGCAAACCACAGATATGTTGCAACTTAACATTTCTTTAAGTTCACTTTTATTTTGTGACAATGCTGTACTTATGCTCTGGTTAGGTTCAGGCACAAAAAACACCTGTTTAGGGTGAGGAAAATCATGTTTTGGCTTACGTGGTTCTATCGCTACAACCCCAGCTGGATTAGTCCTGAAGTCTCCTTAAAAATATCCACTGGTTTCATGCTTACGAATGTCGAAATGCCTCTCGAACAGCGCTCTCTGGCTTGGCAGACACCTCGCCTAGCTGTAACGCCGCCACCATCTCCTTTTCCTTTTGACATGAAAATCAGCTCATGTACATGTAATCTTAACAGGTTGGGACAATTATTGATATGATGGATATGAAACATACAAATGATGTAGAAATTGGCATTTTGTGTGATTTGGCGCCCCCCACCGTTTCTGAGTGCAACACTGCTGTTGTAAACACAAATCCCAGAGATCATCACACAAAGAAAAATGAGTTTAACTTTTGTTTTTGGGTCAGCTGTGCCTTTAAATACAGTTCTGTTTTGAGTATTTACAGAGAACCTCAGCAAAATCCCATCATGGGACATCATGAACACCCCAATTAGTAAGCAGAATATAAAAAATACTAATTCTCTCTCTCTCTCTCTCTCTCTCTCTCTGGCGATTGGCGCGGAGGTGAGCCAGGGTGAATACAACATCAGTAGTGAAGAGTCAGGGAAAGGCCTCTTCACTGTGACCAGCTACCACAGTGTAACGGCAGCAAAGAGCTCTCATGTGGATTGTCTGGCCTCTGTGTCTGCCCTCACCACACCACTGAAGAGCAGCGTCCGTCTGACAGTGGGTGAGAGAACACAGCCGCTACATTAAATAACACATGCAACACAAATGCATAGAGAGAGAGAGAGCTTTCTGTTAATCCTCTATATGCTCTGTCCTACTTCACTTCTCCGTCGCTACATTTCTGTGTGTCGCGCTCTTTTTTTTTTTAATCTGTCTCTCTCTGTGTGTTTCATTCTCGTCTTTCCACTTTTTCTGTCCGTTCTCTTTTGGCAAGCCTGTGAATCATCACTGAGCATTATTACTGAAGAGGAGAGAAAGGAGCTGCCAGATCAACGCTGCATGGGTTTGCATCACAGCCGCAGAAGTAGAGCTGAGGTTGCAAACCTCTCCGAGGCCCACAGCTTCAGAATACAAATACTGCTCTGTTATTATCTTCGTAATGTTCCATTTGGAGTTGTAACATTTTCTTGAAATCCACTCAGAGCAGCATCCCTCAGCAGACACCCTCGTGCCAGCCGCTTCAAATTTAAACAGGAAATTAAACATGGCTTTCTTTACACTCTGTCTGCAGATCTGTAATTGAATTGCAAAGTAACAACACTGCTTCAGCAATTCTTTTTACCAAAACACTAATGTGACCTTCTCTTCTCAGTTGCAGAGGTGGTGCAGGATGGAGATGACTGCACAGTCCCGCTGGCTTTAACTGCCTCCCTCGCTGCTCTTTCGCTGCTCCTCCTGCTCTGCATCGGCACTGTCCTCTGCTACAGACAAAGACGACAAGCAAGTAGGCACTTTTCTCTTACTTAAATTGCTCCAGGTGAAAAAACCCTGTCACCTCCCCCCCCCCCCCACACCTCTCCAGTACAGAAAGTGTGATTAAAGTATAATGAAGAAGATGGGCGGTTACATGCTGTGACTTGGCACTGCCCCGGGCCGGCCTTCACCAAGGGCACGTAATATTTTTTCTGACAAAGGCGGAACATTAGTTGTCAGCAGAAAGCGTTTCTTCTCAGGAAACAGCGGCAGCACAAAGGTTAGAGAGGTATGTGTGTATGACTGCAGGGTTGGAGGTTTAAACAACAGAACAACTGGGACAATTCGAACAGGAGGGAGACATGACTATTAATCCTCACCCTTAACAACTACTGCAGAGGGGCCCTCAAGCCAGACATTTCACCAGTTAAATACTGTGAATGTGTGAAGACACCTTCTATCCCTGTAATGAGAGTAACTTTATTCACTAGTTTTTAACGCCAACTGAAATTAAGTAACATGATTTTTTTCTGCTACAGCACACTAATCTGTCCTGTGCCCGTCTTTGACTAAATTAATTTATTTACTTTTTATATTTTTTGATTCATAACTGTCTTTTCATTCATAATTGGTTATTTGTCTACGCAGATGAATTTGTTTGAATGCAGCCAATCAAATCGCTTAATTTCAAATGTTGGATTAGGGGGGTCTGTGTCCATCCGTGACCAAAAATTCAACATTTACCCCCACGTCATGCTGATTTGGTCAGCTGTGCGGAGGTGTGAAAGTATGCCAAGGTTTGATCTATTTTCAGTCTCCACACGACTATTTCTGTCACTTTATGATCAACTGAAGGCAACATTATGAATGTTTTAAGGAGAGACAATCTGAGATGTGCACTGTTACCCCCTATATTTAAATCACACTGTGTCTCCCCCTTCTCTATGAGTTCAAGCACATCTTGACCCTTAATATAAGCGAAAGTGCTAACAAATCACTGTCTGCCCACAGCTTATAGCTCCCCTGCTGGGGCTCAGCCTGCCAGCTCTGCTATCAAAAAAATCACTCTGACATTAAAAAGGGATGACTAAATGTGACTTCAGTATGGACTGTAATTTAACTTCAACACAGTTACATTTTTACTGAGGTAATCACATCCATGACTCAGTGCAATGCTGTTTCCTGACATTTATGTAGCCATTCACAGGGAATGAACCATAATGCATCTTTATATGTTCACTTTGTTTTGTAATTGCTATTATTTGTTTGTCGTTAAAATCATCAAGTTTGAACTTTGTGCTATGGTGCTTTCCTGTGATGTCTTCTCTCAAATACCAGCCGAGTAACAGTAATTCCACTCTGATACGACTGCTGGTCTTCCCATCACTGGCAGATGTGATTTAACAAAGGTGTTGCAGGGTGTTGCAGGAAAATCGATTAAAAAAATGGCCAATTATAGTGAGTCTCCCTTGGATAAATAAAGCAATCATTTCCTGGTCCTGGGTTTATATCTAAACCCTGTCAGTGGCACCAGTGGCCGAGTCTGATAAAGGCCATTGAGATGTGCAGATGAGTTGACAATGGTGGGAATGTGGCGACCTTGGACAGGCTGTCAACCTGTTTGCGAAAAGGATTACAGCTGTTGATACACTGACAGAAATTGCACCTTGGGGAACATGAGACCCTGACTCATACCTGATTCCTGCCAGATGAGTCAGTATGTGTGACTGAACAAACCCCCCTGTAACACAGTGTCACATTAAGCGTCTGCACACAGCTTGCCCTGTAGATTCAAAGGAACAGCTCCACATTTTGGGAAAACACGATTATTTCCTGTTTTGCGGCTAACTGAGCTAATTCGCTAAGGGCAGCTAGCAACAGGCAAAGATAGCTACAACAAAGAGTATAGTGAGCAGCAGTTTGCAGTTACATCTTGCACCTTTAAGAGAGGCATGTTGAATTGTTTTCGTTGTACCAACTTGCCTGGCTCGGGAAATTCTACATTAATAAAGGTTTGAAACCACCACATGGTGAGACAGTTATACTGCAATTCGTTCAGAACTCTTAACCCGACTCTGAATATCTGTAATGTGGCTGCACCATCTCTCCAAACAGAGAGGTCATTACCGTGGCAAGTCGAGGAAGTACACTGGTGTGATGCCGTAAAACGTCTGGCCAGGAACAAGGGATGTTGCAGAGATGTTTCTGGAGTGCCATCTCCGAGGGGGGACTGTTGTTTTATAGCACAAGGAGGCGGCTGAGGCCTGTTTGTGTGCGATAACAAAAAGTAGCCCTGAGTCACACATTTAGAAGTCAGTCTAATCCCTGTGACTGATTCTGGACCATTGCAAATCACGGGGAGATGCTTTAGAGCTGAGGGATTATCATAAAGCAGGTGTGACCTTTCTCCTCCGGCAGCTGATTCTGTACCTGAAATGTCTGATACCTCCTCGCCATTGTCCTTGCTCCAGTCTTACGCCTCTAACGTAACATCCCTGTGCACGTTGAATTAACTTCATGAGGATGTTTCTCATGTTAGAGGCTGTGGCATGCCTCCAAGTCACTAAGCTCTTCTTTGAGTAATCCACCTCAATGGGGAGTAATGTATGCTTTGTAATTATTGGGGAAAAAAAAGAAAGTGATCCAATATTGTCACCCTCAAAGACTTTGGCCGGCATGACAGCGGGGATTTAAAATATAATGACAAAGGCAATTTCTCTCCCTGTAAAAGGAACAGTTTATATCTCTCCCGAGGCAAGCGCCATCTGCACCATTGTTATATTGTTGTGTTTTTTCGCCGTGGCCAGGAGGACCTTTGGCAAAGACAAACCATGAAGCCGTGTTACAAAACTCATTAACACTCAGCTCCGGCTTTCAATGTTGAATTGCAAACTGACTGCAGGCTATGATATTAGTGCAGTCCCCAAAACCAATAAACGGCGGGACATTTACAGCCTTCATATTGCTGTAGATGCAGCGAGCGTGCACATTGGTTCTGTGATCAATGCAGTGAGAATAATAAAGTTAACGGCTGATAGCTCGTAATAGTTCTGTAAACTTAATGCCTCGTTTTTTTTTTTTTACCTTTCAGAATCGGGCCCACAGCAGGCAATATGGTAAGATTTAAGAGCTCTTTTTCTGGACACTCTTTGCTTTATGAGGCTATTTTTAAACAATGAAAACCTTGGATTTTCCTCCCTTTTTTAAAATAACAAACACAAGTTCAGCTGTGGGGCGAAAGTAGCTGCAACTAATCTGTGAAAGAAGCAGGGACGTACAGTCCTGGCTGCACCGAGCTCCGTTCACACTTTACATAAGCTGATGTGAAGACTCAGCACGAATCTCGGTTAATACATACAACTTCATTCTGAGAACGAATGAATGGGCTTTTATTGTTCCTCATTATAAGAGAAAATTGAAGACATGAATTTGAAATTACATGCATTAAATAGTCATTTCATTTTGTAACAACTTAATTAAGATTCACATTGTGGTTAGCTCATTTAAGAAGCAGATATATTACGCCTTATATTTGTCAGCATTTTCCATGCAGCTGAAATACGTTTTACAGCTTTTCCATTGAGCACATTGAAGTGGGAGTGGAGCACTTTGGTTGGGTCTAATAAAATGCGGTGAAAAATGATGATGATGTTCATTTTTTATCTGTCAAAGCAGTTTACGATAAAAACAATGCAGAGGCACCCTGATTTACTGCAGCTTTGTGCGAAAAGAAAATTGTCTGTGCACAACAGCGTAGCCTCTGACAAAGTGGCTCTGCCGTATCTCAGCTAAAGGTTATCTTTTCCATTGGACCGTCAATTTGGGCATTTGCAGGTTCAGCCAATCAGGGAGCGGGGGAGGCTCGGTTGCTGAGGCGATAGGGGGGCAGTTCAACCCAGGATACTCTAGTGATGGCCCAACAGGTGAGAGACTTACATGTAGTTCAACTTGACAGTTGTTAACTATAACAACATTTACAATATAAAATTTGAGGCTATGTTTTTCAGTTAAATCTGACAAACGGCAAGTTTAAACTGTTCTATTGACTGCAGCCATGAGTCAGATTATAAAAACTCATAACAGTAAATGACCACCGTTATAATTACGTTTCCATTTCTAAGTTTCTGAGCCACTAAGTCGCTAAACCTGCTACTTATCTGAGGTCTGCTTCATGTCCAGAGGGGCTGCGAGGTTGGATCAGGCTAAAACTCTTTTTCACCCTACAGATGCAGTTTACAATGAGCTATTCATAGAAACTGGTCGCAAAATGGACTTTGCCACCTTTACCAAGGTAAGATAGAGAAAATAGAAGGTGGGAAGGCGGGAGACAGAGAGAGAGAGAGAGAGACAGACAGAGAGATAGAGAGAGAGAGAGAGATCAATTGGAGCTGAATAAATCAGCCATTCATTGTGTAGCTGGAGCTTCAGCCACCTCCTCCCATGTTGATGAGAAAGGCACTGCGTAGCTGTTGCACCTCCGCTGGCCTCCCATCAGACAGCTTGATGTCAGACATTACAGCAGATAGCATGGACGTGGAATAACATCCTTTTTGGTCATATTGGTCACGATTCCACAAACTGCCATCAGCACTGTTGTTCGCTCACAGAGCACTGCTAAGTGTCTCCGTCGTCATCACTGGGGTGTATCATGTGACACAAATTAAGAAGAATATTGTCATTGTCCTGACATGATCCCAGCCTGTCAATGTCGACAAGGTAATTGTACCTCAGGGGGGTTTCCCGTCCTGGCCTGTAATTGACTAATTGATTGTTGTATTGATTCTGGATAACACACTGTATCGATCTCGTGTGTAATATCCTGGTGTCTGATAATGGATACACTCTTCTGAACTGGTTTTTGTAGCCTCTTTTCCCAATTACGTCTGATGTGGAGCTGCTCTGACTTGACGTGCTTTGAGTTTGGTAACAGGATTACTTCATCTGGAGGTACTGAAGGTGGAGGACAGTCACTTTGAGGCTTTTAAGGCAATAGTTGCATCTCCCACTCGTCCACAAAAATGTCTGTGTGTACACTGGAGATGTTGTTTCCAGGAAAGCTTTCAGGACAGGAATCTGTGTGTAGCCTTTTCTTGTGATTGTTTGTTGTCCATCTACAGTGCTGTAGTGTCACTAAAATCTTAATGTGATGGTGTGCCCCAGGTGCCTGACGTCGTGTCCTCCAGCAGCTGGTCTCTGCCCAGTGAGAGCCAAACCCAGGCGTCTCTGGGTTTGGCATCAGAGGAAAACTCCCAGAATGTCAGGAGGATCACCACAGTTTGAATATGTTTATGATGTTATTTGTTTACTATTACATTATCTTTAGATTTAATGCATCCTAAAAATGTGTCAACTGTTTTTTTGATAACGATTTTGCTTTTTAAATTTCAATAGTCTTTTGATAGAGCATGTTAATGGTGTACACTACTGAGTATTTGCAGGTGGGCCACTCACCACTGTTTCGTTGTATGATGTCTCACATTTTTGTAAAGCTTGAAGCTAATGCTTTGTGATCTTGAGCTCGATGTGTACAGCACAATTATTTTGAAAAATATTGATACCTTTACCATTTACATTTGATGTATCCTTAAATATGTCAACTGTCTTTTTTATTTTTTATCATGAAACAGATTGTCATTTTCAATAAATTAAACTTCACCTTCGTATGTTCTTGGCTTATTTTGAAACTGGTTGTGCAGGCCATAGTAATATAGACCAAAATGGCATATAGCCTACGGTATAGTATACTGTCACTACTTGGCTTATTTTTGCAGCTTTAGCTCCATGTCATTGGTTAGGATATATGAACACATTGACCTGCTAAGTTAATTGTTGAGGTCTTTGATTGCAGCAAGATCAATAATAGGTCAGATGGGCCGTCACACAATCAGACAAGTTGCAAACAAGCTAGCAGATGATCTAAACCACTTAAAATTAAAGTGCACCCAATATGGCTGTAAATTTCCAGGAGGTGAGCAAAGTGGGTCAAAGTTGAACCAGGAAGATGGTCTGGAAACTGTGTCTCATGTTGACAGCTGACAGTTTGGATCATTTTAACGTTTGACATGGTTTTCTCTTCCAAATAAGTTTAACATTGGATTTCATCCAAAACCCGAATGATCGCCTGTGCGCATGTGTTCCTTGCCCCATCAGACTCCTTTTCAGAGACGTCATGTTCTCAGATTTCATGAATTTAATGTTACAATTGCACGTTTGAAGTTGTCGTAAACCAGCATGATCTTTTTATGCATTATTTAGAAAGTGTGCCAGCTGTTAGCTGGTTTAACCCTCTGGTTATCGACTTCACTCTTGGCTCGTCTTCTCAATAATCACCTGGTGATCTTATCAGTCTCATCACTTTTTTCCGACAACTTGTGTGTTGAATAGATGATGCTCAATGATTTTTCCAGTTACCTGGAGCTGTACTGTCTTCCCAGAGACCCTTACAGACCTGAACTGAAAGAAAACCATCATTACTTGATCCAAAAAAGAGTTTTTCCTCCAACAACACATCATCATACAGGACAACACGGCTACAGTGCCAGTAGCCTTTTCCATCATGTGGGACTAATCCTGTTTTCAGGGAAGCCATGATCCATTAAATGCCTCATTTTCTATTTTATATGTAGACGTGTCTCAAACTCAATTAGTTTCCCAGTCATGGAAAGGAAATGGTTATAAAGTATAGTTTCAGTGGTGGAGGCTGGAGTGGTAAATTAACACGATGTGACTGGTGCTTCAATGAGAACGATGTGGTGGTGAGGCTCTCTGCAGTAATGCACGGAATAACAGATTTATCTCCGCCTGAAGTGGGTGACATAACATTTGCATTTTATAACAGTAAAGTGTGGAGGGGAGCAGAGTGGTGGAGATGGAGGTATATGAATCCTCCAGACACTCTATGGTTTCACCAGCACTGCTGTTATTAAGCGAGTTGGCGTGCATTTAAAAGATGACATGCCTATGGCTGGTGTCTGGGGAAAAAATGACAAAACCTCTCAGGAATTAAACATACGACTCAGTTTTCCTCTCATACCCATGCATTATTTCTTTTACATTCCAGAAACCATTTTAAGTGAATGTGGATGATAATTTTCATTATCATTGTTTGCCACAGTTTCTAACTTAAAATCTGTACCAATGAGGAAACAGTCTGGTGCTGTGGCTGTCTTAGTGTTTACGGCATCATCTGTCAGCAGCCTCTCAGCTGAATAGGCCTTGAAAGAAATGGGAAAACCCGCAATCGGCAGCTCGTGTTTTGTTGAAAGGGAAACAACTCTTTCATTTCACTGAAGGCTGATTCTCATCCAAGCTTTTAGCTTTAGATTTGATTTATCTCTGCTGGCGACCTTGATTAGCTGAATACGACTCAGAGCCCATAAAATCTAAATCTCTGCAAATGCAAACGCTACTGAAAACAAATGCAGTCATTTGCACTGGACTCAGCTGTGAGGTTGTATATTTTCATGTAATAAAGAATCAAGTGCAGCAGAGAGATTTTTTTAACTCCCCAATCCCCCCTTTCTGGAAAAAATATATGTCCCCACCAATTAAGTAGGAAGTTCAAGCAAAGGACATGTTAGACATTTCTTTACTTGTTCCAATAAACACATTTATAATCATCAGTGGTCTTCATTTTCACTGCATTGAATTAAAGGTAACTCTTTATGCTAGCTAGCATTTGCTAGCATGCCACAGTAACACCAGCCAGTGTTTGCAGCTCTTTGAATTGGAGTCGATGAGAGAAGCTGGAAATGGGTGACTGTTCCTGAGGGAACTGCTCTTGAGAAAATGTCATGTGGCTGTTCCCTGAAAGCTGCTAATAGATTTGTCACAGTTTGTAAAATGACGAGGACAAACAGAGCGGCAGGTCGAGACAACAAAAAGCGAGCTTTAATGAAGTAAGCTGTAATCCACAGTTAGAAAATACAAAGTCCAAACAATAGAAAGGCCGGCAACGGAAAGTCTAAGGGAAGTAAAAAACTCCAAAGAGAAATACAAAAATAAAATGACGTGGACGAATACAGGATGACAAGAAGACTGACACAAGGACGGGAACAGATGAACCAACGAAGAGAGAGGGAACAGCACAGGCTTCAATACAAACTAAACTAACGGGGGGATGAGGTGCAGGTGGAGAGACACCGGGAGCAGGGCAGTGCTGATGAAGCTGATGTGAGACAGGTGTGGGGTGAATCAGGCTGGGGAGGAGCACAGGAACACGGCGGGGGGAACAGAACACTGGGAACACAGGTGAGCAGGAAGTAGAAAGTGACAACAAGACACAAGAGGATATAACTACAAAATAAAACAGGAAATAAACCATGTATGTTAAACCCCAGACGTGATCTTTTCCCAATGTTAAATAAGTGTTTTTGTGCCTAAACCTAACAAGACCATAAGCAACAACAAGAAATGTAAAGTTTCGAGATTCCAGCGGTTTGCCAACATTTATTCTAGAGAAAGGGTTGGATGAGGCTGAAACATGATGTGCAAAAAGACACTTTTGTATCCCACAAACCTCCACACTGGTGCCACTGTTCACAGGGATTTAACACTGAATACTTACCACACCGCCCTTCAGATGTGAAGCTCTGTTTTCTTCTGACACTGTGTTGGAGGCAGTTCTGTTTAGGCGTTCCAGCATTTTCAGACGGAGACAAAGACAGGACAAATAGATTAATAGGAAGTGAATAAAAGACATATAGAATATATGCAAATTGTTGACATTTCACAGAAATCTCCCCTTGAATTGTCAATGAAGTAGTGACAGCATGCATGCTTGCATTATTGAAAATAGCATGCTGACACAGTTTGCTGCTATTCTCTCTCACCAGATGGCTGACACAGATCTTCACTTTGGAAATCACATCTCGCCAGTGAATGTGAGGAAAGTGTTTGTCCTCTCTCTCCCTCCCGCTACGCTTTCGTCGACGCCGCCTTCTGTTTTCTCGCAACGAATGCCTGGCATTGAAGCGGCAGGCTATTAAATAAATTAGGTTTCCTCCAGTGGGCCTGACAAAGACAGGCGCAAAATGAGAGGCCTATTACATGACCTGCTTTAGTGTTTTGTTTTCCAGCTTAACCTTACCCTTCCCTGGGGCTTACTTAGGGTGCTCCATGGGTGTCAGTTACGCTCCACAAAATGGTGGGCTCATATCGTTTGGAGGCATCTAAAGCTCAGAGAGCCAGCGGTGTCGGCCTTTCCAACAATGAGGCCGTAACAAGGTCCCTCACTTTCACCCTTCATATCTGTAGCCGTCCTCTGGAGTCCCTGTCACTCAGCTCTGCCCCTCCTGTCTGTCACGAGCTGATCTCCTCCTCACGTCATCGCGTGACACTACAGTTACACTGCACATGCTCAGTCTCCGGTGCGACTCGGGCTCCCAGACTCTTGCGTCAAACGCGCAAACTTCTTCAGTCTGCAAGGGACCACCTGTCAGTACAGCAGGTATCTCCTTCCTCCCTGCATGCATCACAGAAAATTACCAAGTGGAACGCGACCGTCAGGGACAGCGAGAGAAGAGCCTGCTGCCAGGGTGCAGCTCCCCAGCTACCTCCACAGTTTTTCTGTTGGCAATTAGCAAGAAGCCACCGCACTCTTTTTTTTGTTGTATGGATAAATAAATGGAAACTTTGGCTAATGGCTCTCTGGAGTGCAGCATGATATCTCCAGTGGCTTGTTATATTCTGCTTTCCACTTCCTGTTCGTCAGGGTCCATTAGCGGTCCATACAGAGAACTGCCGTAGGATGAGAAGATGCTGAACAGAGCAAGGAGATTAAAACCACACATTTACAAATATCTTAGAACTAGAGTGGCATGGCCTCCTCTGTGTGTTTTAGGATTTGTTGAGGAATTTGAAAGCATTATTGTCAACAAATGCTGTGAAAAGACCAAAACAAACACTGTTTCTCCATCTCTTTATGTTTTCTTACCTTGTCTCTTGCTGATGAGCTATGAGCACATTGGCTCCTATTGAAGATGTAACTACAGTATTTGAAAGCAGCTCACAAATGTGTAGTTTCATTTGTGAAAAAGGTTTAATTTCCTATAACAGCTGGGTACTTCAGTTCTGCAGAGGTTACTCAAACAGGATTGAACAGTGCATTTGATGTGGCTCTTCTCAGCTGCTGATTGACACACATTTGGTGCTCCAGTGAATATTTACAGCAGCAGGACGGTTAATGAGTGCAACAACTGAAAGTAAGACACCAACCCCATGTTCAGTGTAATGAAGAAACATGTCACTCAGTACAACAGTATGATTCACTGATGTGTTTTTACTTGTTTCTGGACAAAAATGGAGGTCTATGGAAGCCTGACGTCACCAGACCAACGTGCAGTCAGTCTGGGACATCTCAGTTCATTTTCATTCAGAATTCAGAACGTCATCTTTGTCTATATATAAAGTCAATGTATGTAACCTGTCCCATATAAGATAAATGGTTGTGATTGGCTCGTCACAAACCAGGATGGAGGGGGAAAAAATGGAGGCCAGGCACATCTGCCAGAGCAAATAAAACATGAGCTCACAGATGTGTGTGGCTCCCAGGTGAGCTGTATGGCCCAGAGACAGACTACACTTGCCAGTAGAATCAATTTGTTGTTGGTTTTTGGTCTTTTCATGGGATTTGTTGACAATAAAAAAAAAAAAACATAGAATAACAGACTATTTTAATCAATTGCATGACAAAATGACAAACATGGCTGACTTTGCTGGTTTATAGATCGAGTCTCCTCACCTTGAGAGAGCTAATGCTAAAGTGGCGACGCAATCATCTCTTATCATTGACTTTTGAATACATGGGGACGCTGCTGTTCCTCGTCCAACATGAATATGATAATGGCACATGAATCCTAGCTTCACCATCAGCTTTCTAAATGTGTACTCAAGCACAACAGACACATAAAAGCACCGCTGCTTCAGGATGCCACCGCGTTGATTGACTTGGATTAAATTGGCCCTCTTGGCGCTGGTCAGGGCAAATGAAGTGGTTCGTATGTTTGTTTTGGCTCTCGAGGGCCAGCACTGGTGGAGCACCACTGATGAATAACTTAGCACGTCCTCTCACTAATGAAAGCTAATGCTTTCAAGAGCATCGTGGCACGGGGCTCCTATTAAATTAAAGGCCTTCAAAAGTAACTCTGTGCCACTGTATTATGTGTCAAGGGCCATTACCCGCAATTGAAGCTGAAATCCTTGACACGACCTTGTTAGCATAGGGTGCTTTTTATCAGCTGTTTAATGCAACTCAGCAAGTGATTTCACAGGCTAATTACCACAGTGCAGAGCTAAGAGCTTTTTGGTGGTCAGTATTTAAAAGAGAGGAAAATAGATTATAGTAGAGTTACTTGTTTGGTGTGCAGAGTCCCTGTGGCTGGTTAACTGGCTTTGGTGGGCAGTGCAGCGGGTGTCAGCAGTGGTCACTGAGCAGAGCATTTCCTCTGCCTCAGAGGTATTTCCAGTCCCATCCAGTCCCTCTACCTCAACTCAGATAGTGTGACTCACTGTGTTATGTCAGATCTCATTCAGTCTTATGTAATTACCAGAAAACTCTTGTGCTTCTGTTATCTGGTTGAGATTCAATAGACTGCCGTATCCTCTGTCTGTTCCTTTGTGGGATGAAATAATGCTTATTTTACAAAATGTTGGTTTGACACCTTCATATTAGATTATTTTGGATTTACAATCTGAGTCACGTAACATTATCCAACTTTATGTGTCTATTAGTAGACATGAAATGGGATTCTTTTTTTACTTATTGGCCCACTTGAACACCACAGATGGCTACGAAGAGAAAAAAAAAGTATTTTTTATAAAAGGATTATAATAACTACTACTAACTTCTCACCCCATTGCATTGCAGCATTCTCCTAAATAACTACTTCAGTTGCTTAGGAGAATACTTTTCGCCTAAAATGTTTGGAAGTGGCTTGAATTTAAAAAGATAGGTCACGACTAAACTTTTAGGTACTGCATGTTTATTGAAAAGTGAAACCACTTGCAGACCAGCCGCCATAAGGCAGGAGTTATTGGCCGAGTCTTGCTTTCTTCACACATGAGAGAGAAAAACAAAAAAGATGCTGTTGCTGGTCACTGCACTATGTCTCTAAGTCCCGTTTGTTGTTTTATTACATAATTTACCCAGTCAGGCGGTTTCACAGCTTCAGCAGACTTTGGTATCCGCCAAAAGGATTTACTGACTCTGCTGGTGAATGTCACTACATGAAAATGTTTTCCTTCAGATATTGTTCCTGTAAATTATAAAGCAAAAACTGAGACCTGCTGTGACCTATTGCTGACTGCCATGATTTGTAGTCAAATCTGTTATTTTCTATTTCATTAAAGCACTTTTACTTTGGCTACTTACAACAGTTAAGGAGAAGCTGTGTTCGAATGGTCATCCATTTTTAAAGGTTTGTTTGCAGTCATTTGAAACCTTGGTTAAGTCAACTGCACCAGTAACAGTTAGCTTATCTCTAAGTATTGTTGCGACAGGAACCGACAGTTGAATATACCTTGTGTGCTGATTTAGGGAAATAACTAAAGTGTTGACTGTTGCAAAATAATTATGATTCATTTGTTTTTGACCTCTTTTTGCACTCCTCTGAAGGTGAACTGACACCAGTCCTGATTAAGCCCTAATGGATGCAAAGTCCTCAAGTGTCTCCTAAAGGTACAGGGATTGCTAAAACTCTGTGCAAACTCCTTTGGCCTTTCTTTTTTTCATGTGTCCTGACCTGCCCATCTGTCACGGCCGGGCTCAGGTGGCAACGACGTTGGCAGTGAGGGGGTAGCAGTTCAGCACGTCAGCGCTTCTGCAGACCACATCCCCTGATAGTGCTGTCCTTATAAATGATACCCAGCTGTCATTGAATGGGCACCCAAAAAGACTTACGTGCCAACTCTCTTGCGGTAGAAAGCACTTCTCGTAAAATGCAGGACTGACTCGTTGCTCAATCTGACAACCTGTGCAGTCGCCGGCTGAAGCAATTCCCACAGAAACACAAGGGCTTGTTCTTCTGTGCCACGCACTGGGCATCCCTGCTACAATCAGCTGACTTGTGCACTAAAACTAAACTGAAGTAGTGGTGGACAGGCACTTGTGCAAATAAACAAGAAAATTAGAAACCCTGTTCATCGGAATGCAATCTCTTGTGATAGATTCTACCTTAAACTTTATTGTTTTATAACAACGCGTGACAGAGGTGTTGACTGAACTCAATGGCCATTTTATATATTAGTACCTTCAACAATACCTTCGATTAAAACACCACTACAGAAACAGAACTGACTCAACATAAGGGAGAACTTAGGTGGAAGTAACACTTTTCTGATAAATCATTTTAAAAGATAACAGACAGAAATTCATTTTCTTATTTAATTTAGTGAGTGTTTTATCAATAGCAGGTGCTATTTTGTACCAATGTGAAACGATTTCAGTATAATTTGATCTTGAACGGATGGTGCACATTGTTACTTTCGACCCCGTCAGTCAGAATGAAAGTGACACAACAGTATAAACTTAAATTGTTTATATGATTCTCATCTTTATTAAAAATAACTGACTATGTTCATGTTGATATGTAATTGAAAACACATTATTCCCTTATCTTACAACAGTATAACTGTTAAACAAAGACTGTTAAGAAATGTAACATTATAATATTGTTAAAATAAAACATTTCATTTCCTGATAGCTTACATACATTCTCTTTTTATAAGCCATGTTACTTTAATACCAGTTCTCCCCGACAACTAAAGCAATATTCTCAACACTAACATTTGAAGCTTAGGGTCATTTTTGGTTACTGTGTGTTGCCCTTGCCTGTAACACACCTCGGAGCAAGTTGCCTTAAATTGAACAGCTTCTTGAATATTTAAAGAAGTTCTTCCAAAGGGCCCTCAGATACATCTTCCCTCTTGTATCAAGACATCCAACATGACTTTCTGACATCCAAATTTTGTTTCATCTTTATGTTAAAGGTAGTTTCGATCATCTGCCGGCATCTTTGGGAGGGTGATGGGGGAGATGAAGGGTGTTTTACTGCTCCTTCAGAGAGAATTCACCTCAGGCTTAGGGATGAAAGCCGCCCACACCTCATCTGCCTTACAACTCGAAATAGTAGAGGGAAACAAATCAATGATGTCTTTTACACTAACAGGAAGTAAAAGCAGGTTTTTTTCCTGCAAAAAGGCCATGGAGGGGAACATGATGATGTGTGTCACTGATCAGTGACACGGGGAAACAGATGCACAACTGGACAGGTTTCAGTACTGACAGAAATGATTTAGCACCTTGCAAGATGTGCTGTGTGTGTGTTGAGTGGCCTGTCCAGTCACCAGGATATGATGTCAACGTTTCTGCAAACCACAGATACGTCCAAGGTTGACATTTATAGCCAAAGTGGCATGTCACGTTCACATTATATGTTTATTAGCTGGCGGATCGGGAAATGGAAGGGACGGTGGGGGCGTTATTACAAGCCAACAAAGCTGGCAAACAGAAAACCGCAGTTCGAGTCATACCAGTGCACAGGTGGACTCAGGAGGGTTGACCGCCCCCCTGGTGCCCCCATGTCCAAAAAAATGCCATGAAAGTGCCCTCTAGGGTGTCCTTCCAGTGGACAAAACCTTGCCCTTTCTTCACTATATATATATCACAACTTTCTGTGCACTGGTGCCCCCACGCATACATGTGGTGCCCTTTCTTTCCCCTGACCCTGCCACTCAAACATCCTGAATCCGCCACTACACCAGTGCATATTTGTAGAGACACCTGGGGATATTTCTAGACATTTTTCTTGCAAAAAAAATGGAGACTTGGGGATATTTCCAGCCCGTCGTGCGGCATCAAAAGCGGGGATTTTTTAGAAGACCTGTGCACATTTCCGGACGCATTCCTGATCGAAGTGATAGAAACGAGTATTTTAAGCCAAACCACGATGTTTTCAAAACCCTAACCAGGTGGTTTTTATGCCTAAACCAAAGCAGAGCATAAGCACTGCGTTGTGAGAAACAGAAAATTCAACCTATACAAACAGTTGCAACATAAAGAAACATCCAGTTTCAACGTATCTGTGGTTTAGAACATACTTATCTAACATTTACTCTGGTGATTGGGTCAGTTTGTGTTTCTATGCTCTACATGGAGGAATAAATGAGCATGTTTGTCCAAAAACAGCCAGATTTGGGCTCCAAGTCATCCCTGTGTAACTTCCTGTAAGTGTTGTATAAATCTGTTGCATGTTTGGCTCCTGAACTGCTGTGTCAGGTTAAAAAGTGCAAGTGGAGAATGTAGTCGGTGTTGTAAGAGGCTTTCAGCTCATCACAACATGCTACTGCAGCTTAGTCCACTGCTGCATTTTTTATCAAATGCCACAGCTGTCATTTTGGATGATCCCCCTTATACACCCTCTGCCTGGACACCACGCCCTCAAGTGTAATGTTTCCAAAACTCACACATAAGTTTAAACTGTTACAAGACATCCACAGACTTAGGGAGCAGGAGTGCCTGCAGCATTTTGCACGGGGGCCTGTTTTTCTGACTGAAACCTACTATAAGCCATAAAACTGAAGATGACATTCAAGATATGTCAGCCATATAATTTGAAAAGCAATTTAACAGGATGTCATTACATGTGTTAATAATTTCATCAATTTTATTCTCATCTCTGGCATTTTCTTATTACATATCTTGCTTTAATACCAAAGACGTGAATAAAACACTTTTGGATCTGCAAATGCTGTTATTGAAATGAAAGAGACACCCCCCCTCCACATCGCTCAATTACTGTGCTTTTCTTTTTTTTCTGTTAAATGATCAAATCAAATGCTGCGCCATGTCCCCTGGGCTATTAGGAAGCAATTGAGCAGCTCCTTCTATTTAACTGAAACACACCAATCAATGGCAGCAACATGACAAATGTATTCACTGCATAACTGATGGCAGGTTGGAATATTGCAGTGGCAGCCTTTATTTGTTTAACGTCAGCTAATTTTTCAGTCTAACAGCCCTTGACACATGGCTTGCACTTGTCTGGCAAACTTGCTGAAATCTGAAAAACATTTGCTCGAGGGCAAGCTCCATTTTGTTTTTACATTAATAAACTGTTCTCATTGGATATATTGTGTTTTAGGGGTTTGCACTGACACAAATATGACAAATCCAATCTCATATGGTGATGGGCAGGCACGTTTAAACACCAGTCTTATTAAAGAGGTCCTATTATGCTAATTTTCAGGTTCATACTTATATGTGGGGTCCTAGCAGAATAGGTTTACATAATTTAATTTTCAAAAAACATTATTTTTCTCATAAGGTGCATTGCTGCAGCATCCCTTTTCACACACGTTTTAGCCGGACATGAGTTTGGTTGCCTTTTCATAGCGTAATATCCCCTTTACCCCCCTAGTTGCTATGACTACCGGGGAAACACCAGGTGATATGTCCGAGAGTTAAGAAGAAAGTCCATGATCTGTCTATAGGAGCCACTCTGTTGTTTGCTATTGTTTGCATTGTGATGGTGCACAATTATGTATTTTAATTGTTTAAGTATGAAGACACCAACTCCCATGATGCCATGTTACTTCACAACATCATCAAACTGAGACCCCTGGCAGCAGAAATTACACACTATGTGTTAAAGAACTTGAAACCATCAAATTTCCATCAAAACAATCAGTTATCATGATGGCTGGTGAATGGGGAAGGAGATGTTACATCTGACTTCTCAGGAATCATTTCCAGTACACTGAGCACCTAATTTGAAATCGATTGTGGCCAAGCAACGTTTGACAGTGTAGGACCTCTGTAACCATCATTACTGCATCACGAACCATGAACGTTCATCCAGGAGCAGCATGACACAGATTACTGACATTTTTATGACAGGTATTTATTTCTGCTAGAGAATTCTGCATAAACTCAGCGACTGGTTCAAACATTTTACGTTTTAAAAGGATAAACTTTGGATCAGGTGAGCTCATGTAAGAGATAATAATGGGCTGTGGTGATCGATGTGGTAAGTGGAGGGAGCTTAGACATCCACTAAATGATTTCTGAGTCTAAATTCACATCCTATGTACTGTATACACTTGTTTATGTTATTTATTTAAGATTACCCTAAAAATCCCCAAAATGTAATGCAATGCAAAAAAGTAGTGCCTATGGTATGTTCACTACTCTCTGCCAACACTCCCAAAGTGCAATGCACCACATTGTCTGTCAGTGACAGAATGACAATAATTTGTAAATGTCTGAAAATCTCTATATTGGAAGCTCTGATTGGTTGATTTGGGATTATCCACAGAGAAAGAGGAAATTAAGCTGACTAAAGTGTAGACCGTATAGGGAGTAATAACTGTTAGAATATGGACTGATGTGAATGGATGAAAGGCTAAAAGTAGAAATAGATGTGTGGGAGCTGGGGTGAGGTGGTGATGAAAGAGAGTGATTGAATGGGAGAAGGCAAAGACACACACACACACACACACACACACACGCACACACACACACACACACACACACACACACACACACACACACACACACACACACACACACACACACACACACAGGGAGTGATGAATCCATGTAAGACAGTAACACAATGTGTAACACCTATAAGCGAGTGCTTCTCACTTTATCACTGACCTCAGTTATTAATACACTCGGTTAGCCTGCATTAGTCCTCAGTATAATGTGAGATCATAACTCCCTCTGTGGATCTTACTCCACTGAATCAACCAACCTGCAGCGAAATCGGACGCCTGGACAAATATCCCGTGATAGAATTGAGAACCTCTTCTCTTTGACATATTTGTAGTTATATTTTTTTCTTTATGTCTTGAAATATATTCCCTCTGTTTTATACAAGCCTATCTAAATAGGAACCCTCATTAATGCCACAGAGGCAGTCATGTTAACGTGGATCCCTTTGCACTAATTGCATATAGCTGCAGAATAAACCAATAAAATCCTTGTTGTTTATTTGGTCTTAATCTCCATTTCACCAAACCATTTTTCACATGTTGGTTATTTTCTTTGAGTGTCCAAATGTCTCCTCATATTCTTGCATCCCAAACCAAGCTGTCTTTATCTCTCCGCTTGTCTCTGTCGTCTTCTCTTCTCCAGGGCAGTTGGGTGAAGGAGGAATGATTAATAGGTTTCCAAGCTAATGGCTATTGATAGGCTATCAGTGATGTACCCTCGTGCACTGCCAGAGCCTTTTGTACTCCTGTTCAGGAGGCTCCGTTCAGCAATTTCATGTCTCATAAAGTAGAGCTTGAAGTCATCTTCAGAACCAGTTTCCAATAATGTCATCAGGAAGTTGGAGGAAACCAAGGTCTTCTGGCTGTGTAGTAATTAAGCACTGACTCATCATGGCCGCTCTGTTGGTTGCTGCTGACTTGACTGGTTCTTTCTTTCAGGATTGAAATGCATCGTTATTGAGTCGATAGGAGGATAATCTTCAGCCTCTCTCTCTTTTCAAGCCGAGGACAGTGTGAAAGCACACCTTCTGCCGAGTGGATTTTTTTGTGCATGCTCTTGAACATCTTGATTTTGCACCCTTTCTGTTGAGGAAATGAAAGTC
The DNA here is from genome assembly GCF_965226575.1 of Pagrus pagrus. Taxonomy (NCBI): domain Eukaryota; kingdom Metazoa; phylum Chordata; class Actinopteri; order Spariformes; family Sparidae; genus Pagrus; species Pagrus pagrus. Next base: position 22,356,806 of record NC_140188.1, on the reverse strand, counting down.
AACAGAGAAACAGCCGTTATCCAAGAAACACAGTATCAGCAGTCTGACTGTGTCTGTCCTGCAGGCAGCATAAAAGCTGCACCAAACCAAACAGAGTGTTTGTTTACCTCCAAATGAAACCCTCTGATGTGTCACTGCACTGTATGATTTCACCTGACATTTTTCTGTAACTCTTCCCGTATAAAAACTGTCTGCCCTGGACTCTGGTTGTGCTGTTTTGGTTTTACACCGTGCTTTTGTGTGCAGTATCATGAGGCAATAAAAACACTTTAGCATAATGGAACAGCTGCTTTTAACAGCTCCATAAATGTGGTCCCCTCCCTTGTAATGTAAAAGGCGCTTAAACGTTCCTGGCATGAAAGTGCTCCGCAAATAATTTTGCCACATTTGAATACTGCAGTCGGCATTCTGGTCAAAATGGATGGAATAATAGTCAGCACAATTTATTTATAAAGGCACATTTATAAACAACAAATGTTTACAAAAGGCTTTGCAGAGCCACTCAGACATGTTAGTATGGATCTGAAGTCTCACAGGACCCGCTGTACTCCGCCTCTGATTGGTTGGCTTCATTGGTGGCGTCCTCTGTGCTTTACTTGTACTGTTAACTCACAAAGTAGATCTGATAATGTCCGTTTACCTCTTCGGTCTCTCTCCCGGTCTACTGCTGCTCCTGTTGGAGGAGCTGGCTGGACTGATTATTGGGTTCGATATTCAGCATTTTTCTGATTATGGGAATCAGTGGTTTTAAAATCCCATTGCTAATAAAATAAGTTAATCTGATAAATGTTCTACCTTGTCTTTGATGCAGCATGCAATACGCAAAGTGACAAATGTTATTCACTTGTAAAAGTACAATATGAAGTGGAGTGGAAGTATAAAGTAGCAGAAAATTGAAATAGTTAAGTACAAGTACTTCAAAATTGTACTAAAGTACACTATTTCAGTAAATGTACGTAGTTACATTCCATCACTGGTTACAGGCGATGATTAGCCTAGTTAGCACAAAGGCTAGAAATATGGTGAAACAGTCAACCTGGCTCTTCCTAAGGGTAGGCACCTCCTAGCCCCTTCATACAAAAACCAACTTCCTGGAGTCTTCTCACCATGAGCAGGGTAAGTCTCTTGTGCTAAGATAAGCTAACATCTCCTGACTGTAGCTATATATATTTAACACACTGGTCAGAATGTTAATGACATTCTCATATAACGCTTGGCAAGAAAGTGACTAGAAGTATTTCCCCAAATTGCTTTAAAGTGTTTCTGCATGTTTTGAGCTTCAGTGCTTTGTTTGTTTTAGTTTTATATTTCTTTACACGCAGCATCTCCAGACTCTTCACCCCCTCTCGTATAGTTGAAGACACACAAAGCTCCCTATATCCTCACATCGACTTTGCGATCAAATGACAATACAGTTATCCTTAATTTGTTATTGATATACATGATGAGAAGGATTGGTTTAAGATGGATTCAATTACTATCAACGTGTTTCTCCCTGATATGAATAAACAGCAGTAATGCCAATATTCCCAGACCAATCCATCCATGTGCATGTGCTGACAGTGCACACTGGGTTGGCTCCGCTCCACTTGTAATACAGTTGGTATTGATCAGCAGCACAGAAAAGGCAAGACAAATTGAATCCAGACCTCACCAGTAGGCAAAGAGCGCTACTGATGTTGTCGACACAGGACTGTCTACGTACTACGGTAAGCGTGTTGCGTCATTGCGTCATTTCCTGTTGTTGTGTTACTGACTGATAGCGTAACTGTGCTGCTCCGGCTCGTCCAAGCAGATTATTGTTGTATTCCTTTCTGCAGCGACCGAGATCCCGCTTGTGATCGGGCACTTGCTGGTCCACTAAGGCATTCAACAATACTCTGTGTTTATAGCTTGGTCGCCGGGCTTGCTGCTGTTTGTAGCTCTCTTAGCTCTGCTGGCTGATCTATCGTGTCCTAGCTTAGCCACTATCAGCTAGCGATGGCTTCTCTCTCTCCCTCTCGCTCTCCTCTTTTCTCTTGCTCAGTGTGCCAGATGTTCAGTTACACCTCTGCCTCCCTTAGTGATACTGGTACATGTATTAAGTGTAGTTTATTTGTAGTGTTGGAGGCGAGGCTCAGTGAGTTGGAGGCTCGGCTCCGCAGCATGGAAACTCCGACTGTAACTGCTGCAGTTAGCCACTTAGCTAGTGCGGACCGAGCAACTGTAGCTTCAGCTAGCCGTCCCTCGGCAACTCCCGAGCAGCCGGGACAGCAGGGCGGCTGGGTGACTGAACGAAGGAAGCATAATACCAAACCAAAGCCCACGTTACACCACCAGCCGCTTCACGTTTCAAACAAATTTTCCCCACTCAGCGACACACCCGCTGAGAAACAAACTCTGGTTATTGGCAGCTCCATAGTACGAAACGTGAAGTTAGCGGCACCAGCGACCATAGTGAAATGCATCCCAGGGGCCAGAGCGGGCGACATCGAATCAAATTTGAAACTGCTGGCTAAAGCTAAACGTAAATATAGTAAGATCATAATACATGTCGGCGGTAATGACTGCCGGCGACGCCAGTCGGAAGTCACTAAGATTAATGTTGAGTCGGTGTGTAACTACGCCAAAACAATGTCGGACTCCGTAGTTTTCTCTGGGCCCCTGCCAAACCTAACCAGTGATGACATGTTCAGCCGCATGTCATCATTCAACCGCTGGCTGTCGAGGTGGTGTCCAGCAAACGATGTGGGCTTTGTTGATAATTGGCGGACTTTCTGGGGAAAACCTGGTCTCATTAGGAGAGACGGCATCCATCCCACTTTGGACGGAGCGGCTCTCATCTCTAGAAATTTAACCCATTTCATTAGCCAACAACCAGCCTGACAACCCAGAGTTGAGACCAGGAGGCAGAGCTGCAGTCTTACACGCTTCTCTGAGCTTCCATTAGATCAGTTGCACACCCAAAACTTCATTGAGACTGTGTCTGCCCCCCGACCACCTAAATTAATTAAATTAATCAAATCAAAAGTCCACAGAAGAGGAGTTGTGCATGAAAATCTAATAAAAATTAACAGCAACTCTGCAATCTCAAAACAAGACAAGAGAATTAAATGCGGACTCCTAAATATCAGATCCCTGTCATCGAAAGCTGTACTAGTAAATGACTTAATTTCAGATTGTAATATTGATTTATTCTGTCTTACTGAAACTTGGCTGCATCCTGAAGAATATGTCAGCCTGAATGAATCCACTCCACCCAGTCACATTAATACTCACATTCCTCGAGGCTCCGGCCGAGGAGGTGGTGTTGCAGCTATTTATGACTTAAGTCTGTCAATCATTCCTAAACCTAAATTAAATTATAACTCATTTGAAAGCCTTGTTCTGAGTCTTTCACATCCAACGTGGAAAACTTTACAGCCAGTTCTATTTGTTGTAGTGTATCGAGCACCTGGTCCTTACTCAGAATTTTTATCTGAATTCTCTGAGTTTTTATCAAGTCTAGTCCTCAAATCAGATAAAGTAATTATTGTAGGTGATTTTAATATTCATGTGGATGTCGTTAATGATAGCCTTAGTACTGCATTTATCTCATTATTAGAATCTATTGGCTTCTCTCAGTGTGTACATAAACCAACTCACTGTTTTGACCACACCCTTGACCTTGTTCTAGCTTATGGTATCGAGATTGAAAATCTAACAGTTTCTCCACAGAATCCTCTTTTATCAGACCATCACTTAATAACTTTTGAAGTTCTATTACTGGACTACACACCATTAGGCAAAAACTCCTTCACTAGATGTCTATCTGATAGTGCTGTAGCTAAATTTAAGGAAATTATACCGCTGGCACTAAACTCAATGCCATGTCTCAATATAATAGAGGACTCCTCCACTAACCTCAGTTCCTCACAAATCGATCATCTTGTTGATAGCACTGCAGGCTCATTGCGAACAACACTGGACTCTATTGCCCCCCTGAAAAGGAAACCTATAAAGCACAGGAGGTTAGCACCCTGGTATAACTCGGATACCCGCAAATTGAAGCAAACATCACGGAAATTTGAAAGGAAATGGCGTTCCACCAACTTGGAAGAATCCCGCTTAGCCTGGAAAGATAGCCTTAAAACATATAGGAAGGCCCTCCGCAATGCCAGAGCAAGCTATTACTCGTCATTAATAGAGGAAAACAAAAACAACACCAGGTTTCTTTTCAGCACTGTAGCCAGGCTGACAGAAAGTCACAGCTCTACTGAACCATGTATTCCTACAACGCTCAGTGGTAATGACTTCATGAGCTTCTTCAATGATAAAATTTTAACTATTAGAGACAAAATCCATCATCGCTTGCCCTCAACTGGCACTATTGTATCTTTAAACACAGGAACCTCAGAAACAGTTCTAAATTCTGACTTATATTTAGACTGCTTCTCTCCCATTGACCTCCACCAACTAACTTCGATGGTTTCTTCATCTAGACCAACAACTTGTCTCCTAGACCCCATCCCAACTAGGCTGCTGAAAGAAACTTTACCTTTAATTAGCACATCTTTACTAGAAATGATCAACCTGTCTCTATTAACAGGATACGTACCACAATCCTTTAAACTAGCTGTAATTAGACCGCTCCTTAAAAAGCCTAATCTTGATCCAGAAACTTTAGCCAACTATAGACCTATATCCAACCTCCCTTTCCTCTCCAAGATCCTTGAGAAAGCAGTCGCCAACCAGCTATGTGACTTTCTTCATAAAAATAGTTTATATGAGGATTTTCAATCAGGTTTTAGAGCACATCATAGCACAGAGACGGCACTGGTGAAAGTTACAAATGACCTCCTAATCGCTTCTGACAAAGGACTTGTCTCTGTCCTGGTCTTACTAGATCTTAGTGCTGCATTTGATACCATTGATCATCACATTCTACTACAGAGACTGGAACACTTAATTGGCATTAAAGGACCCGCATTAAACTGGTTTAAGTCCTATTTATCGGATCGATTTCAGTTTGTACATGTTAATGATGAGTCATCCCTGTATACCAAGGTTAGTCATGGTGTTCCTCAAGGCTCCGTGCTTGGACCCATACTATTCACCTTATATATGCTCCCTCTAGGAAATATAATTCGGAAACACTCCATAAACTTTCATTGTTATGCAGATGATACACAGTTATACCTATCAATAAAGCCAAATGAAACTAATCAGCTTACTAAACTCCATGCATGTCTCAAGGACATCAAGACCTGGATGACCTGCAATTTTCTGCTGTTAAACTCAGATAAAACCGAAGTTATAGTACTTGGTCCTAAACACCTTAGAGATGCATTATCTAATGATATAGCGAGTTTGGATGGCACTAACTTGGCCTCCAGCACCACCGTCAGGAATCTGGGAGTTATCTTTGATCAAGATATGTCCTTCAACTCCCACATAAAACAAATTTCAAGGTCTGCATTTTTTCATCTACGTAACATTGCAAAAATCAGGCCCATCCTGTCTCAAAAAGACGCAGAAAAGCTAGTCCATGCATTTGTTACTTCCAGACTGGACTATTGTAATTCTCTATTATCAGGCTGCCCTAACAAGTCTCTAAAGAGTCTCCAGCTGGTCCAGAATGCTGCAGCACGTGTACTGACAGGAACTAAGAAAAGAGATCATATTACTCCTGTACTGGCCTCTCTGCACTGGCTCCCTGTAAAATCAAGAATAGAGTTTAAAATCCTTCTCCTCACTTACAAAGCTGTTAATGGTCAGGCACCATCATATCTCCAGGAGCTCATATTACCCTATCACCCAACTAGAGCATTACGCTCCCAGAACGCAGGATTACTTGTAGTTCCTAAAGTCTCCAAAAGTAGAATGGGAGCCAGAGCCTTCAGTTATCAAGCTCCTCTTCTGTGGAACCATCTTCCTGTTTTGGTCCGGGAGGCGGACACCCTCTCTACCTTTAAGAGTAGACTTAAGACCTTCCTCTTCGATAGAGCTTATAGTTAGGGCTGGTCCAGGACAGGCCCAGGCCTGTCCTGGACCAGCTCTTAGTTATGCTGCTATAGGCCTAGTCCGGGGGACAATGACACACTGAGCTTCTCTCTCCTCCCCTCTCCTCTCCTCTCCATCTGTATACATTATGCCTGTATACATGCCCCATCTCTGCATGTCACTGACTTGCTTCTTCCCCGGAGTCCTTGTGCTTTCTAGTCCTACAGGCTCCCTTGGATCCTGGCCGCGCCCGGGTCGTGGATCGTGGATGCGCCCACTGCTATGGCCCTGCCTGATCGTGGATGCGCCCACTGCTATGGCCCTGCCTGATCGTGGATGCGCCTACTGCTATGGCCCTGCCTGATCGTGGATGCACCTACTGCCATGACCCTGCCTGACACCCACCACTACTGTCGCTAATATTAGTCACATCTCTGTTACATACGTTCCACTACTATTATCGTACTGCATTGCTACATACCATCCTTGCCATTGATCATTACTACTGTTATCACTAGTAATCACATTTCCATGTGCATTTCATCATTATTGCTGTAATACATCTTTGTGTACTTTCACTCCTGTCAACCATCGCTTATAATTGAATACATTGTGATCTCGTTGATCTGCTCTGTACATGCGACATCTATTGCACGTCTGTCCGTCCTGGGAGAGGGATCCCTCCTCTGTGGCTCTCCCTGAGGTTTCTTCCGCATTTTTTCCCTGTTAAAAGGGCCTTTTTTGGGGCAAGTTTTTCCTCACTCGAATCGAGGGTCGAAGGACAGAGGGTGTCGTCTCTGTACAGATTGTAAAGCCCTCTGAGGCAAACTGTGATTTGTGAATTTGGGCTATACAAATAAAATTTGATTTGATTTGATTTGATTAAATTCACTCTCAGGACATCAAGTCGGTGGGTTCCAGTTCATTCATCGCTGTCTCTCTGTCAGGCAGATATTCAACTGGCGTCTGACATGTGGAAAGCCTATCATCACTTTCCTTTGACTGGCAACATTGCTAGTAATTAGGCACTAATAACTGCACTGTGCAGAGCTGAGACATGAAATGAACTGTCTGTACACTGCTGGAGATCCCCACTGGGTATGACAGCTGGAGAGCCACACAGTCGGGAAAATGCAAGTGTGGAGGGTGAGGAGTGAGTGTGTGTGTGTGTGTGTATGTGTGTGTGTGTGTGTGTGTGTGTGTGTGTGTGTGTGTGTGTGTGTGTGTGTGTGTGTGTGCGCGCGCGCGCACATACTAAATGTGTATGCCTGAGTGTTTCTTTTTCATGTTGACATGGCTTCAGCTGAGTGTCCACCACATGCAGGTTCATATATGAAAAGACTTCCATAATCAGGAAGTGTGTTTTTTCACCCCTATTCCTCTTGAAGGAAGGGTTCAACCTTTTGAGAAGAGCACTGCTTCTTTATTATCGCTCTGGATGGGACATTTGCTCCACTGTCACATTTTGACGCTAAATATGAAGTTAACACCAGGAGAAGGTTAGCTTAAAGCTCCTTGATTGACAGGTTTTATCTTTTTTGCTGAATTTGTATAGAGTGTAAACCAACTCTGACGTAATCAACTGTTTGTGGACTACCATTTCGAAACCCCAGGTTTGGCATTGTCTTGTTTTGTTGGAGACAGAAATGACCATATTTGGACCATAAGAGGATATCCTGATTGGATCTGAGAACTCAATATTCAGTCTTTCTTTCTGATTGTGAAAGGACCTTCTTCCACTACTGATCTAGTGTAGCCATGTGTTTATTCTCTTCTCACAGACACACAGTACGCCTCTCATTAGCTCTACCCTACTTTGTCTTCAGTGAGCTGTGCGCTAATAGAAGCTGATTGGCTCCGTGGCTGTCAGTGCCCAGCCGCTAGCACTTATTATTAAAATGGCTCAGCACAGTCTGATGAGTAGGAGTGTTTCACCATGAAGGGACGCGGCCACAGCAGACATCGCTTCGCCCAGACGGGGAGCATCACAGGGAGGGACGGTGACGAGGCGTTCGACAGCAGTCGGGAGCCCCGCAGAGGAGGGGATTATAAGGAAAGGGCATAAAGAGGAGGAGAAAAGAAGAGTGTCGAAGGAGGGAGAGAGACAATAGCGATAGATCACGGGGAGAGTATTCCAGGCAGGCAGAGCTGTCAGGTTTCCCCCCGTGTGAGATTTCATTATGCACCTGTCTCTGGGCTCTCCGGTGGTGGCCGTGCTCACAGGATTAGATTAAATTGCCAACATAGTCATAAAAACAAGGAGAAAGTCCCTAGGCTCTTTTGTGTTTGTTTAGAGAGTGTGAGGGGGTGCATCCATACACACACAAATCAGTGATGGTTGGCCACATAATACAGCTGCAGTTTGTAATAAAGCTTAAATGCACAAAGGAAGGAGTAACGGCGGAAGTGCACGGTTAACTCAGTATAAAGCGAGTTTATCATTGAAAAAATCATCTCATCAGCCTGTGCCACAAAATCAGACAAACAACAGGAGCTCCATCCTGCAGTTATTGTAAAACAGTGCAGGTTCTCCCAAATGAAATACATTTGTTGAGCATGGAGAAGCAATGTTTGACAAGCTCCCTAATGATAGCAAAGACATAGTAAGGAATTATGCCTCGACTTCACCGTATATTGAATATAAGGGTGTTGGTTACGAGCCTTATAAATCAGTCTTTGCTATTTCAGCAGAAGCAGCACAATTTTAACATCGCATTGCACTCACACACCCCGGCATCCCTGACCAGAATTACAAGAGCTGCACTTGGAATGGGCTGTGTTGTTGTACTTTAATCAAACGTGTGGAGACAAGAGATGTAGTGCCGAGCGATTCAGTGGCTCGAGGCTCACAAACACAGCAGCCTGATACAAGAGGAATGAGGCTGCCTCTCTACCTTCTAGCTTTGTACCAAGACTTGGCCCGTGGCCCGCAGACAAGCTAACAGACTGAAAGTTAGGAAGGATTAGACTCCTGTCTTATCAGTCCAGTCCAAAATACACCAAGGCTGATGGGATACTGTAGGTGGGGACACACAGTACATATAAAACGAGGAATCTAACAAACTTATTTATGTTAAACTGACAAAGCCTGTGGAACAGAACCTTGAAATGTGACTGGACTCTCTTCAAACGACTGCATTGGGACGTGGTTAACGTTGTGAAATGGTTGCAGTTTGGTAACGTTTAGCTAGGTTCAGGAAGAAATCATAGTTTGGGTTGAGATAAGTATGTTAATTATGTAATTTAAGTTACATATGTAACACATGTTACGTTATATACAAGATGTAAGTTAAAGGGGAATTCCTGTATTTTTAAATGTTCATATTTTGGTGTATAAACGAGTCATACAACCAAAGGTTCGGAATCGATCCAGTAGATAATCTCAGCTGGCTGCATTGACATGGCTGAAATGGCTGCAACATAATCCTTTGGGGCAAATCTGACCGTGAAAATTACATCCACTAGACTGTCAAAACCCCAATTTATAATGTACTGCTGCTGTTTTCCAGGTTGCAATTCATATGAATGTAGTCGGCCTGACAAATTGTTCATTCGTTCGAACATGTTACAGCTTCCTGACTGATCGGCAACAGAACATTTGATGGATAGTGAAAATCTGGAAGCATATTCAGCCATATTTAAAAGTAAAACATATTTGATTCCCCTAAGCTAATGTTAGCATTTCCTAGCTAACATTACAGTTTGATAACATTCAGTATGTTTCACCTACAGGTTTAGACTAATGTCTCGAAGATGTATGTTGATATTTTTGAATTTTCTACACCTTTTCTAATCCACCACCAAACATTAACGTTAGCTTGCATGTGGTTGAATGCTAACGTTATCAAATCTGTTTTAACTTGAAATACAGACCAATATCCCTCCAGATTTTTTGGTTTTACATCTGCTGATCAATTACGAAGCAGCGAAATGACAATTTGTCATTTTCCATACATTTATACAACTTCTGACCAGGATCGCACCCTGAGCGTTCTTGGATTAATGTTAGGAAATGATGGCAAATATGACTAAAGTATGGTCAGGATTAGGCAATTAAAACACTTAGGAATTGTCAGGGAAAGATTGTGGTTACAGTTTATCTAAATTTGAACATTTATTTCACATCTGTGATGAGAGACAAACTGCAGACTGCACTGATCCAGCACCTCGATCTCCACACCTTTACTATCATCCTCGCTAACTATAGGACACACTACCTGCGGCATTGGCACGCAAATTGGCACTGCACACCAATGTAGAGGCATAATTCCTCGGGATACTCGTCTGTTGACCAGCCTGAGCTGCACGAGAAGCAGCCTCACACACCCACCATCGCTGCTGCTCTTTGCCTTTCAACAGAGAGAGCTCCACAAGTTCTTGTTCTTGTGAAGAGAGACAAGAGGTATTTATATTTCACTTTCAAATGCTTGTCCTGAAGCAGTTTGAAGTTGTTTTCTCATTCCAAAGAAGCATTATTCCAACGCAAAAATGATCAGCTGAGGCAGCGGACCAGACGCGGAATGATTAGCGGTGTAACCTCGCCCGCATTTTCATCTTCCTCACCATCTCCAGTTTGCTGTTCTCAAAATACACCTGACCCGTGCTCTGAATCACTCTTCTTTCTCAGTTTGACCAAGATCAGTGCATGCACCTTTCCCAGTTTTCATAACCGGGCTTTTCTCGTTCTCATATTCACTTTCTTCTGTCCCATGGTTTGTGTAATCGATGGTTCAGTATCTTCTTATTTCCAGCTGTTCTAGTCCTTCACTTCTTTTCACTCTTTCTCAAAGGCACCTTTGATCCTCTCGCTCTTCTTCTCCCAGGCAGCTCTGATCCGGTTGTTCTCCTCCTTCTGAGCGCAGAGACTTTTCCTGGAGGGAGGCTGATTTCCTTTCCTCTCTTTTTCATCTTATTTTACATCTAACTGCATTCTTGATCGTTATATGTTCTCTCTCTTTTTTTTTTTTTTTTGCTTTCATCCTTCTTAATGTTTTTGTAAATTGGCAATTTCTCCAAAAGAACGATTTTTCTCATTACATAAGGAGTTAAAAGTCTGTCGGTAATGAACGTCTTTTGCAGATTTATTAATTTGATCTATTTGTTATTGCTGCACAAATTAAACTCTTGTTAAAGGCTGAAACATTACCTCATCCTCTCAAGATCAGATCAGGCTAATTCCAATCCTCACTGCAACATTTACACGATTGGAAAAAGAAGATGTGCGGTCCAGTTTAAATGAACTGACTGAGTGCATATAAAGCTAATGGAGAGGGATATTGTTTATTGTTGCCAGTCAAATCCAACCGTATTATCTGTGTGTAATTGAAAGCCATGGGCATGTTCTTCTTCACGGTGCTGGTGATGCATATCTGGGGTCAGGTTAACTGCAGGCAGCAGTTTGCAATGGCAGCTCTGCTTCCTCCTGTGGAGTCTGAAATAACATAATGATGAAGATTAATCACTTCCCTCCGCAGATAAAATCACATTATATAGCACACTGCATGTGAACACATAGTGCTACTGTATGAACCGCTGCAGGGTGAATGTGTGCGTGTGGACCGATTTTGTGCTGTGTGCTCGGCCGTGCTTCATATATCTGGTGATGTCCCCTGCAGTACACAGTGACTGTGAATTATACTTTACACTTAGCGCCTGTTGTTCTGACTGTGTGTGCTGTGAAGCTCCGTAAGCTGTCACTGAGTCTGGGCCAGTGTCACCAAGACAAATCTGTGTACGTCTATTGAACTCAGTGATTCAAGGGAGGTTGAATCCTGCTGCATGTGAATAATACAAATTCTGAAACTTCTCCAGTAGCTATTTTAAAAAAAAAAAAAGAAAAGAAAAGTGGACTAATCTTATCTTATTCTTCTCACAGTGCCAGTACTGTTTTCAAAACCAGTACTATTACCCACAATACAGTAGTATCAGTGCTTTTTGACCTTAAAATAACAGCTTCTAAATCATGTTGATGGTTCAGTGTCTTGTAACAGGGTGAATGGTGTCTCTGTCACTTGTTTCTGCACTATGTGACTTCAGTGAGAGGGTAGGATCACAGCGTTACATACATGTTTACTTCAACATACAAGCTTTCAACACATAACATTATTATGATGTACTGAGTTTTGTTTGTAGTTAGCACCTACGTTACGTCTGAGAAACTGTTAAGGACCTGGGATTTGTATTCACGACACTGAAGAAGCCTCTTGGACGAGAGGTGAAACGTCTCCAAGAAACTGAAACAAGTCCAGTTGCTGACGACATAGCACTTATTTCTACCCAACATTTATTTGTCTTTGCTTTAGAATCACAGATGACATCATTAACAGCACTCTCACAACATGCTGACAGTAAGCATAATAGAGCACAAAATCAAAAATCTCTCAGCATTCATGAGGTTGCTTTATACTAAGTGTCATTGGTATGTTTTGAAGCTACATGAATGACCTTCACAGTTTTTTTGCACTTTGGAGTTTTACTTTTTAGAGCAAGAAAATGATTTTCTACTTTTGAATACCTAAGACCAAGCACTACTTTTTGATGTGACCTTGATGAAATCAGAGAATTTTCAGCGTGTGGTCCTCATTGAAGGTTTTCAGACAAAATATATTCTCTACAGATGTAAGCTGTAGATTTTTTATAAGAATACAAAAAAATAATCATTTCAATGAGTAGATACTCCTTAGTGCCAAAGTCTCTGCGACTTACACAATAATCTTTAATAAGAAGGAGTACCTTCTGCTTATGAAGATCTTGAGGTTGGGTTGGAAGCTCTGCAAAAAACAAGTGTGCTGAGATGCTGTTAATGTCTTGTGTTGGATAATCCTGTATTTTTTTATGCATATATTTATATATTAAACAATATGTTAGTCCATTTTTAAATACTTTGCAACTTCTCTGACCTGTGTCACAATTTACACAAAAAGACCCAAACGCAAGTTGAAAACAAAAGGGGCGCTTCAATCACATGAAGTCCAAAATTGAAACTCCCAAAGTGTGGAAACTAACGAGGGGATGAGGTGCAGGTGGAGAGACACTGGGAACAGAGCAGTGGTAACGAGGCTGATGTGAGACAGGTGTGGGGGGAATCAGGTTGGAAGATGTGAATTTTTAAAAACAAATCACTGATTTTTAATTTTGTTCAACTGCTAAAAATGTACATTAGTTGGAGACTATTTCCAGTTGCAGATATATACATACTTGATGCTGTAGGGAGCAGCGGGACAGTGTACATATGTGTGATCAACTCAAAATAAACAACATCATCCATGCTCATGGTAATGAAAGAACATGTTCCCAAGTGCAGGGTTATTTGTTTTTTGTTTTTAATCTTTTTTTCCCTTCTTTTTACAACAATAGAGCTCTTTGGCACAGAGGAATTAGCTACAACAGGCTTTGTCTGCACAAACAAAACTTGACAGTAGAAGCATTTCGTTGTTGTTTTTTGTCCTGCCATGGGATTTGTTGATTATAAGAAAAAATACAGAATAAAGCCGGCCCTATTATTAAGATTGCATTTTTGTAGACTTGATCTTGTAATGGGAAAGTCATAACTAAGTACACTGTATAAAAGCGGTGGGGGAAAAAAATGCCAGGTTATTCTGAACAGACATATTACACTGACAAAAACTACGCAGCACGTTGCATGATGGGAAAAGTGGGCCGTCTTTGGTTACAGTATCTGGTCTGTGTATTTACATTGATAAACTGAGTCTTTCCACTGATAATCATGTTTTTAGTGATAGCTACTACATTAACACCCAAGGCTGTTGGTAAATTGTAAAATAATATTTTAAAAAAGTCGATTCTTACAATTACCTTGTAATTTAAGGATACAGACTTTGACCGTACTTTTACAGTAGATATTATTAAAGAAGTTACAAGTTTATTCTCTTGTTATGAAAAAGACAGAAAACTCTGTAATCATTTATGATAATTGTCTGTAAAATTTGGACCACCATAGACCAAACTTAAAATATGTTCAGTCTGAGCAGTGTGTATTAAATGTGTGTTTAATACTATGTCAGGATAAATGAATAGTCAAATATTGTATGTCAAACACCTTTTCATGCTCTAAAATTGTATTTATGATACATTTTACAAACAATAGCTTGAACACTTATGGTCATGATAAACATGATATGTATTTGTGTAATTCTGGATATGTTTCATACAGGTTCAGTTGGCTCTGTGAAGGTGTTTATTTATATCCACATCGCCCCGCAGCAAGAAGGGCACCGAGGTCACTCTCTTTGTTTCTGTGCATCAACCTGCTGTGCTGAGGTGGGCTTCTTCAGACAGGGAGAGATGAAAGGAAAAACTCTCTGGTCTCTGGTCGAAAAGCTTTCTGTGTCTCCTTTAATAAAGGTGAGATTGATTCTGCATGTGTGTGTGTGTGTGTGTGTGAGAGAGAGACGCTTTACGGAGGAGATATGGCAGAGTAACACCGCTGAACACACATCAGGTTTCTTAACGTTCGTGTTTTGGCTGTGAGATAACTCACAAGTAGGAAAGTGATCACAAAACAAAGCCAGACTCTGTAAACACATATTCTCCAGCAGTTCAAATGTTATCTATCACTGCCGGGGCACTTTTTCAGATGGAAGGAAATGAGACTGATTCTATTATAACCATTGTCAGGATCTTAATGTCCAACAGAACCACTTCTGTACTCTTTAGTAGTATATTATTTTGAAGTTTGTGACCCCTTTGAAAACGAGATGGTACCTATCTTAACATTTTTTCCAAAGAATAAATAAAAATAACAAAAGGAGCCATTTCAGCTGCAGGCGCTGTTGTGTGCAAAAGGGTGGAAGCAATATCAGACAATATTATATCACATGATGATATTTGCCTGGCAAACTTCATACTGGAATTTTAAATGACAGACGGCGTTGGCTTACTGTGTGTATTTTGGGCTCCCAAACAAAACAGCAGAATGATTTTAATCTCGGAGAACTCTCTGCAAACGTCTACAAAAGGCCTAGTTAACATACATTTACATATGTGTGTGCATCAAATCATCAACACCTCCACGTACACACACAGCGCAGAGTATAAACGGGATAAAAAATAGATTGTGTGCAACTCTCTGAGGGAGGAGTGTCCCCAGCACAACAAAGCAGAATAAAGGTGTTACCTCAGAATAATTCATGAGTCGAAATCCTGACGGAAACACAACAGAACAGCATCACCGGGCTCACACAGCGGATGTTGACTTAAGAGACGTAAAGTTCAAAGGAAAAGTGAATACGTGATGTAATCTATCACGATAATAACAACTTCAGCTTTCAGTCACTATGCATTTATCTAGCGAACAGTTTGGTTGTAACTAGAACCGAGCGATATGGCCTTAAGAGAATACGGCCATATTTGAAGGCTATATGGTAACACAGGTGGTAAAATCCTCAAAACAGCTGGATGTAAGTCCTGTGCTTGTTTATCCCAACTGTCCAACTCTTTATACTACTTCACCTCACGTCCTCCTTTAATGCAGTAATAATTACTATGGCCACTAGAGATCGCTGCCTTACAGCAAACGTCAATATGGATCGTAGTAAGCTGCTTTCACAGGCGACCTATAGTCAATGAGGACGGGATGACGATATTGCATAGATGACTATTTGCACTTTCACAAAATATTAAATTAATGAGATTTTTGAGGCTATAATGACTAAGTGGGCAAATACAGGTATTGGAACAAGTAGATCAGTCTGTTAAGTTTAGAAAATGACATCATTTCACTGTAATGCAGCCTTTAACGGCTGGAAAAGACTAAACTTATCACGTATCACGATATAATGATATTCAAAATCTAAGACGATACCTGTATATAACCCAGCCCTGAGGAACAGGAAATACCGTCTGCACTGTGCTTAAACTGTTAAAGCACTTAGTATAGAGGTTTTGTTTTATCATATTAGCTGCTTGAGGTGAAGTGAGGGCACTCGTACAACAAAAGGATCGAAAATGAAGTCCATTGTGCTGAAGTGTCCTTCAACACAACCCTGAACTGCCAACACCTCCTGTGTTCTGTGGCTGAACTTTGACCTCTGATTCCTCTGGAGACATTCGAGCACAATTAACATTTTACTTTGGGGATAAGTGCAATGTCACATACAGATGAAGTGTGCTCCAAAGGGAAAATCCACTGAAATTCAGCCCAACAGTAACAGCTATGTTTTATGAACATTAACCACCATAGAAACGGCAGTGCAACAATCCACTGGGCATTATGTGCTATACAGCCCTCACATGAGGGACTGCAGAGTCGTGGTTGTTAATCCTGGATCCAGAGCCCTGCTGGTTTATATCTCACTCAACAAATCAGAGACAGTTTTTGAGTCAGACGGCTATTTTAATCAGGTAGTTACCAGGTAGGATAGAAAACTGCACACACTCATTCACTCACACACACACACACACACACACACACACACCAGCCCAGTCGGCAGAATACAGCTTTTGCATTGTATGATTCTGCAAACGACAGACATGTCGAATGTCCATGTTTCATATGTAACATATAAACATTTAAGCAATATGTATCTTACTAGGTTCAGATTACACCCATATGAGCATATTATCAGGAGGAGGGAGGACGTCGGTGCGATGAGACAGCAGACAAGCGAGAGACTGCTGTTTGAGGCCACTTCGACTGACAATGCTGGATATTTTTAACTTGATGTCAGGACATTTTCCAGCTGTGTGTTTGGTAATAAAACCGTCTATTTTGAGTCAAAACTGGACCATTTTCTCAGCTTGACTAAGTGTTTTTTGTGCCTAAACCTATTCACAGCATAAGCACATCGTTAACAACATAAAAGTGAAAATTGAAATGTACATTACCAGCATTTATTCAGGCGAGTGGGTTTCACACGCTCACACACACACACACACACACACACACACACACACACACACACACACACACACACACACTGCCAGTGTACAATACATTTCACTGTATGTCCCCCCTCTCCATTGTACACGATAGGCAGTCCTTTGTTCCTCTGACTTAAACATCATGTCTTGCCTTCAGGTGGTGCTCAGCGTCTCCTGTGGGACTACCAGCTGTCTCCCGAAATACCCATCTGAAGTCTCTCCGCCACTAGCTGGCCGACAGTATGCCTGCTCGTAAATGTTTCACTGCTGTCTGCCCTGTGGACAAAAAGCAGTTGTGTTCTTTCCCTCTTTGACTCTGATAATTTGCCTTTTAAAGGCTGCTGTTTAACATTTGGTTATGTTCACATTGACTATTCTCAAGAAGGACTTGGAGCTATACCTTTATAAAGGTGTGTAAGGACCCCCGCGAATGACTCCCAAGGATGGACTCACTGCACCTGATTTGTTCTCTCAGCCAGTGCACCTGTTTCGAAACGATACTGTTCCACTGAAGAAGTTTCTTAATTCATAGAGGTTGCCCTACACTGTCCATATGTCTGAACACTTGGAGCTATGCTTCTGTAAAGCTAAACATCCTTACACTCAAAATATGTACAAGTGTCGGGGAAATAGCCACGAGAGGACCCACCAACTTTTTTGCATGCTTGCATACGTGGAGCCAGGAGATGCATGTTCCAGCCTGCTGAGTTGCCTTTGGATAAAAGTTTTTCTCTATGACTGAAACAAAATCAGCTAAATATGGACGATAGAGAGGAGTGGAGTTGTTGGATCTTGAGTTATTCAGCATCTATAGCATCTGAGCTGCTGTTTTCTGCACATAGCCATATGAACCATTTTCACGGCAGACAGTTTGACTTACCAAAGCAGGAGAGAAAAAACAAATAGTTGGAATTTATAACATTAATGATGGCTTCATTCCAGTTAGGTGAGCTAGTTCAAGAGCTCTGGTATTGTGCATGCTCACTCACTGGCATGGCTCACTGGGACACTTGATAGAATGAGGCCATTCACCCTATTAACACGGCGGCCATTTTCCTCTGACGTCGTGCTCAGGGTGGGGAGCTTTAATGCTGAATAACGGGGTCAGATTCCTCATGTTGTATAAACAAATTGTTATAATTCATCACTTACCTGTTGAGTATCAACTAAATAGTTACTGGAGGGAAATTGGGCCATTATTTGAGGTAGAACTATATATTTGATAACCCATTAGCATTCAACCACTTCCTAGCTAACAAAACCATTTGATTACATCCATTGTCTTTCACTTCCAGGCTTAGGTTACTGTGTTTAAGATATTTCCTATCGTGTAGTGAAATCAAACCGTATTGTTAGCTTTGAAGTGGTTGAATGCTGACTTTAGTTGATGTCTAACAGAAGCTACTGGGTCATTAATGTTGTTTTACCTTGAAAAAAGGCCCAAAGTCCCTCCAGATTTTCACTATTGGTCGTCTTTTTAGTCGCTGATCAATCAGGATGCAGTGAAATTATAACAATTTGTCAGATTCCCTACGTTTATATGTGTCTTGCAATACAGAAGACAGCAGTACAACATTTGAGCTGCCAACCCTGAGCGTTTGAGAAAATGGCCGCTGTGTGAATGTGGTCAATCATTAACGTTACTGGTCACACCTGTGCTCTTCCTGCTTCGACAGTCAAAATGTCTGCTGAAGAGAGTTTGAGCTACTGAAAACATTTCCTCACATGTGATCTGACCAGCAACCTGCCTGCTGCCTGCATCCTGAACACTGTGTGACAGCATCAGTCAGCTATAACTACACGGCAGGCCTCACAGATTGTTCTGTGTCCTGCTAACTTCATAATCTTCAACAAAAACCTCAGTGCCATCTGCTGTACTTGGCAAAACAAAACAACTTTCTTCCCCTCCCACTATCTGAAGCGGAGGAATTTGACGATTGTTTTTGCAGAACAAAGACCGCCGAGCCATTTTCAGTGCGAATCTGCTCCGGCATGTCAGACGCATTGACAGTCGCCCAGAGAGACGCAGGTCAGGTCAGAGCAGCCCAGATCTTAGGCCTCATTTGTAATTGGTTTCCTCTTCTCCCCATCCATCAGGACTCTATTGGGACTTCACTGGCGCTCCAGTGACAGACCATAAGGAAGCTGACCGGCATTCACGTTGCATCCACATCAGAGCTTTGTGAATGTTGGTCCTCTTTCTCTTTGTCTCAAACAATTTCCATTTAGATGTGCAGGAGATGGATGGAGGTTAGGCTCTGGATTTTGTATAGCTATTTGAATACTCAATTTGACTCTTATATTGAATTCCACGAATGGATGTATAGATTTGGGACAAACGATAATTAGCTACCTCAATTTCTGAAATTGATGTTAAAGGGATTGAAAAGGAGGGAATGGATGCAGTTAAAGGATTATACAACCCTGCTCGAAATAGACACTGAAAAACCACCAGCACTTTTTAATAAGTTAAAAAGCTCAGTCTCTCTGCTGCAATAAATTTAACATGCTGTTGTTTGGGAATTCATCAGAGAAAATCTAATTAGCTTATTATACCACAGTAAACCTTTACTAGAAATTATTAATCCTACCATAAATGTGAGGGGAATGCCAGGCAGGCATCACAGCACATTTCATAAAATAAAATAACTATTAAATGTAATGTAGAGACCTTATTCACACATTATAGTGGAGCCAGTGTAGATTAAAAGGAGCCATTTGTGTTACATTTAAGCACCTGCAGCTGCAAAGCCCCGTTTTAGAAAGGGAAGATAATAAGGCATTATTTCACTTCTGTTATGAAGCTCACACCCACTCACTAGTCCACACACTCAGGTGGGAGTGACAGCTGTACATGTAGTAAAATACAAATTTCTATTGATGACATGATGACTGGTGCATGAAATGCCTCCCAGCGCTCACATTTGTGAGTGTTGGTGTTCATCAACAGGGGCGAGATGCTCCGTTTGGCTGATCATGATGAAAAGGGCTTACACAGCGTATGAATATTTGAAGGAGTTGGGTGGTGACTTGGGAGACACATTTGCCCACGGCGTTCCTATTGGTTTATTGGTGACGTGATGACACGGAGGAGTTGGGCTTAACACTTTATAAAGCTTCTCTGTCCGCGGCGAGCCACTCTTTTAAAGACCACTGTTGCAGAAACTTCCCGTTCCGCAACTCACGTACTGGAAGCAGCCGAAGAACCTCGACACCACCGTCCATCATGAGCGAGGTAGGACTATTTTATGTTTTTAAACAAAGGAGCGTCGGGATTAACCAAATTACGCACGATCCGTGCGCTAATGCGCAGAGGGACACAGCGTTATGGAGAGATTTTACAGCCGGGCGAGCTGCTGTTGTCGACGGATCTGTCTTAACTGATGAGATTTCTCATCCGACATTAAGTATAGCAGCGCGGATGTGATTCACCAGAGAGTCAGATAGTGTACAGCTGCTCTGTCAAAGTGCGCCGAGCGGCATCAGCGTAGGGAACACCAGGGCGCATCGGTGCGCCCCAGAAGCGACAGAATAGTGGATTTACGATAGATAACTGTATTTATATTTTACTACGATGGTGCAGACCTAATTCACGTTCAGTTATGATTTGAATCAAACTATAAGTAACACAATGTGGCGTAAATTGAGCGTAATGTGAGCTGGTTTACAAGCGTATTGTGTCAAAAGTGAACAAGCTCCACTTTGTCGATCTTTGACCATGCGTGATTTAAAATGAAACAGTGAGCCTGTTGAAATGCTTTATGATTCATTTATATGATATCCACTCAGTGATACTGTATGTTACTGATGCTCCATCTCTCAGTATAAATAACTTGGCATCAGAGGTCTGAGACCACAGGGGGGTTACAGCTTGCAATGGAAAACTGCTGTTAGGTTTTCCCACAGTAGTCACAGATGCTCCATACATTTGACGTGGAGGGAGAAGGATATTAATAGCTCTTTTTAATGGAGAGTTTTCACTCTACACAAACTCTAAAGTTCATTGCAGAATGGCCCCGGAGGATTCTGCTAATGTCACCACTGGTGTGTTTAAGTTTGGGTAGTCGTGGCAGTAATGTGAGAAATATCATGCATGTCATAAAATGTCAGTAGAGGGTTTATTTTATAAAACATTACTTCAAAGCTTAGTATGTATTTAAAAGAGCTGATGCTCTGATCTTTTCCTTTATTTCTTGTCAGCTGAGTGACACTGTCATAAGACTTATCTGTATCCAAGTGACACCCAGATCTGAAATATTCACACCCGTCAGCCGATTGTGGGACATCAAAGATGTTCAGCAAATACCTCTCTGTGGTGCGCAGCAGGGATGTGCACAACTCGCTTCCAGTTCAATTCAGTTCACATGTAACCTCAAGTATTGATATTATCGTATGAACAGAAATGATATTGAATCGTACTCAAGGAGAAATGTATTTATGTTTGTGAAAATCTGCTAAATTGTGCTTGTCACTGCTTGTTGTGACACCAGAAAAGAGGGGACACTGAACACGAGTGACTTTGCCTTGCATTTGTGCTCAGGAATTATTGTGTGAAACTCCTCATGAGGACAGTAAGACAGACTTTCCTGTAGAGAAAATGGACATGCCCCACTGACGAGAGAAGAAGAAACCTGCCTTTATGAAACCATGTGGTGTAAGATTAAGTACCAAAGACCAGGTTGAAAATTCTGATTATGAAAATCAAGACTTTTATATTAACAATGGATCACATGTATGTGAAAGCAGTTGCTCATTGTGATGAACCCTCCTCTCGCATGAGCATTGTTTTCGGCCGTAGCAGGCGGCTATTTTAAGCAATAAAAGCACTCAAAACTGACTACATGCTGCGTACCCAGCATCAAACCACAGATAGGCGAAGTTAGCTGGTGAACATAGACAAAAAAATTTAGCAGATGTTTCATGATATTTTCCCTCAGGAGTTAGTGGAGACCAAAAACAAAGCCAAAAGGAGATTAATATCTGACTGATATTGGCCAGGTGGCATGAAATTCAACGCCAAATTCATGCTAATGTTGCTCCGTGTCTGCTGAATGAGTAAATAGGCATGTGTGTGTAATGTATACTGTGCATGGATATAGTTGTATACATAAAGAATAAGTCGGAAATCTGAGATCATTCGGCTCCACAGAGCATGTGACAGCAGCTGTAGACCTCCTCAGACTTTCACATCAAACTGAGAGGTACCCAGGTAAAAATATGTCCAAACACACCAGCAGCAGCCTTCAGGTGAAGGAGGCAGCCTTACCTGGGTTCAATCCTGCAGCCTGATGGGCGTGAGCTCTGTCATTCCCTCAAACGGACTTTACTTCCCTGCAAGCTGTTAATAACAAATCATTCACCGGTCGCCTCAATAAAAGATGAATTCAGGGTGCACACACACCACAGGAGCTAAAACAGCTTTTGAATAATTGAATCCCTCGCCGGCAGCAGATTCACCTGAGCCTTCTGTTTGGCAATAATGTGCAAAGTAAAGAGAAGCAGCCGTCTCCTGTTGATTAAAAGAGGTGTAATTTTAGCGAGAACTTAGTGTGAAAGGATTTTCCTGCTGAGTTGATGTGTTTTGTCAAGTACCATGCAAAGTGGAGTCGTTCTCAATCAAAGTCGTGAATGTATTCAGTCTCCAAACTTGACTTAAAGCCAGTAAGCGGAGCCGAGCAGCTCAGCATGTTCTGGATGGATGAGTCTCGCAGTGGTCAGCAGCACTGCAGCGCTCCCTCCCTCGTCCCCAGCACACTCTCTGCCCTTGTTCTCTCCCCCTCCCTCTTTCTCCCCCTCATCTACCTGCACACAACAAGTACAACGCTCTGAGGTAATACTGTTACAGAGTTTTCACCCCGACATCTCAGATTTGTACCTTTTGCTCCTTCTCTCTCTGTCTCTTGGCAAAATCAACAACTTGAAAAAAAGATAAAAAGCTTTAAGAATCCAACGGCACAATCTGAGTCCCTGAAGCATCTGACTTCTGTCAGCGCGTTCATGTCGAGGAGGAATGAACAAGCTGACATGAGAGACTTGTGGAGACAGGTGCTCCAGATGGTGGAAAATGGCTGACTCAGACACTTTAATATTTTTTTTATGTTGCACTAAGAGCAGAGTTTAAGCTCCTGACATGGTTACTAAACATCAACTCTCCGCGGTGTGAAGCTACAGTTTGACGTTTGCGCTCTTTGTGCTGGTGTCTTTACAGATTTGACATGATTTTGATTCTCAGAGATTACAGAGCAACATTATGATATGTAGAAGTGTGAAGCAGACTCAGTGACATTAAATACAATGCCACAGACACTCTCAGTGTATGCCTTTTCAGACAGTTTGACATGTCCTTACAGTAAAAGCACAGATGTTGCTAATAACCTCAGTGATTGCAGTGCATCCCTAAATAGTCAAAATTAGCAACCTTTGTGGTGTTTTTGGAATAGATCATTAGCCTGTGAAACACACGTTATATAATACAAACGGTGTATAGCCCCTTTTAAAGGTGTTATTGACAACCTTCAGCCACTGAATGTGTCTCAACACCGCTGTTGTTTACATCTTCTTCCTCCTCAAGTGGTTGCCAGCTTGTTGAACTACCTAACAATGCTAACGCTAGCTAGTCAACGTAACGTAACATTCCAAACGCCAGCTAACACTAACTTTTAAAACATGTATTGTCTCCATAGAAATGTCAAAATCAGGCGTATTAAATTTGATTTGATTTACATGTAACTTCCCAACAGTCTCTTGACACTTCCTGTGGCCCTTTTCACCAAGTCGCTGTTAGAAATCCTTCATATCTCTGACTCAGAATTCCAACTCAGAGGCTGACCTGAACATTTTCTTCCAACTCAGTTGTTCGTAATTACAGTAATTAACGATATGACATGAACTCAGCACGGCCTGACCGGTGAGACAGCGCTAGGAGTGGCATGCCTTAAATGTAATGCAGCCATAGTTAGTGATATTGATTACACCTGTGCTTCTCCTGCCGTGACACTGCACTTTAAAAAGAAACTTTAAATCAGGCCCAAAGCAAATCACTGAAGATTAATGCAAAGACAGCAGGATTAGCATTTCCATTTCCACACATCACTGGAGGTTTTAACTGTTGCCAGTGTGTTTCTACAGGTTAGGTAACTCTGCACTGAAAAAGCCACTGTAGAGAGTCACTGCACATTTTGTGAAAACATTTTCCAAGGATGCTTGAACTCATGTTGACTCACAAGTATTTTCGGACTACAAAATTGCACTCTGCTGTTATTTTCCTGCCGTCATTGACTCATGACTAAGCCGTCTACAAGCTAAAAACGCTCATAAGACAGCAGCCAATCTTTAGTTTCTGCAGCTTCCTGTAAGAATGTGCTTTCTGTCACTGTCGCATCAGCCCTGTCAGTGTTGGTGAGTGCACGAAGGAGCAGTTCACACTTTGAAGACTATTCTTAGGTCTTATTGATCTTGCTTCGGCACCTCCCATCCATATTCTGCTCTGTGCTAATTACCACCAAAGGGGCGTTGTTACTTACTGCTGTAGCTTAATGCACCAGCACAGATGCGGCGGATGTGTTTATGAGCAAGTATAAGGAAAGTTGTATGTATGTGTATGAGTTCCTTTTTACGACCTGCAACATTTTTGAACAAGTTTGCTCATCTGGGAACGGACAGAAATGCTTATTAGCTTGATTAGACATTAGCATAAACTTTGCCTTGATTAGCTGCCAGATCATTACTACAAGTACCAGCTTCTTTGGAGATTTAGGGGTTTTCAACGATTAAAAAAAAAGCCTTTGGTTATGTGGAAGACTGCAGTGAGAAATCAGCCGCAGCATTCAGGCGTTTCTCTGTAATAGCCCTGCCTCACTTTGAACTTGGCTGAATTCAACAGCCCATGGACAGGAAGCATAAATTTGACAGAAAAAGCTGTTTAATCCACTTTAAGCACAGATTGGAATTTCTCTAAGTACTTAGACTGAAATAACCCCCCCCGACCGGGGATGTAACGATGAGGTCATCACATTAATAGTCAGCACAAATCAGGCAACCCTGAGTAGCTTCACACTTTTTAGGAGGCATGAGACCTTTGCTTACTTAGCAAAGCGAGCGTATTGTACTGATCTGCACCCGATGGTTAATGGAGAGGCTCGTTAGGTACAGGTTTGAGTGAGAGTCGTGGAATTTCACTCAATTCAGTTCCTGAACTCGTCTTAACGTCTCCAGACAAGATTGTTTTATCCGCTGCAGTTTGATGCATCGTGTTTACTAGACGAGGGAAGTAATGGCCTCCATTTTCTCTCTCTTTTGACACAAGCAATTGTTCTCCATCCAATTTAAAACCTGACATGAGCATGGTTTTAGCATGAGTAGCATGACATGCTCAGAAATGCACGCTGAGGGTAGAAATAGTGAGGGTAGTATCTTATGTTAGTCCTTCATAGTCTCTGCATGTTGACCAACCTACAGCAGTAACTGCCCCGTCCCTATGTTCAAATATTAAGCAGCTTTAGAGCATGTACTGCTGGATTAGGGGACTTTTGTGGATTGTGTAGATCTGCAGGGTCACGACCTCCTATGTTGATTCCTGTCTACTGTCCAACAGGCAGATGGACTCCACTTGGAGGGATTGTTGTTCATCCTAATGGTACACAAGGTTAAATTGACTTGGCATTGGAAATGAACTGAAATGTAAACATGCAGAAACAAGTTATGGTTGTCAGTCTGTGTCATGCTGCTGTAATGGACTTTATGCACATAATAAAAGCATTACTGCGCCATGTTGCCTCCACAGATGTCATTTAAAAGCAGTGTGATTAGTAAGTTAGAACCACATTCGTGTTATAATTTTTAAATAATTAATTTGTCCAATACTTTTGGTCAATGACCAAATACCAGTGTTGTAAAAAAGGACCCAACATTCATTGTTCTTGGTAAAAGTTAAAGTCACCCATACAAATAGTACTTGATAAAAAGTATTTGCAAGTATTTGTTATAAAATGTACTTAAGTGTCATAAGTACACGTAAAAGTAAATAACCGTATATTTACTCTGTGATTAAAAGCTTTAAGAACTAAAACAAAATCTATTATTTCCATTGTGAAACGGACATCAGACTGATACTAGGAGGCAGGTTCAGTTTCTCCTGTGAGTCTAATCAACAAACACTCCATCAACCAACACGATCTTTATCAACAGCAAAGAAGATATGAACGGCAATTTACTCAACCACAGCGCCATAAATCACTTGGACTGGTGCCGACCGCACAGTGAAAGTATTACACACTGGGTGGTTAAGTGACTGGGATGAAAACAGTTTTTGTAATGCAAGTGTGGCTGTTGTCTGATTATTATGCAGCCATAAATTCAGCAGCTGTGTACACAGGGCTGATGGGCCTCCGTTCCTCAGCATCACAGATTGAGATGTAGAGTGAATCAATAACATAAATTGACATGTTTATTAGGGCTGTTTCTTTTGGTGAAGTGCTTTGGAAGGTGTTTACAGAGCTGTTTTCATCCAGCAGCTGATGGATGAGTTCCTGTCAGATTAAAATACACGTATTGGGAAAAGAAATCCTCTTTTAAGTTTCTGCTTTTCACATGGATGAAAAATGATGACAAATTTTAAATGATGGAAAAAGTGGATAAATTACCAAGAACTGTACGTTAGTGTTGCGCATTAAGATTCCCCATCAGCATTCAAATTGTAACACAACAGATGGGGATGTGAAAGGACAGTTTGACAGCCATAAAAATGTGTTAATGTATCATAATAGGTGTCAAAGTCATCTTTGCTCTGTGTGTGCACATGTAAATCACACATTTCAGCAATGTCAGCAATGGTGCAGCGTGTGTGCGTGCCACTGTGTATGCTTCAGCCGTTCACCTTACGAGTGGAGTGGGCGTGGAAGGGCTGAATTAGCGGAGCGACATTACTGCTGCACGCTGCAAATTTACCTCCCACAAAATCATTACGGCATCGCACTCCCCAGATCTGAAGCTGAAAATAACACTTCAGGGACTGCAGGGGTCTGCAGGCCAATCTAATAAGTAAGGAGGTTACTGAGACAGGTTTGTGACCCTGGTATTATCTGGAAAAATGGAAAAATCTTTTTAGAGGCACACACACGTAGCTAGTTTTATTCCCTCAGTCATCACTTCAGTGTGACACCTATATTGTTGTCAGCAGTGTGTAAGAATACAGAGACTGAAGAAGTGATAGTAATATAGTAGTAGAGCATGTGAGACAACGTTCTGTTGTATTAATTAAAGTTCAAAAGTTTAAAAAGCCAGTGTGTTTAAAAAGGCACATCTCCACCAATTTTACACATGAAGTAAAAAAGCCTTTTGTGGCTCAAGAGGAAGCTGCATGAAGTCAGATAAATTGCCTCCAGTGATGTCACTCGGTGGCTAAGTTGCATTCTGGGTAATGTAGGCTCCAGGTCTAGCACTGTTGGACTCCTTGTTGACAGTTTAAAAACAAATGATATCACCCTTTTATTCCACACATTCTTCTTCCTTTTCAAAATCTGGCGCCTACATTACCCACAGTGCAACTCTCACTTGAGGCAATGCAGCAGATTATATCCAGCTTCCTCTGAAGCCACAAAATGCTTGACTTTTTTCACATATGCAGCAGCACTCCCCAAGACCTTTAAACACACTTTAATGTTTCAATGCACAGTCACAGTACTGGTGGGCTATTAAATGTGAACACATGTAGATGAATATTGTACATAGGTGCATGTTTGCCACTGTATGTAGGTTATGGGCATGTAATCTTGTAGGGATATGATGTGTGGATGTCAACAATTCTGTGTTGAGTTATTTATAATTATTATTATTGTATGAACCAAGAACCAAATTAAGACTGTTAAATGATGACATGCAAATGTTTGCTTTCTTAAATGTTTTGTTCCGTATTTAGACTGTAATCACTGGGTTTTCAGACGGTAAAAGGAAGCATGAACAAGACATTTAATGAGGGTGAAACGTAATCTTAGTATTCATACTTACACTTTTGTGTGTTCAAGAAGGAGAATAAACTGAAAACTGTTTTTCTATGTGGAGGATTAATGTGGCATCTGAGATGTGGAGCTTAATAGTGAGATTATCTGGTAATGTTGAGGCTTAAGACATAAAGACAATTTGCTCTTCCGTTTTGGGATGCACTGACAACCGTGACCAGACACTTTGAGCGCAGAACAGCTGGTGAGTTTTCTGAACCATGCTGTTTCTCTGATGAAGCTTGGAGCCGTTTGATTTCCAGATTTAACTTTTTTATTCAGGACATTTATTAACTAAACTGAGGTCCGGTCTGCTTTGTTACTGTGTTAGAAGCCTATAAAGTGTGTCTACTTACTCCAAAACAGAAATCTAAACTAAAAACACCAAAATGTGAATTTTCGAATGCTTCCCTTCCATTTCAGTCTGAAAGAAGACATGTTATGGAAGCAAAAACTATGTTTTTGCCAGTTGTGTCTGGCCTTAAAGAATATCTTGAACTACAGAATAGATTTAAATATAAGCATGTTCCCCTCAGTAGTGGGCTGTATCTTTTTATGTGACCAGTTGAAGGTCGGGACAGTTGTATCAGCCCTCTGCAGCGCTGTTGGGGTAAAAAGCTCAGCTCTTACTGATGGTATTCTGTGCTCTTCTTCCCATTACGTACTAAATGGAGCCAAACTGCTGTGCTCATTTCCAAAGGAGTTCAAGTGAAAAAGAAAAGAGGCTGCTCAGAGTTAACATTTAGTCTCTTTGGATGTTAGAAGACAAAGATGAGACAAACTGGCAGCGTGGAGGGGGATTTCTTCGGCAGCTGGCACTGAGGTGAAACGTGGATTTACTTGACAAGCGGACATAAATCATGAGCTGACAGTGAACGTCTGTCATCGCATCTCAACACTTATTTGATTTGGATGGGTTTGGATATGCGGCTGTTTACGCTCCTGGACATTGCTGCTGAAATATCAACACAGTTTTGGATCCATTCCTTATAAACACAAAAGGCGAAGTAAACGACATAAAATCAGTTCATTGCTGGTGCTTAATGGATTGTAACTGTGTCTTAGTGAAACTCTTTCCTTCTTTATAAATTCTGCAGGATCCTCATGTCCCACAGGGTGTCCTCTGAGCACCTCTGTCACAGACCCCTCTCGTCTGAGCAGATCAAGCCGTGAGCAAACACATGCCCTCTGCAGATGTCACTAGAAATGTACTGCAGCTTTTGAGGAATGTGCCTCAGAACCTCATTCAAACATATGAGGAGGCATTTAAACGGAGATTGTGTTTGGATATTTCGATTTGGTTGTTGTTTAAGCTCCAAAAGGAAGAGGTGGAGGAAATTTGGAGTGGCCGTATTGATGGTTTCCAGCAGCTTTTAGTTCCTTCTGTCGTTTCCTCTTCAGAGAAATTAGCTGGAGTGAAGCCTCGGTGTTCTGCTCGTGATCCTGAGCTGGTGGTTTCTACAGTTTCTCCTCTTGCTGAAACTCATTTGTCTCTCTCCTACACTTCAAGAACAGAAAGAAGAAGAAGAGGCGGTTTGGCCTTATGTTCTTTCTGCTTGAATTGTCTGTGGCCTACTTCTGCTTTTTTAAATTCTTAATGGCCATCGAGTGTGGCAGGGAACTCTTGGACTCTGCAAGCTGCCAAGTCTTAAAATAACCCCAGAAACAAATGAACGAATGATATTATTTATTATCTTCAGCCTTCATTTTCGTCCATCTGAAGTGCAATCAAAGTCTCCTTTGATCGCACTTCAGATTGTGTTTAGGAATCCACTGGGCATGGAGTGGGGATCTATTAGTTGAATGGTATCCAAACTATGATTCCTCACATTGTCACATCAAATATCTGGCTGTCTCCTCCCTCAGAAGAGGTTCTGTGAGATGTTTTCGACCCGACAGTCTCTGATGGGACGGCGCAGGCAGAGGACAGATTCATCATTCCTCATAATTAGGGTCTTAATTTGAACACCTTGCTCTTTTTAAGTTCATTTGCAAAGCTACTCTCTTGCTGCTTGGCCCACAAAAGCAGACTGGAGAGTTTTCTGGGTTGCCTGGTAGCGGGCGCTCTCTCTGTCACGTGGACCCCCCTCGCAGCTGATGGCCGCTTGGCACTGGATCGCAGCAACAGAGTCGCCCGCCAACAAGCCGGCCTGCCTCGAAACGAGCCAGTCTCTCTGGGTCTTAGTTCTCGTGCTCAAAATGGTCAGTGTTGCTGAGCCAGATGAAGTCGCCGAAGCCAAAACATCAATCATTGCATTATGCCTGCCATGCGTATGAATCAGCTATTACAGATTAACAAACTAAGAAGCTTTCAGTATCCACAATATTGATTTTGCTCATTCTCATCTGCTACAAATAGCGATGCTTCAATTTGCCACGCAACAGCATTAAGCCAAAAAGAGACAGGCAACCGCCATCTGACAACAACCTCAGCGCTCCAGATTAAAAAAAGAAGATCCAACACCGAGTTTTTTGAAGCAGCGCAGAGAAGTGGGAGGCAGTGATGGCATGCAGAAAAGGTCGACAGGGCTACATTCAATTCCAGGGTGCCATGTCGTGATGTGCCAGAGTGTTATTGGACGCAATGAGTGCACAGCACAGTTAAGCCAAGATTTAGAAGTCCACTTACGTCGCTTCTTCTGACCTGTTCACACTCGTCGTCATCGGCAGATGGAGGTTTTTCTCAGTTGTCACGAAGCTGTAGATGTTCAGACTTTTCTGTTATTCCGAGCATGTCTGCGACTCCTTGCTGATTTGATCTGACAGCATTTGAACATAGTTGCTGGAAGCTGGTCAGAAACCCTCAAGTGGACCTTGAGTTGACATTGTTTTGTTTTCAAGGTCGAGAACTGACTGTGAGGGTGGAAATAATGCTGCTGAAGAGAAGTGACCTTATTCACACAATTTTCTTAGTACTTAATCTGAAAACAGCTATTTAAACTTGTTTGACAACTGCCATGTTCACCACAAATGACATCATTTCCTGTAGTTTCCACATCATTTGACAACATGTATAATTTCACACAGGCTGTTATTTGGCCAACTGGATGTATTTCAACCAGAACCAGTGGCAAAAATGTCCAGGGGGCCCCTCCCACCAGCGCTCACCACCATCATGCAAATAATCTGACACCAATGAAAAAGTCCAAGCCTTTCTTTTATTTCCAATGTTCACATTATTAGATTTTTTTTGATACAAATAACATTATAAACCTGGACAATTAAAATCTGAATTAATTAACTTCAACATTGTTAGATTGTAAATAACCCACATTATAAGGCCAGTGATGATCAAGATATAAAGCACTGAGTTTGAGGCACAGTACCTATATGAGATGTTCATGGGGGTTTACGGTTGTCATTGCAAAGGTTGCCAATATGAGCGGCCATTGGGGGCTTTTTTATCTACAGATTTCTATGGGTGGCTCCAAATATTTTCCTGCTTTGCCTCCCCTGGCGGTGAAACTCTGACCAGTACAAAAATATTAGTACCTGCAACTGTCAATCAAGTCTCCTCCAAGGACTTGAGATGTCCTTTTCCTCAGACAACCAAAACTAGAGATTGCTGGACAATAACTTCTTCAAATCTTACAGAAATCTTCCAATATAATATAGGGACAAACAACCATTCAAGCTCACACCTGCAGACAATTTAGAGTAACTGATTAACCTAACTTTTGTGCATGTGTTTGGATTGTGGGAGAACCCTCGCAGACACGGGGAGAACAGAAAGGCCCTGCCCCAGACAGCTTTTGGGGTGTAAGTAGGCAGATTTTGTAAACTTTGGGCACCTTGTTTCTGGTGTTTTTGCTAAGCTTCTCATCCAACTCTTAGCAAGAAACAATAAAAAAGCATATTTCCCAAAATGTACGACTGTTCCTTTAAATCAAGTGATGTCTTGGCGTCTGTTGGGTTTACCTCAAATCCTTCAACCAAAGGAACCTGCTGTGAAAGCAATGCTTCCTATCTCGTCTCATCGGCAGATTGCTGTTATTGTGATTTAATTGGAGAAACAGATTCTCCCTCTCACCGCATGATTACATCTGTTACAGAGAGAAGGACTCTAACCCGCTGCACAGCTTCTGCAAATCAGCTGGCTGATTGAACCAAAGCCTCGGCTGATCACAGGGAACTCCCTCATCTATTTACTGGCCTGCTGGTTAGTTTGTTGCTCCTTTCATTACTGCAACGCGCTCCGTGGCAGCGCGCTCTACAATCCCAAAGTGAGGAAACCAATCCCCAGAGATTGGCGACACCCACACTAATGAAAGAAACTCTGAAAAATGTAATCTCGCCAATTTCAAGGCTCATTAAGTTGTGTAACAGACGGGACTTTGAAAGAATAATTTGGAGAGGAGCTGTAATGTGTTCTTTCCCCCCTTCCCTTCTCCCTCTTTCCGTCCCTCATCGCTTTTCTCCGTGGAAATTCCTGTGAAAGTATTTTTTTTTTTTTTTTTACCACAGCACCAGCTGTGTTAAGATGAAAACAAATTAGTTGTTATTCTAAAGGTTGTTTGTAGTTTTGTGATTTCAGGCTTTTCTGGGGCATGAAGGCATTAGCACTTCTTGGCTCGGTGTCGACCGCAGTATGTGAGCCGAGACTTTTACTGCTGCATTGCAAAAATCCCTCCAAAAAATGTTAGATTTAAGAAATAATAAAAAAAGAGAAAGAAGTTAGTGAGTCAGTGCGAGCGGTTTGATCACAGCTTATCTTGGGACGGCTCCTTGGTTGCATGACAGCTGGCCTGCTTTTTTGCTTAGACTCCTAATTTTACCAACAGCCCTCCTCAGCCTGAACCCCCGAGAAACACAAAGGAAGCAAAAAAAACAACTGAGTGCATGTGTCACACACTGACAGGCGTGTGCATCGCATGGAGGTGGCTCGACAGCCGCTGCAGCTGCTCTGCAGAAATACAGTTCGTATTAAACAGAAGTGTTCGTGCGAGGGGCAGATCATCCTCGACGTCGGGAGTGTCACCTCAGGAGGCCCGGCTGCCACAGAGGAAATGGGAAGCGTGCAGCTGAGTTTCTGCGTCTTGCGGTTCGCCAGGCAGACTGTGCCGAGGTCCCAACGTCGGCAGTCACAGTCAAACAGCTGATGTTTATGACAAGCAAATCAGCGTCTCTTCCTCTCCCCCTGCTGACTCGCTCTACCTGCCCCCGAGGCTCCGCTGAGGAGAAAAAACATCTCCGCACTTGACTTGTAGATAGAAAAAGATACCAACCAATCGTCATCTCAGTGTCCTTCCCACACCTACACTCAGCATTGGTATTAACAGGAGCCCTTGTGTGGAACAATGGCATTACTCCCCTAAAACCCACAGTCTGTGTATTCCCTGAATAGACTGTGGAAGGCATCACAAATGTTATCAAATGACTTCAAGAGATAAATCAAACTACATGAACGGTGTCACCATTAAAAATCGTGCCATTTTTAGGCTGCAGAGGTGGATTTTGGCTCCTGGACTGGCGGTTTAGACACATTTCCACCTAAATTCAAGCCTCTCTGTGCTTTTCAAAGAGCTTTCTTTGTGTTCTAATAACTGCGGTCAAACTGCTGTCTGTCTTTTCAGAGAGAAAAGGTCCCAGGGAAAGTCAGTAATTATGTTTCATGGTAATTACTGACCTCTTTGCTGCACCGCAACAGTATATGAACCAACCCGCTTCCTCCTCACTTTCAACCAGATGTGTACTGGCTGCCCAACAGAGGAAAGAAAATCCAAAAAAAATCTGCAGTAGGGAGTTATTGACCCAGCACTGATTTGGCAGTGTTTCAGTATGCCCTGTAGCCTGTATGACAGTATGGTTTATGTAACTGCCAATGGAGCTCATACAGATGAGTGGTCTGTAGCATACACACACACACACACACACACACACACACACACACACACACACACACACACTCACACACACAGAAACACAGACACACAAAGGCACTTGTAGTAGAGAGCACACACAGACACTCGCGCCCCACTCCCACTGCCTGCACAGTGAGGATGAGCAGGCTGATTTCTGAAGAGATGAAGAGGCAGGAGCAGAGTGAGGTCAGAGGATCAAAAGGGAAACTGTGTTTTACTGTGCAGGCTTTCAGCAGAGCAGCATCCTCCATACGCTGAACGTCGCCTCCGAGGAAGCAGAGGTACAAACCGCCATGAATGATACAAACATGCCATTTTTCTCACTGGAAACAAGGCATCTGTACGTTGCGTTGATATGTTCCTACGCGACAACGCAACCAAGACAATCAATCAACATGGTGAAGTTGGTTGTCTTTTTGAAGCAATGTGCCCTGTATGTTTTCAGATGAAACCATGTCCACTTGCATATGAGGAAATCCTTTATGGCCGTGGCACGCTTGGCACTGCTTTGTTGTATCATCGTTACTTCATTTAGTTACCCTAAACCTGTTGTATGTTACAGTATGTGACGTAACTTCACTAAGTTAGTAAGTTTAAAGAACTCAACATTTAGCTGTGGTTTCACACCGGGCACGAACAGCTGTCTCCTGGGAGAGTCCAGACTTTCTTGCTCTTTATACTACATCTCCTGACACTAGCATTTCCCGCTGAACTTTATTTTATTTATTTGTTTGACCTTTATTTAACCAGGCAAGTCATTAAGAACAAATCCTTGTTTACAATGGCAGCCTGGCCGAACAAGAAACAATATGGGTCTTTATATGCTGTCTCATGGTGGTTACTTCCATCTTCTCAATTAAGCGAATAAACGTGCTTCCCGAAATGTTGATCTGTGTCTTTACAATAAACTCAAATTTCTTCGCAAAACACTTAACACTTAACTTCAGGATTTCACTGTTACACATTGTTCAGTAAACACACTGTTTAAGGCTCCATGTCTGTGTGGATCTGCATTATTAAGGCGTAACCACATGAAGATTACATTTGAGAGGGCAGGCTTAATTTCTGGGCTTCGATGCATTATTAATCTTGACCTCCACTGAAACAGAAATGGTGTTAACGCCGAGGGTTTAGTGAATGTCATTTTCACTCACATTTTCCACACATGGACTAATAACGAGTTGAAGAATCGCACAAACGTGGGGCGCAGAGAGGCGGCTCGCCTCCGGCATCCTATTCTGCAGGGCAGATAAACGAGTTTGGCTCGGAGTGAGGGAAATAAAAGCTTCCTCTCGGCAGCGTGAGAGGAGGTGGATGTTTTAAAGGATTCTCTCCCTCCTCGCTTCCTCCCTTCCCCGTCCCTCGATGTATGCCCCAATCAGAGATAAAAAACATATTTACATTTCTCTGAGTTGCAAATGTGCTTACAGTATATGCACACTGTATCTTCTGTTTTTCTGCTTGACTCACCCTACGTGTGTGTGTGTGTGTGTGTGTGTGTGTGTGTGTGTGTGTGTGTGTGCCTGTTTTCTTGTCTATATATGTTTATGTGTGTGTGTTTATATTTTCCCCTTGAAGTATCCTAATTGAAGCCTGAAGCCATAAATTCTGATGAAGCCACTGTGGAGTTTGCCGGCAGTATGCTACAGTAGCTCTGCTGTGTGTGTGTGTTTTCACCTAAAGGCACACAAAAACACACACGCACACATCAAAACATTGTTTGCTGACCTTGTGTCCTCCTGGGACCGTTAATGATTAACGAGAGGCACAATATGTATCTCTCTGCTCTCTATCTCCCTCGTCAACGTCATGTAATTACTGCTTTTCCTCTTCTGCCTGATTGGTTCCTCGTCTTCTTGTTTCTCGCAGCGTGTCTCTGTGCGTCCACAGGTGTGCTGATTCGTTCACCAGCGTGTGTTTTCACGTGCGCGTTTATCTGCAGAGTGAGGATAGCCCCTTTCCGCCTCAGTGATCTCCCTCATCGAGCTGCTGTTATTGCAATTTACACTTGGCTCGGCCCCAGAGCTGCTCAGCCGTAATGGTTCCTCCTCTCTCCGCTGCCCTCGGGGGTGTCATAGTTTCTCATCACCCCCGCAGTGAGCTGAGCACGCTCGCCGTAAACAAAAGGACCTGAAGTCACGTCTTGTAGTTAAGCCAAGTTGTAACCTGTTAAACCCCGCAGAACATCGTGGTTATCGTGTCGGAGCAGCGCCTCCACCCACAGCGTTATTATCTCAGAGGACTGATTCAAAGGTTTCTAACGCTGCCATAGAGCACTGATGTCATGTTGAGACCACGTAACTCTAATTTTGTTGATCATAGTGTTTTCTACCGTGGGTGTATACGACTTTTTACAATCGTCAGTTATGTGACAACGTTTCGAACGTGCTCCAGGTGTTCAGTATATGAACAAGTGATTCTTTAACACAGAATCCTGCAGCTAAACAGAGTTACTGAATCATTAGCGGTAATGACTGAGCCATTAATGATAACTTTTTGCATTTGTGCTACCATCGCTGTTGACTTGCAGCACCATTGTCTTAATGACCAATACAAATATATCTTCTGGTTAAATGCTTACTGAAAGACAGAACAGCAGATAGAGGTTCATTAAGTTCCCAGCGAGCAAAAAGACGTTATTTAGATGTCTCGCTGGAAAGAGCCCCAATTTAGTCTACTATCTGTCACCTACTTGTAGCCAAGAGGATCTTGAAATTGTTTGTTTTGTGATTACAAGGTGAAATCGAGGCAAATAATGATTGTAATTAGAACGTCTTGGCTATAGCCCTGTTTTTGACTGGCAGCAACGTGTCATAAAGCACACATTTTTTGTCTTCGGTTTTAGGATTTGTTTATTTCTAGGTTGAGACAATATTGATTTGATTATAGTGTTTCTCCAAAGTCACTGGTAGGTGAAATTTCAGACACACAATGCACTCGCTGCTGTAAACATAACCGAGCAGTGGAGCGAAGTGCACAAGCTTCAGGAATTAATATGGTGCTTTATACCTTTTATGTATGGTTATCTGTGGTGGCATATAAAGCAGTTGGCTCCCAGTTGAAAGGTTTGCAGTTTTAACTCCGTCTTTTTATTTATTGCTTTAAAGACACCTTTTTTACTCAGTAATGTGCAAATAAGGGCTTATCATCATTTTTCATATTTCTCTCTTAAATCCTTGTGTTGCAAATCCCGGTGAAATCCCTACTAAATTTGCAATGACAGCCCAATTTAGCCTAGATGTCAGGTTATTATACATCTTTTAGACATAAAATTGCTTGCTGGGCTATTAATCTTATAAAAAGTGCTCTTATAGGCCCATTGTTATACTGACGCAGCATTGGACTGCACTACTCATAGCTGAGATCATTTGACAGGTAATAAATCAACACAATAATTGTCTGCAAATGCTTTGATAATCCATCAATCATTCCTTTGTTTTGTTTTCTTTCAATCAGAAATAGCAAACTTTCCCTAGTTTGTGCTTTTAAATTGTGAGAATCTGCTGCTTTTTTTGTCTTACACAATATGGAGTAGGGCTACAGCAAACAATTTTCATTATCAGTTAATCAGCTGAATATTTTCACATCATCATTTAGATTATAAAATGTGATTACATTGTGAGAAATGCTCCTTGCCCAGAGCCCACAGTGGCATCTTCAAATGATTTGTTTTGTCTAACCAACATTCAAAACCCAGAGACTCTTACTGCCATAAGTGACAGAGAAAAGCTTGAAATCCTTACAGTGAAGAAGCTACAACCAGCAGATGTTTGACTTTTTTAGCTTGAAAAATGACTGAAACGACGAATCAATGATTAAAATAGTTGGTAATTTTCTTTTCATTGACCGATCATTGCAAATCTATTTTGGAGTGTAAGAGAGTGTAAGATTTCCACTATTTTCCACATTTACAGACTAAACTATTAATACGATAATTACCAGCATGAAGAGAATAATCCTCAGATTCATTGTTAATGAAGATAATTGTGAGTTGCAACCCCATTTGTTAGTGTATTAACATCACCACATCATTGCTTGACTATATTAGTCAGTAAACTGTAATTTCCACCCTACAAATGACATTTTTATTTATGCTTTTCAAAATAATGAGATTTGAACAGATGAGCAACAGAAGTATATCCTGGTTTCAAAACTAGGATTAGAGTAACGTGACTAAGGAATGAATGAATCATCTGTTACAGGCATAAAATAGCTCATGTGGGTAGTAAGAATCAGAACATGATGAACATTGATCTATAAGCGATGGATGAAGCGATTTTTTCGTGCCTTTGAACCTTCTTATAGGCCGATGGGAATGTTAAATGATGCAAAAGCTAGCAGCTTTCGCAGTTGGTCTTTGCATGTGATACAATAATAATCTTTTTGCAACCGTGCAGCACTGTCACATCAACATTATATCTCCAAACACTCAACGAGATGAGCTTGAGGGCAGTTTTGTTTGCAGAGGGCGATGGACCGACTGGTTTCCTCCGTCTCGCTCAGTCGGCTCTGGGTTTCTGGGAGCCATATTAGTGCGTTGTGAAGTAGCAGCTGCACCGTAGCTCCAACGCAGGCACCAGTTCATTTCATGGCCATTACAAGAGGCTGATGGAGGGACTCAGCTCTTCTCTTTGAACTGGGATTAGTAAAAGGGAAGAACAAAACTGTGCTCTTATCTGGCTCTGATATTTGTTTGGAGCTGCAGGGGGGCCGGAAGAGAGCTCAGCGGTGTGACTGTAATGTTAAGCACCACAAAGCAATGCGATAAGTCAGGTTTTCACGTCAGGTTTTTCTTTCCTGACAGACGTGTGCAAAGAGAGAACAGGTATAGTTCTGATTAGCCTGACAGGCAAACATAAACTGCAGTGTTGTACGCACATATCTCACACACTTCACTTCACACACATTTTTTTTATTTATTTATTCCGAAGTGCATCAAAGACGAGCCTCAAATTAGACATTTCTTCCCAAAAGACACGGGTGTGTTGTGCTCCGAGCTTGCAAGGATGCTTCAACCCACCCCACCACCCATCCCTCTCTTCAGCATCAAAGCATTACGCGCGCTGTTTGAAATTCATTGAAAGCGCTGGATTAATAATGCAGAAAGAGAAGCTCAGAGAAAGAGGACACATAGCACGATGCCTTCTTGAATCCTCAGCTATTAAAGCATGGAAACCCTTCTGACATGACCAAATGGGAAACCTTTGAACGAGTGGGGGAATAGCTGTGAAAAGGTTGCGGTGAGAGTAGCTGGAGCTGAATCCCCCAGGAGGC
Organism: Pagrus pagrus; assembly: GCF_965226575.1. Lineage (NCBI taxonomy): Eukaryota > Metazoa > Chordata > Actinopteri > Spariformes > Sparidae > Pagrus > Pagrus pagrus. Next base: position 22,317,835 of record NC_140188.1, on the reverse strand, counting down.
TGCCGGATACACGCTACCTAAATGAAACCCTTTCCTTGATCTGTTCTGTCGCTGTGCCAACTCCCCAGTGCCTTCCCCCTGAATTTGTTCAAAATGGAATAAAAAAACTCAGCCCATATGAAGTGCTTGATTGAAATACGATACAGTAATAATACTTTTTTATTTATAAAGCACTTTATCTTCAGAGGTTTTACAAAAATACACCCAGGTTTCATCCAGCTCGGATAAAACGAACAATCAGGACCAAAACAAACCTTTAACATGACAATTAAGAAATTAGCATTATTACGCATGAGTCACCATCAGTGCTGGGAGCGTAAATATACAAAATAAACCCATTTTATCTTCTAATTTTATCAGACATTGTGTCTCCTCATATGTGTTACCATGTACCAAACATTAAAGGGATATCCGTGTTCTTGCAGAGAGTCAGATGAGAAGGCTGAGACCACAAATGTGTCCATAAAATGAAGGGTTATTAGGGATCCCACTGGCTTTGTTGCTAGAACCACCCTACTCTGCTTCATACTGGCTTGCATCTATTCTTTTTGTATGATGAAAGCCTCAACAGCTTTGTGGTCCTGGTACTCCTGTTAAAGTTTTTTGACAGAAGAAGGCTCGGAAAGCAGCGGAGTTTGACTGATCGTCGCCTTCTTTTTTTTTTCGTGGATTAGATTTTCTTGGCCCTGGTAGTCTGCTGGACAACAGGACAACAGGAGGGAGGGAGATTGGTGGGATTTATGTGGATCAAACAACCGATAATGTTACTTTTAACCTTTGGACGGAGCCAGGCTAGAGGTTTCCCCCCTTTTCCTGTCTTTATGCTAAACTAAGCTAACCGTTGCTTGGCTGTAGCTTTGGTGAGCAAATATGGGAGTAGTATTGATCTTCTCATCTAACTCTTTGCAAGAAAGCAATAAGCATTTCAAGGTCTGATAGTTTGGTTGTTGGTCATTACTGAGCTCTGTGAACTTATTTGACTGGAAGCCTAACTGCTGCAGTGCTTACTCTCCCTCTCTCCACCTATTTTCTCTTTTTTCTCCCTACAAGAGGAGGCAATCAAAGAGTCGATTCTGGTCATTAATCTTCCCAAGCCAATGTTTGTATAAGTACATCTTAACTGCAGAGGGAGGTATTGATCCTGGTCTCCTCTCATCCTGCTCCTCCTCTTTACTACAGCAAAAAAAATAAAAAATCCCTTCATCACAGCTCCCACCCAGGCTGTGCGTATGAAAACACGAGCTGACAACCTGTCTGCCAGCTGGCAATGAACTGCACAACTTGATGATAAGGAGAGTGACACTGTAATTTCTGTAATAATTTCAAGTTAGATTTTTTTTCCTGCACAAACACGGTTAGGTTCAAATTGACACATTGAATATATGGGAACTCTCAACCCCCTCAGCCTCCTCCACCATCAGACAGAAACCATAAACATGACAAAAACACATTTTATTAACAACATCCATTTTAACTTACAATCCAGTTTGGACAGTTTCTGGGAGTTTCCATATTGGAGAGCATTTTTCCTCCAGGGTGCCCTCTTTTAAATGCATGTACATACTGAATGTTTTTCTTGAGGTTTGTGGCAGTGACAGAGTGCTGGAGTTTGGAGTTTTTACACTCCTTCTCGCTGAATCCCACCTGCTCCTTGGTTGTGGCTGTGAAGATAAATGGGCCACCAAGGCGGTCCCAAACACAGGCCCAGGGACATCAATTATAAGGGATGGCTAATGCTGAATTAATTAGAATGGGCTGATGTGGAGGAGCAGCAAACAAGAGGATCACTTGATGTTATCAGGTTTTTAGCATGCATTAGCGCTGAACACTGGTGAACAAACTGCAACAAATCTCCATCCTTTAATGTCTTTAAATCAGTCGTGAGAGTCTTATTTTCTTGAAACAAGTGTAGTGAAGCGTTTTCAATGAGAGGCCCAAAAGAAATCAACTTGTCTCAAGAATCTTTGCAGAAATTAGTGTTTGTATCGTAAACCAAGAAGAGAATCGAGAAAAATGCAACAAGAAAGGGAAACATGCATTTGATTTGACACTTGTACTGTGGCCGTCTCATCTAACTTTCAGCTAGAGTTGTAGAGGTGAATGTCAAAAATGTCAAACTATTTCATCAAAGACTATACTTGTTGGAAAACCTTGTTGTAGTCTATGTGTTATAATGAATCAATATGGAAACAGAACATATCTCCCCAGTGCCTCCTTAATACGTGTGATTAATAAGATGCTGATGATGTAACTTCTCACCACAGCCCTTTCTCCTTACTTCCTTTCCTCCATCCATCCTTGATCTTTGCCATACATTCTTCCTCTGGCTCCTTTATCATTCACTGTGATATCCCCGTTCTCTCGCTCTGCTTCATATCAAAAGCAGGACTATAATATGGCTCTAAGAATAGCTTTTCCTAATCTGCTCATTGTGATTGGGTGTCACTCCTGTACTCCTCTCTTAAGCGATATCTGCTACTTTACCCTTTTCACACCTCTAATGCTGTCGGCACCTGCCCCGACGCTGCAGACGTCAGTGTAGAGATAGAGGGATTTCAGTTCAACTTGTTATATAACATTTTTTTATTACATTTAAATAAAAAAACATAAAGATGACCAATTATTATCTTGGCAAAGGTCTTAAAAATGGGAGGTATCTCCCTGTGAGGTGAAAACTCTTTGAGCTCCCTTGTCGTTCCTCTATTTTTAAATGCACATCGACAAACTCAGAAGAAATGTGTTAGACATACATTAACACAGCCACAATGCGTGTTATTTCTCTGGAGATCAGTGCCTATTTGCAGTTTAATAAGAGCGAAGCGAGCGTGTTTGGAATACAGAGGTGGTACGGCGTAGCAAGTAAATGGCAGCAGAATAATGAAAGTTGACATTTAGATAAATGTTGCTGCATTAGTATGTAAGAGTGTAATGATTATGTTATATCAGCTAAGTGTGGCTATGTATATATGAGTATACCAGTACTTGGTGAGACTTTGTGCTTCAGGCTGTGTAGAGTAGATGTTTGGTTATTTTGTACCGTGGTTGTTTTTTTTCTCTTCTCCTTTATATCCTCTATGTCTCAGTCGGGCCATTTTTTACACCTCTGTATCTTGTGATGTGGAGTGAATTTAAATGAGAGTGTGAATGTAATTTTTTCCCATGTGACCAAGAGGATCCAACACTGTGTAATTGGTATAAATTCTCACAGTTGGTCTGTTTAAGATGTGTGATTTCTTCCTCTCTAAAATGGCTTTATGATATTTTTGGATGAAACTCTTCGTATATGCCGATTGTAAAAGTTTTATATCAGTGTGTAATATATATTTTTTAATTTCATAAGCGTTTTCATAAAACTTACCCTCCATTAAAGTACACTCAACTTTCTGTGTAGCCATCTGCTAACTTGAGTGGGGACAAAACAATTTAATCGTGTAGCTCCATGAAACAAATGTTATCCGCGTTATCATTTTGCAGCGGTTGCGTAATGTATCCACAATTTTTACAGTACAGATGCTTCTTTAACAATATAAGCTTACCGCAAAAATATTTTTCGGGCCAGTGAAATAACATGATTTTGGTTGGCGATTTGGCTTCTTTGTAAATTGGCTTCAAAGCCCGGCACTGTCCTGAGGGGTTTGGTGTAAGACGTTATTCAAAGCTTAACTTTATTCAGTAGTATGCGTGGTTAAAGGAGCCCTTTTATATATTCCGGAAAAAGAAACTACTTAGTTTAACATGCTTTTGAAAACACACATGATGATGCATCTGACAGCTTACATAACTCTGGTTTTGGACCTTTTCCACTTTTGTCACCCGGCAAAATAAGCACAGTAAAACATGAATACAGTGGGAACTAGGTCATCATTGCTTCCTGTCAGTGTCTCTCTGACCTCTGTTGTGTCACAGTGCCAAGATGTAGTAAACAGCGTCACCTCGGGCTCTGTTCCACTCCTGGTGGTCGTACTGTATCTTGTCTTTAGGGCCTTTTTACTGTCATCAGGCGCTCAGCCTGCAGGGTCTCCTCTGCCCAGCTCATTTGGTCACAACAAGGGGACCCCACTGGCTATAATACTTAAGAGTGGAGGCTTTTGGAGAGGGTGCGAGCAGATTAGGTGGCAGCTTAGCCCCCAGTAGATGTCAGAACAATCATGAGGACAAGACTTAATTAGTGAAAGGGCACAGAACAGTGGCGTGTGTTCAGCTCCTTTGGAAACGATGACAGGATTGTGGGTTATTGTTGTGCTGAAAGTCTGGTGGATTTCCGTTTGAAGAAAATGTACCGTGAAAGGAAATGTCCATCTTATTCATGCTTTCTTTTTTTGTTATTTTTGCGTTGCAGAGACAAGGATCCGGAGCAGCTGCTGGCAACAACAAGACATCCGGAGAACAAGGTAAACAAAAAAACATGTACATTATTGCTTTTATTTTCAAGACACCAACTTTTATTAACATGACATTTTAACAACCCCTGAAAGAAGCATTTTAAAGTCAGACGTATGCTCCGTATTTCAAATCATATTTAAAAGCAACAGCTGTACAACTTACAGTATGTTAGAGGAGACAGAAAGAGGGACAGAGAATGATGGAAGCGAAGAAAGGATGAGGAGGAGGAAGGGATGGCAAATGGACCACAGATTACAGTACGTGTATCGAATGTACCTGAGATGAGCTTTAAAAGCACATCTCACATGATTGACAGTAACAATATCTGAAGGATGGCTGCCTCCAGAATCTACACACACACTCAGACAACCTGGCCTCGGAGCTTTCCGTCCGTCAGATCCCATCATGATCCGACAAGAGTTCAGGGTGTCATGTCATCGTTTACATGACACGGAGAACATTTTATAACAGGCATCTGTATTAGTTCAGTTGTCTATGCTCTATGACTCATAAAGATGAAGTACCATGTAGGAATTTTTAGCGTGCGTCCTTCCTCGTAGCAATTCAACTCTGCTAATTATAGTTCGGTGTCACAGAGATTATGTACCGTACCACTTTACAGTTTTCTTATCAATCTCTTGACGAGGCTGACGATTGCTCTCAGCGCTGATATTGTGACTCAGCTGGGCGGAATAATACAGACACCAGGAGACAAAACCAAGATGACCATCTTGCTCTCTGACGATTGCCTCCCTGAGCAGAGATAGACTGCATGCATCACTTCTGTCCTCGGGGGAAATAAAGTTCAGCGCCATGCACCGAGTGCATTACAAATCATGTTTATTGTTGAGCTTTCTGTCATTAAACCTATCACCGCAAAGCAAATAAAGGCTTCAACGAGAGAACTAATATCTTCCCTGCTTTCACCTCCTATAAATCATGGCGGTGATTTGGTGCGTCGCCCTGACTCAGCACCACAGATGGAAGTCTGAGATGGAAGCCGGGAGAATGAGCTGTTTGGATCTTATAACATAGTGTGCTCCGTAATTTATTCAATAAATGCATTCGACTGCATTTATATAGCAATTTTCGAGTCTGACCCACCACTCAAAGTACTTTACAACCCATTCACACACACATTCATACACTGGAGGCAGAGGCTACCGTACGAGGCGCCACCTGCTCATCCCATTCATAATTCACACACACGCTCTCACATCGATGGAATAATACAGCAGGAGCAATTTTGGGTTCAGTATCTTGCCAAAGTACACTATAACTTGTAGCTGCTAATGTGACTGGTTTGTGAAGAGAGGAACTGTTAATCCGAGTAATAACAGCATTAAAGGTGCAATATATAAGAGTTGGCCACCTATAAAGTTCATGCTCAAAGCAAATACGGGGCAGCATATCACCAGAGTTACTACTAACTGTAGCTGCCCTTAGCTAGTTAGCACAGTTAGCCATGCAGTAAGCGGTTCTGACTGGGACCTGGGAAGTGTTGGTGTTTACACTGCTGGCAGAGGAGCTCTGGATCGGGCTGGGGCTAGCTGGTTAGCATGATAACTTCTGTAAATGTTTCCTAGGCTGTCAGGTACTGGGACATTTTTCGGCCATTGTCGAGCATCTGCATCTGACTGTTACCCAACTTTCTGCATTATATCCAGCACCATTGGCCCTAATCAACCCTGGTCAGTATATAATAGTTAGTATACTGACTCAATATCGGAGGGAGTCAGTGAGAGCGACTGTCAGACCAACCAGCACAGTGAATCATAAATCCAATATATTAATTTTTTTCACTCCCATCCTTTCTTTTTTCTCTTAAATTAAAGGACCATAATAACACCGACGCAAAACAAAACAAAACCTCGGAGGAGTAGCTGCATCTTTTTGTCAGACAGACTAAACTTTTTATTAAATTTCAATGGATTCACTGCAGCATAAAGAAAGATTGGATTGTTTTTTGTGTTGCTTTACACTATATGATTATGACAAAGCCTGCTGTCCTGTTGTGTTGAATGTATTAAACACCTGGTGTTATAGCTTAGACTTTACAGTATAATTATCAATCCAGTGAGAGTTTGCTCTTTCTGTCTGGCTCAAGTATGGCTGAGATTCAGAGTGTTGTGCAGCTAATGATGTATATATCAAAACAGTCAGATACAAAGTAATGAGATATCATGCAACCTTGAACATGCCTGACATGCTCTATTCCACTTTTAGACTAATGATCCTCTGGGGATCATTGTTCGCACTGCACCTTTAGAAACTTCACAGGCACTAATTTAGAAGGTCACAAAAGGCACTGTTGACCTTCCTATATGCCATGTTGTGTGCAAGTGACATGCTGCTGAGACACTGGAAATATAAGTGACAAAAATGTAATAAAGAAGGGAATAAAGTTAGAGTTTTACAAAAGAATTAAAACTCAAACAATATTTGATTTTTAATTTCAAGTGTGTGCAGTCTAACTGAGATGTAGTCGTGTCAGTGAAGTAAAATGCCACATTACTCGTGATTGAAGAAAGGTCTACACCAGGCTCATGCAGCCACTGACCCAGCTTGCAAAAAAAATAAATCGCACTATTAAACAGAGTCACCGTTCAGCAACATTATTCACCAACAGCAATTAATGGGATCCAGATTACACTCAAGCAGTTGGCCAAGTTGAAACGCTGTGTTGCAGGAGGCTCATTTTTCACTGCCTGTAGGATTCAGGTCTACCTTTCTATTCCCTTAATAAGAAGAGAAAGTGAAGGAAAGCACACAGCCTGCAGTACACACACACACGCGCGCGCGCACACACACACACACACACACACACACACACACACACACACACACACACACACACACACACACAAAGCACTCCTTTGTTGTCTGACCTTGACAATTAATTTGATGCCTGGAAAAAACTGCTTTCCCAGCGTGTCTGAAGCGTGCCTCTCAATGTAGAGAGAAATTGGGCGAGAGAGAGAGCTCTTAGAGTGGGTGGGTGAGGAGGGAGCAACGCTGCTATTGACTCTCGCCCACTCTGCATACCCCCAGCACACAGTAGTCTTTAGAGACAACCTCTCACAGGCTCAAGGACAGCCACAGAGAGATGTATTCATATTCACCGGAACTCATTTTGAACTGGGTAGGTACGAGTACATGCAACCGTGATGCACCTCAGTGATGCAGCGAAGGCTGATAATAGCAGTAACAGTGAAGAAGGAGGATGGGAGTGTTTATTGTAAAGATAACGGCACAAGATTGAATGTTTATCAAGTGGACACAATTGGATCTAAATTTTCATCTTTGCTGCGTCAGGCTGTTTACTTTGAGACACAAACTACAAAGTGGATGGGAGACATTCAGAGTCAGGGGACGATCAGTGTTTGTTCTTTATGAAAGAAGGAGTGTTAAGAGTAGTCAGATCCTTTACTTAGTAAAAGTGGCAACACCACAGTGCACAAAGAGCATTTTTCACTTACAGTTCCCTCATCTCGAAGTCAAGTGTTTTCTTGAATGGGTAAAAGTGTTAAAACAAGCTTAAGATAAAACTTTCAAGATGAAAGATAAAATGTGCTTCTGATAAGCTGATCACGTGATCATGATATCATTATATCAATATCAATCATAATCTGCTTGTACTAGTAACTATTAACTATGGCTGTCATAGGCTTTCAGGAGAAAGGACAGTATGTTCCTCTGAAATGTCGCGTTTAACAGTAGAAAGAAGCGAAAAAAAAAAGGAAAATACTCAAAAAAAGAAAACTCCCTCACAGGCCTTTGCCCCCCCAAAAGCCTTTTAATCTTCCTCTGTGACATTGGTTGACATGGTTGGAGTCCAGATGTCATGTATTTGGGCCATATGCTCCATATGTTCACTGACCTCATGAGTCCAAGCACAACACAGACGGTCCCTGTCAGTGTAACAGCTGGGGCAGCGTGGGCTTACTACAGCTTTACATCATACTGTACAAACAGAGCACACTGACAGGGACATTAAAGGGAAACACTTGGTAATCCTTTGGTCTGATGCTATCATACGTGAATTAATCATCTGTTTATTCATGCAAGGAATCACAGTAGGACACTGCTCCATCTCTTAGAGTGTCAGGCTTTCTGAGTATTGTTGAGGAAAAACGTGGAAACTGCTACGCCAACAGCACCTCCCCCCCCCGTTTCAAACAGGCACAGGCGTAATTCAAAATTGGCTCACCTTAGAGATCAAAGTCATCCTTTTATAATTAGCTTGCGACAAGCTCTCAAAGTGAAGATGACCCATTTACTGCACACTTTTTAATTAGCTTTACTGTACTCAATTATAGCCATAATGAATTTGTCTTATTCTGTCAGATAGTGTTAGTAAATTCACACCAGATCGCTGTTTCAGAAGCATCCAGTGCTAGAAAGAGCTGCTGGAACCACACATTTCCTCTGAAGGTCTTTGAACATCCCACGACCGCGTCCAAGTAGGTTACACAGACGCTTCCGCCCCAAAGCAAAATAGGAGTTGACACACACTGAAAAAGGAGGCGCACAGAAGCAATCAATGCAGAACCAGTCCTTCATGTGTATTTGTGTATCGATCGCTGAGGTCTGTCTCACGCTTTGTTGCCCCTCTGGCGTTTCAAGGCCCTTAGGGGTCACTGATATTTTCTTGACTTTCACACACTGACTTTCAAACACCGGCAGGCACAGTACACACACACACACACACACACACACACACACTCCTATGCATGTAAACACACACATACAGTCAAACACTGAAGTACCTTTTGCAAAACATCCTCACTAAACAACAATAGTTAGTTTGCCCGTGACTCCCAAAACAACATATACGACTGTTGAAAGCATGACTGGCCCTCTTACTCTTCCTCTGATTGGCTTACCCTGATATCCTCGCCCTAACTCTAAACAACCCAACCAACAAAGACAACAGGTACAAGCCAATCAGATTGTTGTTTTGATGTTAATTAATGTTTTGAAACAGTCTCAGTGAGGTTAGGTTTAGGAAATAATCATAGTTCGGGTTAAAATAAGTGTGTTAGTCACATAAGTGAAGTTATGTACAGGAGTTACATAAGGTTACCTATGTGACATAAGTTACGTAAGTAAAATATTAAATCGTACACTGAGGTTGTTGCTCTTTATACTGCGTTACCTGACTTCCTTCTTTGCTACTTCCATAACAACTACGACCACAAGAGGTCGCCGCCTAACAGTAAAGTTTAAGACGTACCAAGCTACCTGCACAGATTTCCTACACTGATGTATTTTTGGAAGTTTTGTGATCTTTTGAAGACATGCCTCTGAGTCCTGATCCTTCAGCTTTGAATGGTGGATGTCTTATTCTTTACATTTTACTTACCTCTGACACATCTGTATTTGTAATATGGCTTAAGATTCTTTTTGAGAATAGCGAGGCAAGGTGGATGGGAATTAAAATGAAATTAAAAAAACCCTAATCTTATAATAGCACCAGACATTGAACACATGAAAAAAAACTTGTAAGACTCAGTATTTTATTTGTTTAGTTTCATTTAGCAAAACTGAAACATCGAGGCATTCTACCTCCTTTTTATTTCCCTCAGAAAAGATGAAATAGCCCTTTCCCCTGCACACATCTAAGGTATTAAACCCAGAGGTCAGTCCATGATGTACCGTATAAGAAGCATGTTCTGCCCTTTTTTTGTTTGGAGATTCAATTGCAGAGAGTCCAGCACCGCAGGCACCGCACTTCCCGTCTTACGTAGGTCATGTCTTCCAAGCCACAATCCACTTACCGTGATTGTTTCCTTTCATTTTCAGTCATACTGGGTGGTTAAACACACGGATGGTTTTGAATTATGTCTGTAGTGTTTGTAATTTCTTACAGTTAATGTGGGAACATTCATTATAGGCAATCTACAAGCTTCTTAACAAATGCTTGATGAGACACATACTGTGTTCTGACCTGTGAGTCCAAAAAACAGATTGCTATTAAATGTGCAGTGCTGGATTCCTGGGTGTAAAGAGAGAAGGATCAGAGGCAGCCTCGCTAAATCTGCCTGAGATTGTAAATTAAAAACAAATTTGACGTGATATGTGATGCATTTAGAAGCATCTCCATTGTATTACAGTATGAATAGCAATAGGGCTGCAACTAATAAATAATGTTATTATCATAATCATCAACAGCTGTTCAAATTTTCATTTGAAACTGGTAATAGACTTCAACATATCATTATCAAATAACTGTTGATTGCAGACTATAATGGATATAGACTAATGAAACTATCAGCATTTACATTGGTCCCCTATAAACCTCGCTTTCACTATACAACTTTGTCTGCCACCGGGCACCGGGTCCTGTGTTGTTATTTGTGACTCAGAGGAAAACGGGCATGATCCAACAATTTTACCACTAGGAAACACAAGGCGGGAAAAGTTGTCTGTTGTAAATTAAATACTGAACATGATAAAAGCCCATCACCAGGACCAAACACCAGACACTCACTGGTACTCAGTTTATTATGATATTATTGAGCAGCCGTAGCCACGAAATGTTTTTGTCAAGTGTATAATTGAGTTGATTTAGTTTAGTGTCAGTTGATTATTACAGCATTCAAGGCAGTTTTACAGTACATCTCACCATTTTAGAGCACTTCCTGTTTTGCAGGTATACAATAACGAGTGTCGGGGAGCTTTCAGTCTCTAACATGAGCTGTCAGGTGTTTCATTATCACCCCTGGCATTCAGGCCTTATTTCTGCCAACTATAATTACACTGCAGCCTGCTGAAATAATAAAAAAGAGACCCAGAGCAAAGGATACAAAAACATTTCTTTGATTTATTTTTTCTTACTTGCAGAGAAAAGTAACACATTTTCTTTCTTTCTTTCTTTCTTTCTTTTACTTTTTTTTAAAAAATGAGCTAAACTATGCTTCAGATTTTGAGCCTCCAAGAGGAAGGAAGGGGCTTCAGTATTTGCGATTGAAAGTGCAAATGTGAACTGATGGAAATGTTTGTTACAGATTCATCACACTGCAGCATCTTAGGCTCCAACAGAGTCCACACACTGTGTAAAACACTTTGTTACAGAGTTTTACTTTACCTTCCACGATCCGTCTCTCTTGTCTCAAGGTCTAAAAGTCCTCCTTTAATGCGTCTCGTCCTCCGCTTCCACAAATCCCCCTCATGGCTCAACTGGTTTGAAGCAGTGAAATCAATAAGACGTCCCAGCTTTCACTGGGCTTCAGAGCAGCTTTTAAAAGACATTTTGAAAGACAGCCAACCGAGGATGGTCTTATCATGTCGCTTATGACCCATTCCATCTAAATTATAGATAAAGTTAGCAACATGCAGCAAAGTCATGTCTTAAAGGAGTAAATCTATTGAGCCTCAGACCTAGTAGCATGCAGGCTTCTATTGCAGCAAATAAATAAAGACATTTTTCTCCTCCACGCTGAAAGCACAGTCAAGATGATCCAGAATGGCACTCTGACAGCAGATATTAGATTCCCATTAGGTGCAGACAGGGACACTGAAAGTGCTGCCAGAGGTAATAGGTTTGATAATCCGCTGTGTGTGTCGAGGAGGAGATGAATCCTCAAACTGAGGAGAACGATCCGTCATTGTCACACTCATCCACCGACTCCTGTCTTATAAAAATGGATGAAAATATGGACTCAGCGCCTTTGTCAGGATGATGATATGGTTCTTTTAGATGAATGCTTGTGATTCCCCTGAAATATTTAACTGGACTTGAAAAATGGTCGGTTACAAAAACATGCACAGCACCAACACACTGCTGACAGTTGTGCACTGCTTTAAAGGGATCACTTGAAGGAATTGAAACTAGGTGGATGCCACAGTAATACGAATGTTCACCAACTCCTGCACTTGCATTACCTTGTGAGGCAACTGGATTCATGTGATCACAAATCTATCGTGCCAGACTTCAAGCTATGCACTTGTTGTTGAACACAGTGATTCAACCGATCAACGTCCTTTGAGGAGCTACTATGGGGGTGTTTTAGATCTGACGACCAGTGAGAGGAGCGACTATACGTTTGAAAACAACAATGGCAGCTCCTCAAGAGGTTAGCGTAGCTGCTATAGCATCAATAATGTCAGAATTAGAGAATACATTTTATTGGAAGAAGAGCAAAGAACGGCACTGAAGGTTTTTCTCGACTGGCTTCGGTGAGTGTTCGATTTACCGACCGGCTCCACTTGTGGTGGCTCTCTCCTCCTGTCGATCCGATTAGTGGAAGTTAGCCCGTGATAGACGGTGAAAGACAGATGGTTCATCCAATCACCTGCTAAGTGTTTTTTGAAAGTGCCTGCCATTTTCCAAACCAGTTTCTAGCGGCGCCTTGCCAAATTGTTCCGTTTATACAACCATCGGGCCTGTCAGGTTAGCATTTGCAGATGGAAAAACATAGAAAATGCAGTTAGTTCAATGACTGTTGGTCCTGTCCGTGGATGGTACAAACCCTTGATTAAGGGTATCTCTCTGGCCTGAACCATACAATGTACCCTAACCCCCTAACCCTAATCAGACACGAACCAAACCCACTATTCAAGGTAAAGCAACTACAGGGAATGAGTATTTCTATAACAACAGGCTTTCAGAGCAGTGGGCTCTTATTTTCAGACTCCAGGACAAATGGGCTTTCGGTCCAATGAGACATTTTTCACACTATTGGGGTTTCATAATAGGAAAAATGGGCTGTCTGCAGTGTTTGAAGTGGAAAAAGTGCCTCTACTCTCCCTTATTCCCAAAAACCAGTACTAACATATTGGCCATTGGGACCAATGGGATTTGCCGATGGCCAGTCCAGACTATGCTTGTGTCCCTGGATACTGTCCGCTTTTAGTGTGACACACAAAGAAAGCACTTCAAGCATCAACAGAGTAGAGCAGGCAGCCAAGATCGGGGACATTAGCGTCATGTAAAACCCCCTGGTGATGCAGTTTCTATAGGGACGTTACGATTTGGCCATGGGACCAGATATGGAGGAGGCTGAGAGGAGTAGCAGCTTGTGAGAAGCACCGGCCATCAGAACAATCCCTCGTTTGTTCAGGCAGAGCACTGAAGTCACATTTGTATTATGACAATTGCACAAAGGTTTGGTTGAAGCATGCTGTATCCCCATTTCCTTTAATGGTAACTTCCTCGACATAAGTGTCTCTGACCACAATCATGTTCTTGGGATATTCTCTGTCGTCAGTTACAACATTCCTTCCAGCACCAGATCACGTCATGCCCGTGCCTCCGCTCCACACTCTGACAATCTAGACATGTTCGAAAAAAAGATGTCAGCAGCTTGTCGTACAAAGATTATGAACATGTCTGGTGTTGACGCGGCGGAGGGCACAGCTCAATAACTAATGCTGCCGGGATGAAAACAGCAGGCATTAGAGCGCTGGAAAATTCAATATCAATTAATGAAGGATTCAAAGCTGGGCTCGACACAGCAGTTAGTGTTTCCTCCTTGAACGGCAAGACAGAGGTACTCAAGCTCAGCCCCGAGGGAGCCCGAGGATTAGCTGCACAGTCAATACATGAGTCGCCTCTCTGCTTTCCCGCCTTTGGTCCTCCTCTATGCCGCTTCTCTCTCTCTCTCGCTGTCTATCATGAGTGTTTCTCTGCAGCTACCTCTGCTGATTACACTCTAGCAGATCAATCCTTTGCAGAAGTGTTGCGTGGCAAAGAAAAGGAATAATCCCCACGCTGAGCTTTGTTAAGAAACAGTTCTTGCTTTGAGTAGCACAAAGGTTAAAATAGGTAACAATGATTATGTTTTGTTTTTAAATTTTTTTGTAGACTGATATAAAGAGAACAGTTTATAAACAACCGATTTTGTGATCAATTCCATGGTAATCATCCTGTATATTGCAAAAGCAGAGCCTCTATCACAGTTTATTACTGTGCCAGAGACACGCGTGTCTCCTGATTGTTATTCTTGGCGACATAGGCTGTCTCAGACAGACGTTCGAGTCACGGTGAAACTTGCTTGGGTAAATGTTAGCTTGTCATAACCTCTCAAAGTCCCGAATATCCCTGCTTCATTACAGCCTGTAGCTCTGCTGCTCTCCTGTCAGCAGCACGCTCCTGTGCTACCGTGAGGAGACGACACATTTTAAATCAATAAAAGACTAATATCAGTAACAATGTCACTGATCAGTCTGTTTTGCTGGGTCCGTTTCTCCTTCAATTCGTGTTTTTGTCTTGTGTATAGATGTTTAAACCGTTGCAGTACAAATTTTAGTTATCCAAGAAATGTTTCCTTCAGTCAGTTAATGGCTAAATGCTCTTATCTGCAATATTCTTCTGCACCTCTTTGTTCAGGAGATAAAAACACTGATTCCTCCTAATGCTTGCTTAAACCAGCTTGTATCAGTTTTTACTGGGATTACAGTTGGTTGTGTCCCCTTGGTCAGTGTTAGCTGAGCCTTAGAGAGGATTAAGAACCGCAGATCAATTCATGCTTTGGCCCCCTGACCTCAGAAACAACTTTGCAATATATTAGATGGTGCTGCTGTACAGAGAAAGGCTAAACGTACAGCCTAGCTGCAGATACCTCACACCCACTTCACTCACAGTTTGAGCTGTTAACGTTTGGCTGTCGATTCAGGGTCCCAAAGGCCAGCTGGAGGCATATACAAGAAGTATTTTAATCCCTATGCAACCCAAGCATTGAACACAGAATGACTGCATCAGGGATCAATATCTCTTGATATTTTATAAGATTAGCTCTCTGGTATCAATCCTTTAAACAAGCTGTAGGTAGACTTTTCAATGTTGTTAGCTGAGGGGCCTCGAATATCCACTTGACGGCTACATATATGGTGCTGTGCTGAAAGACTGAGGCTAACGCTGTATGTCTATGACTCTATGTCACCTTATCCTAAAAAAAATGGACACAGCCACAAAAATTTGAGTCCTACAAATCTATTTTTTTCTCTTTAAACATCTCATTTTGCATATTCAGTATTTACATTTGGTCAAATCAAAAACAGTACTGGCACAAACTACAGCTGTACTGTGGGTGTTCAGCAACACGTGGGAGGCTGTTTCTTTTGTGCCAGTTTTTGTTGCTGCTGTTCTTTTTGATCGAAGGTCACAAGGAGGACTTGGTGCTTGTAACATACTGTAAGAGGAGCACCTACTCAAAATGTTCATCCTTCATTTTCAATGTAAATAAAAAGGAGCAAAAACTCAAACGCAACCCGTGGGGAGCAATTTACTTACTGATGTAAAGGAGAACATGTTTGAAAAATTCACATTCATGAAAAAAGTTGAAAAAATGCCATATTTTAAAGACGTAATCAAACATCCAATCATGATGTGTAACTATAATCTACCTATGAATTTTTCTAAATGTAATCTGGTCTGATTATTGTTACTTATACTTGTAATCTGATTATGTAATCCCAATGATGCCATTACAGCAGATAAACACACATTTTAAACCTTTTCCTCACACTTTCGCTGTTGTGATTTGGTTTTAAAAAGACTTGGCTGTGTGACTCAGACCAGTCTTTGTACACTGCAGTGCATTACACCCATCGTTTCCTTTTCCCTTCCAGATGCGTCCAAGACGGATGTCCCAGAGGACTTTGACATCGACATGGAAGACCCTGAGACCGAGAAGGCGGCCGTCGCCATCCAGTCCCAGTTCAGGAAGTTCCAGAAGAAGAAGCGCGTTGAGAAGTCCTAGTGAGCGCCGCGCTGCTCTGCCACTGTGTGTGGAGACGGCAGGTGGGAGCGACGGCACAGTGACGATGGTGTGACATTTGCATGTAAACAAATTCATACCTGTTGGGACTGCAGGGGGCTGTGATTGACGGGGTTGGGGGGAGAGAATGCAATAGCTTGTTTATCATATGACATGTCTGTGAATTTTCATTATCCTATTATTATAATTACTATTTATTATTTGACTGCTGTATCAACAAATAAGTAACAGAAAGATGAAGATGTGGTTTCTGTCCTCGTCCATATATCATGAAGTCTAGCTGGTGTTTGCGTTAGAATATGTTTTTGTACTTATCCTAGCCTCGTAGATATACCCGCACCGCCCCTCTCTGTACTACGTTTCCCAAGAAACACCTGTGTTTGTGTGAGTAGATGGAGCAAAAGCTGATGTTAGAGTGGAGGATGTTTTTAGGAAAACTTAGCCTGGAGCTTCCCATCCTGAACAGAATATTTCACCCCGAGGCATTTTTTCTTACCTGCATGGTAATGTCAAGCTGTGTATCAATGTACATTGAATAAATAAAGACTCTGTGTGGAACTTGTCTACAGTGCATGTAAATGCTGAATTTGACCGAACACTCTAGCTACATATCAAAAGTGGCTGCTGACTCGCTGCAGTATGTCTGATATATTGCATTAACATACACTCTGCAGGGACAGCAGAGGGACTTATATTCTGATGACAAACTATTAATAGAAACCTCTTCAGAATGAGCTCAGCTGAATCTATTCCCTTCTCAGCTTGATGACCTTCTCCATGTCGAGCCAGGCTAGCTGATTCCCACTGAGCTGTTCTCAGCTTTAGGCTCTTTAAAACACACATCCAACAACCCACACCTCATGAGTACAGTTTGAGTTCAGGATTATAGGCTGATATTTAACCGTGGACGACACAATGATTTGAAAACATTATTTCTGCCTTTCCAGAGCTTCTGATAGCAGTTTGGGTAAAATTGAATTTGAGGGAACATTGGCATCCGGTTCTGGTCTTAGTTGGCCAGCTGCTGCTCCAGACTTTGTTTGACTTTCTTCCTGTTCTGTGTAAATAACTGGGCGGCCAAGATTTTGGCTGCGAGGCAGCTGTCACAAACAAGCCCCAGTCCTTTTAATGTTGATCACAGAACAGCACAAAGCTTCCATCATTATACAGCTTACTGCTCAGGCACATTATGTGGTCCCCCTCATTAGTCTGCATGAGGAAACATGTGAAAGCACACAAACACTGGCAATAACACTTTGCTGCAGCCTAAAAGTAAAGTTTTCAAAGGAATAGCGTAGCACGATATATCTCATGCCTCATACATCAGTTGAACATCATTTGCTGGTTTCCTATGGAGGAATCGGTCCATAGTTTATGTGCAGTGGAGTTCTTTGGTAGCCATGCTAGCGGCGAGGCTTTGATGTCTGTCAGTAGGCCCACCACTTTTGATCAGTTTGAAATGCCCCAACAGCTACTGGATGTTTTTAGTTCATTTTTTATTTCACCTCTATTTTATAAAGAAGTCCCACTGAGAAAAAGATGTCTTCCACAAGAAAGATCTGTCCAAGGTAGCAGCCATACAAAATCACAACATATTGAAATGCAACATATATAACATGATTTACAAAAAATCACAATAAAGCAGAAGAACAGTTATTCAAACACGGTGGCCTCTCAAAAAAAGTGCATGCCTCCCTCACCACATTCCTAATGATGCCCTTAAATTCATCAGTGAATCTACGTAAATGTGTCTAGTTTAAGATCTCTATGCAGGATATTCTGTTACACTTTGTCACAGGAAAAGAGGACCCAAACGCAGACACACAGGTGGAAGGACATGGGGGAACCAAAAGTGAGCTTTAATAAAATAAAAGCTGAAAATACAAAACACAAGAAATCTATACAAACCAGGGTAAACCAAAAATGAGTCACAAGGACCAAAAACAGTAGCAACTAAAACGGCTAAACAAAGGCCAACAGAAAAGAAAAGTTCAAATCAAATGAGAAACAAGAAGCCAAACTCCAAAACATACCAAAATGGGAGGCACGAGGAAACACTGGGAAGAAATGCTGGGAGGCAACACAGGGGAAGACGGACCAAGACAGAGTAACATTAAACAAGACGGACCTCACAGAGGAATGACAGAATGAACTGACAAACTCATGAGGGAGAACAATATACCCAGACACTAACGAGGGGATCAGGAACAGGTAGAGTGAGGAGGGAAGAGGAACAGGTGAGGAAACGAGCGGAAAAACACTGGGAGGGAAAAAACACACAGGAGGAACTGAAAAGCAAGAAGAGACATGAGGGCATAATATCAAAATAAAACAGGAAAAACAAGAACAAGACACTGGATCATGAAATATTCCTCGCCCAAGGTTCAAAGAAATTAAAACACAGTTTCAACCATATCTGTCACAACCGGGATACATTAAAAAGCAACTGCTTGGAGGATTGCTCTAAAAATACAGACAACCATCGTCCTCAGAGGGTGAATACTACCCCTAGATAAAAAGTTAACAAATCAAGATTAGGATATAAAAAGTCAAAAGTATGAGATAAAAAGTTGAAATTACGAAACAGAAAGTCAAAAGTATAAGATCAATTATGACTTTTTATCTCATAATTTATACTTTTCATCTCAATAATTGTAGGACCTTTCTAATAACAAAGAGGCGTTTCAGGTGTGCATACAGTATCATACAGTATCACTCTTAATAAGAATGCTGCTCCAATGAAAACTCTGAACCAGTGGTTTAACGACACGTATGTGATTGTAACCTAATCTCCTAACAAAAGTCGTTTCCCTCTCTAGAAGACACTCAATGGTGTCAAGCACGTCAGGAATTCAAGATGTCAAAGGTTAAGAAGAACAAGAGCACAGGGGTGGGTCACTGAACTGTATTATATCAAGGTCAGTGATGACCTTTGCACCCCGGGGAATTGATCCCCACAGCAGATCAGCTTTGTAAGCCTGAGAGGATTAAACTGTGATGACAAGAGGAGCCGATTCCTTGATATTCACAGCCAGATGGTTTACAGTGCAAAAAAGTGCATCGGTTACATTTTGATATAGTCTACATTTCCATAAAAAAAGTAAAAAAATCCAAGTGACAATACTGCACAAGCCTTTGCAAGTAAATACAAAGCAGGTCTAGTCTGAAGTCTCCCTCCTTGAAAGGAGTGCGGTGACCTTTAGATTTCCATTGAAGGTCACCGCCTTGTGGAAATAAAAGTCTCACTGCACTTCCTTGTTTGTTTGCCTGCTTGTTATGTTTTCCACCCAGATGACGGCTGAGAAGGATCCTGCCAAGTCATCCAAAGGCCCACAGAGAATAACAGTCCTCCCAAGGCTCTGCTAGTCACTTCCCTGTGTTTGTGTGAGCGACGTGTGGTAATAGAATTTAAATCATGATATTAACATATGGAGATTTTCTTCAGATCCTGCAAGATGACAAGCCTCTCCTCTCCTCTCCTCTCCTCCCCTCTCCTCCCCTCTCCTCTCCTCTGTGCTGACGTAGAGAGGTGCATACTGGGAGGTTGACAGTGAACTGTGTCATCACCTGTGGGTGTTCGCCTCGTCCCTGGAGTACGGCTGGCAGGTGTACTTCTCTCACCTCCAAATTGGAGATAGATTGCAGCGCCGCGGTCTCCAGACAGAGTTGTACTATTTTGAAGTTAATGTTTGGAGGGGGGGTTTAAAGTCAACGGAGGCACCTTACTTTGTACTTTGCACAGCAGAGCAGAGTAAATACAGCAGCGATGTACTGTAGATGACAATGAGAGCGGGAAAAGTCAATGTCTTCTGCTCTTTGCCTTTTTCTACTGCCGTTTGGCAGGCGGAGATGAATTCAGCATTCGTGGCGTATTACTGTTTCCTTTGCTTCTGTCTGGAAAACCACAGAAATCCATTTCACACTATGTGGTTATTGATGATAATTAATCATCCGTGATCTTATGAAAACTGACATTTTCGTGATTGGTTCACACGCTGCTGCCCACATCCATTCACGTGTGCATTTCAACATATTTCCTTGAAAATAAAAAACAAATCCGCACGCATTGGCTCCTTTCATGCGCATAAGTGTATATAGAGGAGATGTTTGGAAGTATTATGGAAACCTACCATCTCAAGCCGAGGGTGTCTCCTGCAGCACTGTAGGCTCACTGTAGACATGGAGATGGATGATTCCACCAGGTCTGATTCATTACATTTACATTGTTGATTAGTAGCCTGTCACACTAACAGCAACGTGAATTTGATCTAATCAACGGGCGAGTGTGCCTGCGAGCGTGGCGTGAGTAATTTCACTGTCGTAAATAACAGCCTACTGTGTGTACAAAAGACTGACGCCTCCACTGGAGTCAGACAAAAGACTTTCCTCTCATCGCACACTCAGTGTAAAAGCTTTCATACAAACATCTCCCCTCGCTGTTGGCCACATATAGTATTTTGTCTCTAAGGTTGATTTCTTTGATGGTTACACAATGGAGTTTTTTTTCCACTGATAAATCTCCCGCAGTGATGAGACAAAAAGAAAACGAGTGTGATGGATAAAAAACAAAACTTCTCGCAGTGCAGAACAAAGCGAAAACCCTCCGTCACTCTCAAAGCTGATTAAAACTTCATATTTGCTTCCCTGTTGTCGGAAACAGACAGGTGCCTGAGGAGTTGGTTTTTAATGTTTTCACATGAAACGTCTTCATATCAGTCTCCAGTAATAACCGTTGAAGCTTGCAGATCTAAAGTCACTCAAAGCAACGGAAGCTCAGTGTATCATGTCTCAGTTTTAATGATGTTTTTACATGCAGCACAACACAACAAGCTCTAATTTAAAAAGTGCTTAGAAAGATAAACACAAAGTTCCTCTCAGTTTTCTCTTGAGGTTATATTGGAGTTATCACACTCCATCTGGTTATCCGATGGTGATGATTAAAGGAAGATTCTGGTAGTTTTTAACCGTATTCTCAAAAATGCAGCCACTGACTTCACTTTTGCCAGTGAGAGTGATAAATAATCAAGTATCTCTGTAAATAGACAGTATGCAGCATAGTTATTATTACATTATTAACAATGAGTTACAGGATATACAGTAGAGGGATTACTAGGCCAGAATAATCTAGGTGAAATTTGAGCCCAGCAGCAATTGCTGATACTTGTCTTAGCCATCTATTGAGCAATGATAATCCTGCAAATGGCTCATGGCATTTTCATCAGTGTGTGGATATCTTGAGCTCGAGGGCGAAGGTAGCGTTCAGAGGCAGCTGATGACCAATGACCCGTGGCTTTAAGCGCAGATACAGGGGTGACAGTTGCTGCAGCCGCTCCAGTTCATAATGAGTGAGCAGTGTAAAGTCTCTGAGCCTGCAGGACTGGCAGATGATACAGAGGGGGAGGCAACAAGGATCAAGTCATTGGTTTCTCCTCCGTCGTGGCTCAGGCTGCCGCAAAGATGTCATTTCAGATAAAAGCTTAAACTCTTAAACCGTAAACATGAAATATGGAAATCATGATCTTTGTTTTCTGGACATACATAGACTGATCTCACACTACAAAGCATCGTATCACTGAAGGTTGAATTTTAAAGCTGTGGTTAAATCCACAGAGTCCAGGTTGTCTGATCTTGTGTTTGCAAATGGGTTCTGGGTTCTTGAGGAAAATGTTGAGATAGTGTGACCATATACATTCATGCTGCAGGATGATCATGTGATGGGTCCAGTGTTTCTTAGCATTGAGTCAGCCAGTCACCTTTGAAGAACAGAAGAAAAAGCCACATTCATGAACCAGTGTCTGAGAGAAACTGAAAGATGTGTCACGGAGTATATTTTCTCTTTTTTTCTTTATATTTGAACACTGTCCTAGATATCTTACCCCCCGGCAGCACTGATGCTCCACTGACCTTGTGATTGTGAAACAACCCCAGATAAGACCAGGTGCTATTTATACCTGGTTTTCTCCCTCACTAATGAGACCTCACCCTCACAGCTTCATATCTCTCTTCGAAAGGTTGATGGCATACTACATGTGACTACATACTGCACCTTATGATGATCTTTCACCTAAGATGTAGACTTTTTTTTCATCTTAACTAATACATGACATATGATAATGAGGATTTCAGCTGCCGTGTATCATGATATGCTGATTAATGGAGACATCTGGCTCTTCCAAACAGAAAATCACTCTATATACAAGGCATCACTGGTGGACCTGGGTATAAAACATAATAAAAAGACCTCTGCGGTGGCCCAATGTGCAAGGGAAATGTGATGAAGTGCCCTCAAGGGTGCCCTTCCAGTGGAGAAAACGTGATGCAGGGCCCTCTAGTGTTTCCTTCAAAACGGGGGAAAGGTGATGAAGTGGTCTCTTGGTGCCCTTCCAGTGGAGAAAATGTGATGAGGCACCCTAATGTGTGCCCTTACAATGGAGAAAAATTGATGCAGTGCCTTTTTTATCTTTTCCACCACTGCAAAGCCTGTATTCAACTCACCATAGTCACATGGCAGCCATTTTCTCTAACGTCATGATCAGGGTTGGAAGCTGGAATCTGACAAATCATGATCATTTCACTGCTTCCTGACTCATCAGCGACAGAGAAGACGTACATCATGGACACATGGCTCTGGATGTAATCAAGCTTGCAATGTAACGTTCACTGTCTCGCTGTCTCTGTACCAAACCTCAGCAACATTATGTGACATTATGCTCACTGAAGCGTTTTATTTCTTTGTAATGGTCACACAGATCCAACACAAAAGTTTGTTCAAGCAGTGAGTTTTTGGTGGCATAAAGAGGCTGGCTGCTTTGTTACATGATGTTACGTTACATTTCAATCTAACTAGTGCATTTTACTTCAAAGCTACAAATAATATGTCGATTTGAGATGAAGAGACAAGGATTAACACACATCCCAGCATCATGCTTTGATGTTGTGGTTTAGTCTTTGTAGATTTCTTGTATCAAAACCATTTACTGTAATATTTTCAGGGCATTTCAGTTCCGCTTACATAGATTTATACAGATCTGTGGCGATAACCCATGTCATCGTTTCGGAGAATCTTACAGTTAGCAAAAAAACAAGCGGTCAGTTAATACTGTAAAATAGACACAGGTCAAAGGAGATTTGTTCAGGCCAGCAGACAGAAAAGCACTCACATAACAGCTCAGTGTGGCATTACTGACCGCACAACCCTCTGAACCTGGGAGCAGATGGGTTGAAGCAGCAGGTTGGCTTCTACTCAGCTGAAAAAAAGACAACGAGGAAGCAGCGGGGAATCTATCCGTAAACCACATGAGTGACGACTTTAAAACATCTTTACACTGATTCTCCACTTTCTGTTGTGATGTTGAACTGACACCATGGATCCACCCTGCATTGTGTTCAACACTGTACATGTTGGTGGTTTTGGAGTAATCTGTAGAGCACTGTTCAGGATCAAAAGGCCTCTTGACACCAACATAGCATCATGTTTCCTCTCTTCATGGATCCAATCTAAGCTTTTCTAAGTATATTACTCCATGCCATCATCTCAAGATGGCAGATCATGACCCAACAGAGCACCTCAGGCTGTAACGGCATGATGCTGTTGAATCGCTGTGGACCCAATACATCCAGAGGAATACATTTAAGATGTTACAACCGAATGACCTGTCAAACAATATCTAACAATCTTCTTCTGTGTCTGTCTGGAGTTCATTTTTCTGTGGGGAAATCATAATGTCATAGAATAAATAAACATATATTCAAAGAAGTTCTGGTCAGGATATGTTTCAGAACAAATAGTGTCCCATTTACTGCCATCATTGGACAGAAAACAATATACACACTCACAGAAAGGTCAGAACAGTTTGATCTGTAGGATAAATAACTGTAAATGACAAGAAAATATGTGTTAAAGTTGTAATTTAATCATTATTACAACAGTTAACTTTAACTTTTGGGGTGTTATACAGTACTGTACCTCCATAGGTTGGAAGAAACTACAAAGTTACAGGCCAGTACTATTTGTATATCTCCCTAGAGCTTTTGTAGACACAGCCATGTTTTGGCTCCAGGTCTTTAGTGTATTTTTGATGGCTACCGTTTGACTTCTTCATGACTTCGACTGCTACTGCCAGGAAAGTTTCTTTAGGGACTGTGCAGCGAAGTAATGCTGTGTTATCCTGCTCAGTACACTGACTCTAGCAGAAGAGGAGACTCTCCAGACAAGCAGCGAGGAACAGCGAGTGCACAAGCAGATCACTGAGCAGACAACATGCCTCTCTCGCAATCCATCATTGTTGAATGATGAAACATGATGCAACACTATGAAAGATTTAGTCTTATTTACCACCAGCGTTAAGGCCCCACTGAAAAGCAGGACTTTTGCTTTGAAAGACGCGCTACATGGGTTATTCTCTAAGTCCCTCTGTTGACAGCTTGAGCTCAAATCAGATCAGTTTTGTCAGCATACAGTGAGGCAGTTGGTGGAAGCTTATCTAAAGCACATTACAAAACCCAGAGTGAATACAGCGACTTTGGTAAGATCCAAACCCCGGACACTGGCTGTATTTGTGTCCTGCTTATTATGTAGCATGTAATATGTTATGTCTTCGATTGAGATGACTTCAGTTCCATCAGGGAAAGTTTCCTTCCTCCATGGATCAGACCTGTCGAGGCATGGACACAGGACCTCAGAGGATGTCCGATGGTGTCTGGCACCAGGGGGCTTTGGAGGCAGATCCTTTGAGTCCTGTGGGTTGCGAGGTGAGGCCTCCATGGTTCGGGCTTGTTTGGGCACAGATGCTTGATCTGATTGGGATGTAGGGAATTTGGAGACTCGGCTGACACTGAGTCTCCGGGCGGGGATTGCCATCGGGGAGTACCGTTGCCATTGGTTTGCAACTTTGTTCGGGTGGTGTGTGTCAAGTGGCGTCCACATGAACACCAGAACCCAAAGTTTCCCAGCAGGACGTAGCATTTTAACGAAATGATCAATGTTATTTACGTCACCTGTCAGTGGTTTTAATGTTGTAGCTGATTAGTGTTTATGTTTTAAAGGCTAGTATAGTGCAGCTATCCTTGTCAATGAATTTGTTTGCATGATGTTTAAGCTCTTCAACAGCAGCTATAAGTCAATATTTGACCGAGCTGTACAAACATTTGTAAACACTCCAGGATATGCATTATCCAAAAGTCCACAGCCTTAATCCATGGGAACAAAATGTGCAGTGGTGTAGTAACCAGTAACCTGCAGTTTGCCCCATCTGTCAAAAGAAACTCATGGGAAACAATTTTCTTGTCAGGAACATCCTGTGCTCCTCAAGTCCTTCACCGAGGACAAGGACAGACAAGCTGCCGGATCAATAGAGCAATCTGAGACGGAGAGAAGGAGGAGGGAGGTCAGCACACAGCAGAGAACAAAAATAATGGTTATGGATAAACACAGTGAGCACGTTCTTGTGAGGCCAAAGAGAGAAGTGAGGGTTTGACTGATTTGAGGAGGGTTGTGTGAACACAGGGGGAAAGTCCTTCCGTTTCGTGCTCTCTAAATTAACCCCAGCTGTCTGCTGCCAACTCTTCAGACACCTCATTATAAAGCTCAGTTGGGAGGGCACTGGTCTATTCCCTGTTTCTGTTCACTGACGTTAGACGTCATGCTGGTATCCTCGGTGGACAATTAAAAGAAATATCCCAATAAAAATGTGAACTTACGCTACGGCAGACCAGCGCTTCTTCTGAAAATACGCAATCATACCATCTCAGTGATTCCCAGAGGTAACATTAGTTGTGCAGTTGACAGGGTATGAGGGAAGATTGTAGGATAGAAGGCTAACTGGGTGAAATAGATAGCTGAGCTAAAGGTAATGAATAAGGAGTTGGATAGCTTGACTAAACCACCCTAGATAACTAAAAGTAATAGATAAATAGACTAGACAGCTGAGGTATTTGATAAAAGCTTCAGTAGGCCTACACGTAGGCTAGTTGAGATAGCTTAAAATAAGTAGCTTGAAATAATTGATACATTTTTATAGCTAAAGTAACCGATTGAAAACAGCTAAGTAGCCAAATTTAAAGGGTTAGCATAAAATGAATTGATAAATAGTTTAAATAGGCTCGTTAGCTAAAAGTAATTAGCTGAAATAGTTATCCAGTTAAAGGTACTAAATAACATTAAATGAAAAAAGCTACCTAGTGGGTAAAACGCCTAGCTGAAACAGCTAGTTAATGCATAAAGAGTTTATGCTAAAAGTAAAGAGGACAAAAAGTTGAAAGAGTTAGCTAAAACTACTGGATATAAACAGTTGAAAACAGGCTAGTTAGCTAAAAGTGACTCATAAACAGCTAAAATTAAAACATTTAAAGTAAATGGACAAATGAGGAAGCTAAAAGTAGTGGTTTGAATTGTTTTAGATAGCCTAGCTAAATTTATTTAATAATAAAATAATGGATATAAACAGGCTAGTTAGCTGAAAGTAGGCTAGGCTAACTGATAAACAGTTGAAATAGTTAGCTAAAAAAGTTAAATAGTTCAAATAGTAGGTAGTTAGCTAGAAGTAGTGAATAATGTTTGAAATAGATAAAAGTGGTAGTGAGGCAAAAGTGATAAATTGTTGAAACGTCCAGCCTCCATGAGGTAGTATGTTAATCTAACCTAAACACTTTCAATAACATTCACCTTAAACTCGCTTTAAATGAACACATTTCATCACACAAAAAGGTTGGGGACCACTTTTAAGTCTATTAGACCTGAAACTTCCTCTCCACATTATTCTTTCTCAGAGTTTCCCTCTCTGGCTGCTGAGCACGGTGGGAGGTGTGATTATGGCCTGCAGCCAGGAGGCGACTCGCTCACTAACACTCAGTCCTGCTTCCTTGTAATGTATGAGGGCAACTGCACAGTCGTGAAGTCTCTCCAGGTGTGCAGGTGCGCCATCCATCTTCATTCATTGTGAGGGGAGTGCACAGATTTAAAAAAGAAAAATGCAATTATTGTCATTCGCGCACAGTAGATTTTATATATTGTGTGATCATTTCATTTATTGCAGCTTCATGAAGTCGTTCTGGTATTCAAACATGCAGCCGATGATTTTTGTTGCACGGCATGACACAGAAGCACACCATCTATATAGAACAAGATTTTTCATTTTCTGCCAAGCAACATAAATACTTATCCACGGTACTGATTTCCCTAAAGATTATCATATTGCTTGTGTATTTATATGCATATGTAACTTTGTGCATGCAATCCCTCCCCTGCCTCTGATGCTCATCCACATTCTCGGGCGCTGTGGGGATGTGTGACGGTGTAAACCTGATCTAGGTTCCAGTGTCAGTCGCTGGCATGAATAATTCACCGTCTTCAGGGTGGTGCGCTCCGGCAAATGGCAGACACGCACTGGAACAGACTGCCGGGCTGCCCTTGATGTCTCTCTCCAGGTTGTCACAAATAGTTTTGGTGCTGAACCATCCCTTTCCACCTGCTCAAACTCCATAAGCTCACTCCTTAAAGCAGCAAATGGACTCAATTCAGTGACTGCACAGCGCCATCTGTTGATCAAAACCCAAGAAACAGCTGCATCAATACAAACCTGTTTTAATGCCTTTTTTAAGAGCGTTATTTCATGTTTGTGCCATGCTGAGGTTGTTTTAAATGCTTCCTGGTGGTGTGAGGATGCAACCGGGAGAGT
Organism: Pagrus pagrus; assembly: GCF_965226575.1. Lineage (NCBI taxonomy): Eukaryota > Metazoa > Chordata > Actinopteri > Spariformes > Sparidae > Pagrus > Pagrus pagrus. Next base: position 22,290,054 of record NC_140188.1, on the reverse strand, counting down.
TGGACTTTTTATGCATGAAAGCACATAGATAATCCTGCTCAAAAGTTTGTTTTATTATTATTATAGGTGTGCTTGAGCTCAAGTTGTGCAGTTCGTTGTTATGAAAATATTTTCTCTGCTTACTGTCAAGCAGAAAAATATTTATTATATATTTATATATATATTTACATAACCCCATCTTACAAGTCAATTTAGCAGTTTATTGCTGAATCCAGTTTTTGTTCAGGGCTTTTCAACAGGCTTCAACAAGTTAACTTTTGTCTATTATCTATGGGAAATGTAAAATATACATGTAATTTTATCTATAAATGACAGATATTCTCTTGTTAAGGGTACCTCAGCAAATTAGTATTGCGCTGTAGCGTTTAAAGACTTGTGAGATCTAAATCAGCGTATAAAAGGCAGAGAAATTGTGTTGCTTAATCCCTCCAGCTCCAAAAGATTGGATGCTACACAGCTCAACAGCGTGTTTCATTTGACAACTCCATGCCTGCAGTTTATAACGGAGGCTCTGTTTTAAAATGTGTACTGTGGGTAACAAACCCAGGATGAGATAACCCCCATGACATCACCAGAGTTGTCTTCTCAGACCGATCCCGAAACATAACGACATTAAAGTACAGTAGTCGTGCTTCTCATGACTTGTAAATTCACATAAATCAGTGGAATGACCCTTTTAACTTTAACTATAAGAGGTGTGTTAACTAATAGCTTGTTTCCACATGATGCCATGTCGCTCTGTTGCTACAGTTTGATGCAAACTGCAGCTGAAGGGCAGGAAGTTTATGATACATGTAGTGATACACAAGGTTCCTTGGTGATACATAGGAAGCACTTTCACAAGCTCCCAGAATGCCTTTGGTGTTCGTCAGTTGCATAAACTTTAGTCTGTCGTCAGATAACTTCTGTTTGTGCAGTGACCACTTGGCTAAAGGTTAATCTTGTGGCTTTTTAAAAATTTTTATTTTATTTTAAGCGATTGTTTTTGTCTTTCCTTTGCTGGAGGTTGTTCCCCTGTAACTGAATAACAATGCATATCAGTGATAACTAACTAACTTTTCTCCATATCAGCCATTCTGCTTTTCGTTTCCATCCTCCATCCTTTTAGCACTTTGACCCTTACAGCCATCAGGGAAGATGTTATTAGCATTAACATGTGAAAATGGATTCACATGACCTTAGTTTAGTTATTACTCAGATCAGTAACCATAGAAAAGATTTGGTTATACCTATGGATACAAAAAGAGTGCTGTGAGTTGGTCGAATGGCATAAAAAAGAAGCGAAAGAGGAGAAAAAGAACAGTGAAAATGTGCTGAAAGAAATCTGATTGTACCCAAACTGCTACAAAAAGGTCTAAAATTGATCATGTACAACAGTGGTTCCCAAACAAATCACGACATATAATATATACAAAATATACTCTGTGACAAATAAACAAAACAAATAAAATCCGTTTTTTATTTTCAGGCTTGAGTGTGCTATTTTCTTGTAAAATACTGCTTAGTTTTACCCCTCTATTCCTCAAATTTACCTATCTGAGAAATATTACGCATATATACACCCCATTAAACCTGTGTTATTGTTTTGTTTTCAAGGGACACAAGCAAGAAAACACTGGGAACCACTGACGTTTTTCAGGATTTTAAACCTTACCAACGAGAACTACTGTGTTTTACTGATAAATGACCAGTCTGAATGGAAAGTACTGTATAAGAGGAAAGAAGGTTATTAAAAGTGTGAGAGGAAGGTCAGGAGGAAGAAGAGAGAAACCACCGAGAGCAGGGACGGATGTGAGGCTCCACCAATATGAATCAAAGTCAGATGTGTGCAAACATGACTAAGGACTTTATTAACCAAATCATTTTCCCCATAATATCCACAAATAAAAGTGATCTCTTTATATATATTCACATTGTATAATTTCATAGTGTGACAAAAATTCTCTTTTTTTTTGGATTTCCAGCCATTCCTATTAATTGTCATTTGATCAGTCGCCATGCAGTCGTCAGAAAGGTTGAAAAACATTACGATTGGTCAGCATTGGCGGTCGTGTCCGGCGTCACTCTTCTTCTCCTCCGTTGGCTCCTCGTAGTGCTAAAAACCCCGTCAGTTACCCAATCACAGATTTCATCACACTGCGACAATAAAATAAAAATAAATTAAGAAAGCAATGTTCTCCTGCAGAGTGCTCCAGAGTCCTCCTCCCTTTCCCTTCTTCTTTTTTAGATATTTTCTGTTTTTATATAATAATAATAGTAATAATAATAATGACTATAATTGTCCTTGATATAAATTCAATAGTATTTTTTCTCTTTCTCAAATTTTAAATAAATCATTTTGGCAATCCTCATATGTTGTCACTTCAGAATAAAAGAATACTCAAGTAGAAAATAAAAACTGTGAGAGAAAATTCATCAGAAGAGGAACGAGGTGTGAGAGAATGAAAAGAGTGAAAGCAACAGAGAAGAGCGAGAGAGGAAAGAAAGAAAAGAGTGAAAGAAAGAAAGACAGACTCAAAGAAAAGCATCCACTTCAGACGCATGTCAGAAACGGCTCTATATACAACAATTTCTGTTGTGGAAAACTGTCCATCCTGTGCCTGTCGTCTGTCTCTTGTCCTTCCTCCTCCTGTGTGTCTGCAGTAGTCCCGTTGTCTGAAGCAGTCCGCTGTGTGTCCCAGTGTTATACCAGAGTGTAAGACTTGGCATAGGGGTTGTTGCTCTGTTTCAGGTGTCCTCTGGAGTCCAGCAGTGACTCCTGGGAAGTGCTGAGCTTGGCAGCCTGTGCTTGGGCCAGGTCTCCCGAGGAGGAGACCTCCGCCCGGACCTCACCCCGGGCCTCCCCCCTCTCTCGGACATCCCTGTGGGGGAGGGTGGAGGCAGTTCCTGGCTGCCACTGCTGCACCTCCCTGGGTGAGGGCACTTCCATGGGGGTGGGCTCCATGGGAGGGGGCCTCTTCAGGGTACGGCTCCTCTGGGGTTCCAGGCAGGTCTGGCCCATGGCTCCTCCTCCACCTGCTCCTCTTGTTTCCCCTGTAGCACCAGCACCAACTCCGCTTGCTCCTGCTCCTCCTCCTCCTGCTCCTCCTCCACCACCTCCTCCTCCTCCTCCACTGCTGCTGCTGCCACTGCTGCTGCTGACTCCTCCACTGCGAGCTGCCAGTGGCACGCCACGGTTCAACAGGAAGTCCATACGGAGGTAAGGCGGCAAGTGGACCAGCTCTCCTCCTGGGAGACAAAACACAGGAGAGACACAGGTTTAGCTCAACTACAGTTTACAGTCATACTCTGATGTGTTGCTGGACAATAATGAAAAAACATTAAAGCAGCGCTGATCGTTTTTAGGGATAGCAGAACAAGCTGTGGCCACTAAAAATGTACAAGAAAGGTGAAAGTCCCTCTCTAGAGTCAGTGTTTGGTTTGTCCATGGCTACTGCAGAAACACGGTGAACTCCATGGCAGAGGACAGCTCTGTCGATATAAAAAGCTCAATCTAATTCTATTATAATGAATATTATATTCCATTTCTGCCAATGTATCCTCCCAAATCCTACACACTGGACCTTTAAAAAGTTGAGAACAAACAGCAGGCAGTTGTTTATTTACACATCCAGCAGAGTCAGACTTGGAGACGCCATCTGTGTATGTATGTCCAATATTTACTCTCCTTTTTGCACCTAAGGGAAATATCTCTATTTCACCAGCTGTCTGTCTGCTGTTCGGTGCTGGGCAAGTTAAATTTAACTAATTTAAAGTTTTTTATTCATTTTAGCTTTTTTGTTACAAACTCTGATGGTGGGATTTCAAACAAGTAAATGTGTCATTAAAACCAAAACAATGAGCCCGAAAGATACTACAAAGCTCAGAGGTGCAGATGGAAACTGTAGAAGTTGTCAGATAAGACACGACTGCAAATAGGATGACACAGTATTTCCAGACGGCAGAGGCCACATAGCCATGATGACATCCACCCTAGAGTATCTGCCCGTCCCTGTAGGAGCTCTCTGGGATCCCCAGTGTGCACAGTTTGTGCTCTCAACAGGTCTGAGTTTCTCCACAGACTCCATTTGCATTATTCCATCCTCTGTTTGAATGAACTGCACAGAGAGTAGAAAATCCATATTTAACTCACATTCACGCTGCTACATGTTCTCACCTCGGGCCCCTCTGGGATTATGATTCACATAACTATTATTTTAATGTGATACCAATTTTCACCAAGTGTGAATCTATTTGATTTAGTGGCTGCTATCAGGAAATATGTGCAGAATGCAATAGGGCGGTGAATGTTACAATGTTATCCTCGCTATCATTGTTGCACTATTAAACTTTAGAGATTATTATATATTAGATTATTGAGTTACATTTTCTTACTGTGATGAAGCTGAACAATGGGATATCTCTCACCTGCAGGCCTATATATATATACATATACATATACAGCACCGATTCAGCTTGCGTTCAGTAATAATCGAACGCCCTCTCTGCTGAGATGCACTGTAGGAGAGGAGGAACTGGAGTCTTCTCAGACAGATTGACTTGTAAAGGCCCATAGCAAGATAAACCAGGTCAGATTTAACACCTTAACTGAGTGATGTACAACGATTAAAAGCTGTCTTTTCAATCTTTAACCAATTGTCTGAAGTGTTAGATAAGCAGTAGAGACGGAGAGGGAGAGATATTTTGATTCAGTTCGGTGAGTTTATGGTACCTCTACTGCTACTGTACCCCTTTCACTGATTTGATTACATATTCAACAGAGCAAATTACTCTTTCACAAAAGGTTGCAGTGGGCAACACTGGAGATTCGACCCTTGATGAGCTGACACACATGCAGACACACTCACATGTACACAGCCCACGTGTGCACCAATGTAAGGATATACTGTGCGTACGCACACACATATACTCCCTGCCAGCTACTGAGCACTCAGTGCAGACGAGGCCGTCAGATTCAACCCAACATGCGACCTTGGAGAATAGATTTCTGGGTTCACAGGGAGAACGCGTAATTTACTGTGTTTCATAATAAGCCCTATTAGTGCCAGTAAAGATGATGAATGGCTAGGAGTGTTAATTGAATTAAATATAGATTAGAGTGTTTCTGTGGGAGCTCATTAGAAATGTAGTTTGAAAATTCATCAGCCAGTAAATTGCCGATCGTACAGTAATGGGACAGTATGTGTAACCACAATACAACAGCAACTCTCTGCCAGGCCATTAATCTGTGTAAGTGTCTGCTGCATCTTCGGCCGAAGGGCAATGTTTTAATATTCTCTCACCGTATTTCCATATTGTGCACGTCACTCAGAACACACAACATGTTTACAGGCCTGTCATAAGCCGCCTGCTGCCTTTAATCGCCAGCACTGCTGTAAAAGTTTATGAGCAAACTGCTGAGGAACAAGCTGTAATGGGACACAGCTCTGCTCTTATGAGGCACTTAAGAAGAAGAGCACAAATAAATAAACTCTCAAAACAACATCATCAGGTGAGAGTGGTTACATGAAATAAGAGAGAGAGATGACCTTTGCGATGGACGGGCGAGGTCAGTTCAGGTCAGTCAGATGTAACAGAGACAGAGACGGGGTTGAAACTGGGTCATTCACCAGCTGTCAGTCAAACTGGCCTCCGCACTGGGTCTGGGTTTCAATACATTGATACTGTAATACGCTCTACTTTGTGTTTGTAGAAGTGTAGGGAGAACACTTTTAGTGCCTTGTCTCCTAGTAATTTAACTTTAGATCAGGGTGCCCAAAACTTTTTCCCCTCGGGGGACCACAACATAATTGTTGGCCATAACCAAACACCTATTGAATTGTATTGCTAAGATGCTAAATGGTAAAACCTTTAGTAAACCTTTTTATATGCAGAATTTGATTCTGTTTCAGCCCTCCAGATCCAATGATTAAAATAATATGTGTAAATCTTACTGCCCCTCGCTGTATCTGGGTACTTATTGAATGTCAGAGTTGCTGCAGGCGTCTTAGAAAACCATGTCTCTATAATTTTACAGTTCATTGACTATAGAGTCAGCTGAAATACACAGACGTGCTAACACACTAATGAAAAGACACATTACACATCGAGGTCTGACTCCCTACTTCCAATTTTCCTGCTCAAACCAAACATGCATTATTCTTTTTGGACAATGTCAAAACACAACTCGTTACATAGTCAATAGTCAACAACCCACCAAGAAACTTTAGAGGCCACGCAGCCTATAATCTATCCCCCAAAGTAACTGACACCAGAGTCTAGCACTCAGCGATGAAACACCAACCCGAAAGGCCAAGAGTCTGGTATTACACCGAACTGTCTCCAATGTGGCGGTAAAGTGCTGTTTTGTACTGAGTGACAATAGCTCCAGATAAGGTTGACACATAGCCTTTAGTTGCCCTCGCTCCCTGGTGAACTGGTGATATGAGTCTGCTCTGCTCTGTACAAACGTTCAAAACATAATGAGGGCTGAAACTGAAGACGCAGATCTGATGGCCTCAACTCTTGTCTGGTCAAACTGTGGATTCTGAGACCACGTACCCTTGCATGTGCGCACACACACACACACACACACACACACACACCAACATTTCTGGTTCCCTGACAGGACACCTCCAACAACGCTAATTATCAGTAGCCCCAGACACACTAACAGGACAGCAGATGGGGTGAAGGATGAGCTGTGTACATGTGTCAGGCAGACGGTGTCTGTGAGTCTGAGTGTCTGTGCTTCTGTGTGTGGTCAGCAGCCCGTCAACACACTCTGCTAGAACTGGTAATTGATCTGCAGGGCTACCCGGAGGAACACAGGGTCACATAAGGTAAGACGACTACAACCTGAGAGGAGAGCACAGGAGGTTTTCTTTTTCAAACTGCAGATGTAATGAAAGGCTTGTGAGACAGAGCTACCGTGTTGTTTAACAACTAACATCATTTACTGGGAAAAAGTTTTCTCTTTTCTTTCACTAAAAGGCATTTTATTTCTTACAATAAAAGGGGATCCCTAGGGTGCCGTTGCAAATGCATCTCATAATGCTCGTTCATGATGTGTGATTGGAATGCTTTCTGTCTTAGGGCTCTAAATGTTGGAGGAAAACAAAGTGCTACTCACAAAAAATGTAACACTTCCAGAGGCTAATGTACAGAATAATGATTTAATGAGACTGCACTGTAGTATACAGCATGTAGCAGCTGTGTGAATGGATTAAAGGCTGATCCAAGTTGAATAAAAACAGAAGTGTAGTAGGTCGAGGTGTCCATCAATATCCTTTTTTACAGTTAATTAAGGAGCTTCCACAGACAAAAGTAATACAAGAGATGCAACCTAATTTCTTACAAACTGTTTGATAAAACAGCTTGAAACAAAGACATCAGGATAACTGACAACTGATCTTTCAATAGAGGACATATGTGCGATAAAATAGTCTAGTCTAAAAGATTGCTAATGGATTACAGAAAAGTGTTTAAGTAAGTAGCAGTAAAAAGTTAGTTATCCTGTGTTTTTTTGTTCTTTCTTCACTTTTTCTTTTTGTAAGTGTATAAATCTATCCATTATGTGTCATTTGGCTAATCGGACCAATCACATAAAACTACACTTGACTGTTAGCTTGTGCATTGTAGTAGCAACGGAAGCAGATTAAAATAACAGTGGGAGTTGTATGTTTGGATATAAAAAGCTATTATTGTTGGCGAAAATCCTGGTTGTTAAGTTGTGACATCACAACCTTACAGAAGTCCTGCCACTTCACACACTGTGTGTACTTCTCCATAGTACTTTCACAATATCTTTACAGCACCTGGACCTGCTTTATAACCAAAAAACAGGAAACCTCACATTCTACAACACAGGACCTTTAAATCCCTCTTCTCACCACATCCTACCTGCTGAAATGGGAAAGGGTCAGAGGGGTTGCTCGATGATTGTAAAGGAAATAAATGGTTGTATGAGTTGTTAGTTAAACTTCACTTCCTCACCAGGTCTGTGCGCCTTGGGCACGGCCATGTTCATGACCCGGCTGACATCCTGAGGTTTGGGCGGCGAAGCGGTAAAGCGGCAGATGCCCGACTCAGACGGCGTGCTGGAGGTGAGGCTGTCGGTGTAGTCGTTGGTCCCTGCTGTCATCTGCTCGGATGAGGTGTCAGAGATGAAGCACTCAGTGATGGTGAACTTAGCGTGGCGGAGCTGCTCCTCCATCTTGGCGTGCTCGTAGGCTCTGGCCAGCTCCTCGTAGGTGGAGGACGCACTCTCTGTTGATACCATGCTGCTCCGTGCGCGATCTGATAAATACATGTTACACGTCAGGATTCACTAGTTTAATCACAGTGCAGCACTTGACTTTATAAAATGCAAGAAAACTTTAACTTTAATTATGTTTTTTCTGTGTTTTTTGTGGTATCTAATACGGTCAGAGGACCTATGTAGGTTTAAGTTGGATTCACGCCCTGGAAGCCTCAGCCAAGAGTACGCCCAAAAGTTGCACTTTCAAATGGAAAAAACTACTGCCAATATGTTTTGAATCACACAGAGGCTGATGTGAGAGCCAATCAGTTTGCATGACACTTGAAAATATCACAAAAGCAACATGATTTCTGTCACACACCCCGACTTTCTAACTTTAGTTATAAACAAAAGCTGCGGGTTCATGTTGTTCCTGGATAGCTGTGACAGTCACCCTCCACCCTGCTCTACTCTACCTGTATCCTGTGAGGGGCTGACGCTGTAGCTGTCGCTCTCCTTGTCCACAGATCCAGTGGCGCGTGGCGTGGGGAGTCTCCAGTCAGTGGTCAGGGTGTGTGAGGAGCTGGTGGGGTGCGGCCTGTTCAGAGTCCACTGGCTGGCGTAGCGGCTCCGTGCCGCGGCAGGACCAGCTTTGGCAGTGCGTCTGGCAGTGGGATCTGGTGAGGAGAGGACAGGACAGGTCGTTGGAGAACAGAGTTAATAACAGCTACTCCAAGTCCACTCTAACAACATTAACTAGCACTTTACTCCGACTAGATCATTTTGTTTTGCTTCATCTGCCAATTACGTGCTGACAAATGTTTTAGATTAGCACATTTTTCATACATTTAGATATTTAGAACAACTCTGTGGGATCCAAACACAAGTCTGAGGCTTCTATTCTGTGATTTAATAGATATTAGTGCAGTAAATCCTTATTACACTCATAAGCATACAACCCTGATTCCAAAAAAGGTTTACGCTGAGCCCACGTAGTTATATCCTTTATACAATCATGTGTTTCACAAAGTAACCTCGTACCAGCCTTGCTGGTGAGCGACTGAGCCCCTCGAGGACGCTCCTTTCATACCCAATCATTAAACTATCACCTGTTACCGATGAACCTGTTTACCAGTTTAATGTTCTCAACAGGTGTTTTTTGATCATTCCACAACTTTCCCAGTCTTTAGTTGCTCCTGTCCCAACTTGTAAGAAATATGTTGCTGGCATTAAATTCAGAATAAGGAGATATTTACAAAAATCAATGGAAGTGAGGTTAAATATTCAAAATAAATTGTTTTTGTACTGTTTTCAAATTGAGTTCATGTAAAGAAGGGATTAGCAAATTATCACATTGTGTTTTATTTATGTGTTACACAGTGTCCCAACTTTTCGTAACCAGGGTTGTAGCTATAAGTGCTTGAATAAAAGAGTAAATCATTATTCCATTCATAAGCAAACATCTTTTGCTTGATAGTACAAATTGCATTCTTTTAAATTTGTCTTTCAAATCTAATTATGAGAATTGTGTTTATCTCCAGAAGAGTATTACATGTTCAAATTATTCTCTCAATCATTTAATGAAAATAAAATACTTTCGTCATCATTGTACTTAATAAAGAAGTCTTTTGGGCTGGCATGAAACAAACAAACAAATTCAAGCCAACAGGGACACATCTGCTGCCAGCAGCTGCGGCCTGATGCTCCATAGACACAAACCTGCAAGACAAAGTTAACAGTCGACCCTATTTTTTGATTATTCACACAGCGACCCCGTTAACATCCAGACTGCTGTTTCGATGTGTCCATCAGTAACTGAAATGGACATGATTTGTAGCTGCAGTCTAAGAACGAGAGGGTGAATATATGTCTGTCCTGCTGTGTTCTGATACAAATCTACGGTTTACCTGAACACTGAACATTACCATCCCACAGCTCAGTGCAATGACATTATCATCAATCTTGAGCTCTTACTGTCTCCATACAGACATATAAATAGTATCATATTCAGCCTGACCCAGACAGGCTGCTGCTCTGTGCACCGCTGGGCCAAATCAGAATGAGAGCCCTTAGAAAAGGTCTGGATTGGATCTGTGCAGAGAAGAATGGTGCCGGTAATAGTAGTAGGTCAGACAGTAATTCTATCAGAGGGGATGGAGGGATGAAATGATGGAGGTGTTTGGCCAACAGAAATAAAAGGCATGAGTCAGCAAAGTGGGTTCATGCCCCGCTGGCCAGGCTAAACGAACCAATCATAGGACTACATGCTTGTGTGTGAATGCATGTGCGTGCGATTGTGACGAGTGTTGAGGTTGCGTTTGTAGGTCTGTGTTAGTGTGGAACTGTGATATTGTTCTTTTTCATTATCTGCATGTCTATCTGTACTAAAACTGTTACCAAAGTGAATATTAGTTATTTGATTGGGAAAATGTCAAGATTTCGCACTGTTTGCACAAAATAATTTCAGAGCATCACCAATCTGATTGTGCAGGTCCAACTGGCCGGTTGGAGCGGGGCAATCAGGTGAGGACGTGTCAAGAAGAGGCAGGGAGATCGCTACTCTTCATCAGTTCTGCTTCAGTGGAGCTCAAACAGCAGAAGCCCAGAGGCCACTGTGCAGCGTGGCTGCTGTGTCTTTGTAATCTCGCTGCTGGAAGGCTGCTCACATGCTGTATGAGGGCAGTCTACGGTTAAGCTAAGACAAGGTGGAAAAGCTATTTGCTGCGCACGTAATTCAGATGAATGCGCTTTGAAATGCCATTACCAGTGTTTATTTTTTATGGTGCTGAGGCAAATTTCTTTTAAAGTGACATCCAGCTACAAGAATATAACGATGTAGATTCAGCAGGGAAATTAGCAGAGCAAAGATTCATGGCTGCAGAGTAACCAAATAAAAACAGGACCCCCGCTTTATCCACAAGACACTTTTTCAACATTAGGTTATTATTAGTAACACAGCACTAGCACAGTAGTATTCATGTTAGTAGTAAAGGAAGTAAATGTTGAGCACTGACGGTGGTGGGACTCACTGGTTCCAGGCCTGGCATCGGACACGTCTACCAGTGGTCCAGTGGCCTGGGACAGAGACTGGTAGTGGACTGTGTGGGTCACTGTGGAGGATTTTTGCTTGTTGGTCTCCCCAAAGTCGTTGTCTGTCAACAGCACGGTGGACCTGTCATCTGAGAGACAGACAAACAACAGAGAGAGAGGGGGAAAGGGGAAGCAGGATGGAACAGAAGGAAATCATTTGACAGAGATAGAAGAAGAACTATCAGTCATATTCATAATGAATATGGTGACCAATGAGCACATGGTCTCATTAAGAAGTATCTTACCAATTGTCTCCATGGTGTCCCTCTCCTCGATGAGGAGCTGGGCTCTGGGGATGTCGATGTGCATTCTTAAAGTCTGCTGCTGCTTGTTCACTGTGTCTGGAGTCCGAGTGTTCTTACTGAGGAGGTTAATGAATAAAAAAATCCATTACTTTTTAGCTGCGTGATACTGCATTGTATCGCAGAAATGCTAATTCAATTTCATTCGAGTTGATAAGTAGCTGTAAGAAGGCAAGAGGGACGGCATATCGCTGGTGCAGTGTATTTGATTTTTACTGATGGGTCCTGTAACTCTGGGCTACATTGTGATTTATGTTTGCTGCCTAAAGAAAAACTGCTGGCATAAATTAAAAATAAGTGCACATACCTCATCAGCATTTCCGCCAGGCTTTTGGCATCTGTGAAGTCAGCAAAGAGGGCGTTAATACCATAATGTCCTAGCTGATAAACTACAGCAGTGAAAATACTGTACAATCACTGACAATGACAGTTAGAAAAAGGCAATGAGAGCGTGTCAGAGAGTCAGAACATTTGACATGGAGCTGTTTGACCTGAAGCGACAACTACTTTTTCGCAGTTCAGACACACTTGAGCGTCAAAAGATTTGAATAACATGGCACATTTTCTTTCATCTGTGTGCTTATAGATTTCGGAGTATGTTTACCCGTAGGCAAACAGGTAGGCAGGTGTTTCAACATCTATGTACAAAGTATGCAAATATGCTTAAGGGTTTAATAATGTGCAGTCTTCTTTATGTTATTCAGATGAAGTGCATTTTTTTTACTTGAGCTGCACGAAAACCCACCTCTGAGTCTCTTAAGCCTCTGCTCCCTCCTTCTCCTCTTTAGCACCATGAGCATGATAAAGACCAGTACGGCTACCACCAGAATAGAGGTGATGGTCACCACCATCTTTAGACCGCCGCTGCCTGACATGTTATCTGAGATGGGGTCTCCGGTCTTCAGCAGGGGAGGGATGGTACCTTGGAGAGAAACACATTCAGACAGTCATGAGAAACGAATACTCAGACATCAAGAGCCTCATCTGAATGAATGTTTCCTTGATGAGATGTGACATCCTTGTTTAAAAAGAAACAATATTTTGCTCATTTTATGCAACACCAAATAATAATAATAATGTGCAACAAGGTTTAAAAACAATGATTCCTGCAAGTAAAAGGTGAGAAAAAAAATCTTTTTTTCTCAGTCAAGGATTATAGTGATGAAAACTGCTCAGGGATTTAAGTTTGAATATTGACTTTTAATGTGCAGCCTTCAAATCCCTTAAGCAGCATTCCAGTTGATTTAATAACCAATTCTGCTTGTTCTTGACTCATTAGAAAAGTAGTTTAGGCCCTTTATGAGCTTCTAACTTCAGCTTTGTAAATGTTATTACTTTTGATATTACTAGTTTAATTAAGCATCCATCAATCCATTTTTTTAAAAAGGGAGTCTGCAGCCACTCTCAGAACACACTGGCTTTAACCTAGATAGCGCATTCACATCTAGAGGCAAATTTAAGTCTTTAGTTCACCTGAAGTGAATTTCTTTGGAACTGTGGGAAAAAAATGAATGCAGACATGAGGAAAAAAAACAAACAAAACGAAACAAAAACAATTGGGATCTTCAACTGCTTTAAAAAACATGAATATTTCCTGCCTTCCCTGGGTTTAATCTCATGGATGAAATATATATTTTTCTCTTTGGTCATAGTACATTGAAGCTGGGGCACCAGGTTTGTGGGAGACTGAACATGTGCTGTGAGTCTCCTGGGCTGCTGCTCAACAGCTGAGCTGAACGAGAGACTGACTGTCAAACTGACAATAGCATCCACACAAACATGCCCACACACAGACACACACATGCAAAAGAACTTCAACTCACACATTACATCCTGACAGGCAGCTTACACGTCTCAGCAAAACCCTTCAAAGGAAATTAATGAACAGTCTGGAGTGCAGCACAGCTCTCACCACCTCCTATCCTTCTTTACAGCTTATACACTTCCTTTGTGTATGACTGACACAATCTGTAGCCCAAGGCGAATTAAGCTACACCACGGCCCTGTGGAGAATTTGAAGACCAGCCCCGTTTTCTTACTCAGCTGAGCCGTCAGAATACTTGTCAATTTGTTCAAAGGCTGACAAAAATGTGGTTTTGACAAATACTCTTAAGGCATAAACTTGACTGTAGGGCAGAACTGCAGAGTGGCACTCCAAGCTGAAACACTGCTGCCACAAACAGCTGTAATAAAGGGTGCAACTCTGTTTGAACTGATGATGTAATAGTAAAAAAACAGTAATTTCAACCAGTCAAACAAGTAAAATGAGCATAATATGGGACCTTTAAACTGGATGAAATCTGATATCAAAGAATCCATTAAGGAGAACAGACAAGAAGAAAACCCTTTTCACTGGTACTTATACTTATCTCATGTTCTTTGTCATTCATGTTATCTAATGTGTGGCCATATTTTCAGTTTGAAGTTAAGTTGTATTACTTATTTTAAGGTCCTTAAATTACCCCTGAGTTGCTTCGGATGCTGATCCAATGATCCTTTATATCTGAGCAACTCTGTGACAATCTGTTTAATCCAAACTCACTTCCGTCAGCATTGAGAGTAGCGAATGTGATCCTCTTTTCTGCTGAGCCGGCGCTGTTGGTGACCTTCATCTGCAGCTCGTACCAGGTCGCCTCCTGCAAGTCGTACAGGATGTAGCTCTTGGTCAGCGATGTGCGCTGGGCAGTGGTCCAGGTGGCCGAGTCCACAGCACGGTACTCCAGTATGAAGGAGGTGATTGGACAGCCGCCGTTGTTCCAGCCGACCAGGTTGAGCCTGGCCCTGGTGGAGTTGATGCTGGTGAAGAGTTCATGTTCTTTGGCAAACTGCGGTTCTGAGGAGAAGACGGAGAGAAAAGATGATCAGCCTCTCACAGTTTGAGATCTAAGTTTTGCAAAGTCGAGCCATTAAAACTTTTGTGGCCATTAAGAAAGTCAAATTAATAAAAGTAAACCAGCTCAAAGGAATATGAACAGGAGTTCTGAGTTATTTGTTTTTAAGATCAATGAAAACAAAATCGGACCCCGTCATCAAATTTCAGTGGCAGAGCACAGAAAATATTCCCTTACCTACTTTAATTCATTTTTCCACAACAGTTATTAGAGAGCAATTGAAATATATTTATCGGAACACGGCTCCCAAACGAAGTTGCTTCGAATGATCTCAGACAACATGATTAGTTGTTATCACAGAACTGCATTTTGACCGAGACTCAGAACTCAAAATGTAACAAATTCATTCCCCCAGGACGGCACTCCTTACCTTTTCCATGTGTCTTAGCTTCAATGATCTCACTGATGCGCCCGGGTCCCACTGCATTCTGCGCTGTCAGGGTGAATTTGTACCAAGTGCCGCACTTCAGGTTCTCCAAACGGTATGAACGTTCGCTGGGGCTGATGGGAAAACTTCCCCACTGCTCGCTGTTGTCCTCTGAGTACTGCAGGATGTAACCTGGGGAAAGAAAAGTGAAAGAGAGGGGAGGCAGAAGATTAATGATGATTGATTAATGATTAATGTCTCACCCTCCTAAACCGTGACCACGAAAAATGCAAGAGGCCCTCTGTAGAGCTAGCGTTTGGTTTGTGTGTTCTGGGCTGCTGTAGAAACATGACGGACTCCGTGGAAGAGGACCTGCTCCGTCTGTAGATATGCTGTGTTCCTACTGTATCAAACAAAAGTTACCATTTTAACCAGTAACTGACTTGTCAATACAATTCCTACCAAAATCCAAGTGTTAATAATCGTTGGAAATGTATCCCCCGATGTATTTATTTCATTTGACCTGGTTTGGAGCTGGATAACATGTTAGTAACCTCACATCAGCTTCAGCTTCAGTCCATTAACCAAGGTAACAACACCTAACTTGAGCTGAACAGTAGTCAGTAGTAGTTTTTTGCAGTTGCTGATAGACTACAGTCATTGGTTTTAGTCAAATTAAGTAAATAAGTAAGTGTCAAACATGTGGGAAGTGTTTGCGCTGTTTGCCAACAACAACAACAAAGGCAGAGCTCACTAACATCATTGAGATCACTAACAACATTGAGATTTCATGGCAGTCCATCCAATTATTCAGTTATAGTTGTCTGGTGTTACGGTGACAGGACAGGCCGACCGACCAGCACTGCCTTCCCCAGAGCCCGCTGCAAGCCTGGCTAAAAATAGACAATTGCAAGCTTAGGTGTGTGTGTTTTGGTGATGGATGACGCTGTAAGCAGGGAAGCAAAACAAATATCAGAGAGAAGGTATCACGGGCAGCTTTTATAGCGACTACAACTCTACAGGCAGGAGCTGCATGATTAGGAGCAATGATAAATCACCGCAAATCGTCTGACTGTGATTGTGCTTTCTTTAAGATGGAGAGCTTTAATCTTTCACTTAAACAGACCTAATCTTCCTCACTGCTTTTTAATCTACCTTTGAGGACTTGGGTATTCAGCCCGACCCCCAGATAATGAGAAACGGGAGCAAGAACAGGAATGTTAGACCAGAGGAAAGGAGGAGGTGACATTGGCTGTCATGGGGAGGGAGATGATTCTTATTTAAAGTATAATGCATGTGGTTGAAGCATGTTTGTGTGTGTACATCGTTGTAGTGAAACTCTTCACTGTGCTGTTTCAAATTGTTTGTTGAGTGTGCGTGTTTGCAGCTGTGTTGCTCTCACCTCGGATGGAGCTCCCTCCGTTGTCTCCTGGTATCCATGACAATGTGATTGATGTGGTGGTTGTCTTTGTAACTGTGAGGCGCGGCTGGTCAGGAGGGACTGAGGACGAAACAAAAGTTCACCGCATGGTTAGTATTTGTTTTCAACTGCCTCATGTGTCCTTGTCAAGATTCAGGGTCAAACCTGTAATAAGTCCCTGTAACGACTAAGGTTATTATAGTTAACTAATTGGGCTGCACGACTAATTGAAATATTATCGAAATCCCAGTATGGTCAAGTGTAATATCCAAATCACAGGAGCCACAACCTTTTTGATAAATGTACAATACGTAACAAAACAGCATTATAATGAAGTACTGTAGTGATGCAGAGACGTCCTGACCTACAAATCCTGTTCTTCAGGTGTAACAAAACATGTTTCTTTGGTACAGACAGCAACAAATGTCACATTGTCATGATTTGAATTGTTTTTTTCTGTGACCATTTTTTTAAAAATAGACTTTAGAAAAACATAAACCAACTGAAACAATATCGTGCACACATTACAAAACTAACTAAAATACTATAAGTACATACCGTACGGGAAATGTCTTTAGTTTTAGTATTTGTCCATTTGGTCAACTGTGTCAGCACAACAAGCATGAGGAAGCACTGGTGCGTATGTTTACTGAGACCGGGATTTCAATTACTTTACACAAAGTATTTTGTTTGTATTGTAATATCTATTTTGAACGTATTAAATCTTGCTCCTAACAAATACCCCCATGTTAAATAAGAAAAAATAACGAAAGTAAACTAAAACTAAACATTTTTAAACAATAGAAACTACACTGAAACAAGCAAACCCACATTGGACACTAAACTGAATGGAAAACAAAGAATAACTGAACTGAACACAAAACTACAACAGCCCCGGGTAGGACACCACACTCCTGTCCAAGGTAGAACGACCATTTGTTGAGGATTATATTTGAAAGGTTTGAGTTTAGGAGATGTGATGGGCTAAGAAACATTATATAACCCAGCAGCTGTTCGAGCTCAAAGCACATGAACAACATCTGTTTGACTGCTTGCCTTGGACCTGCAGGTTAAGTGTGATCTCGTCTGACCCCCAGTTGTTGCTGGCCACACAGCTGTAGTTCCCAGAATCCTCTGCTTTCACCGTGCGGATGATAAAGCTGCCGTTGCCGTGGACACTACGACGACCATCCACCAGGACAGGTGTGGGTGTACCATTAGTGCTGGAGAGAGAGAGACACAATGTCAGGACAGTTATTACTACAGGCCAGGAAGAAGAGACATGATGTTGCTAGTCGGATGCTGTGTCTGTACTGAGCAGTGCTGCATGATTGTTCATGTGTGACTTACTTTCCCTTGAGCCACTTGATGGTAGGAGGAGGGTCTCCAACAGCCTTGCATGGTAATACAATGTCCTTCATCCAGGGTGTGGTCACTGTCCCATTGAAGGTCAGAATCCTGGCTGGAGCTAAAAACAACACAAATACACAACTTTGTTGGTTGGTTAAACAAAGACGCCTTCATAGACAGTCAAGAAAATAAAACAGTGTTACACATCTTTAAATGTGATTGATGTTTAATGCACATCCTTTCTATCTGTTGTCATCTATAATTGCCAGAAATGGTGACTTTGATAAGAAGTTTGCACCTCATCACTTATTTATACCTTAATGAAACCAAAATAGTCTAATGATAATTAAGATTCATTGACTTCTTTACCACA
Organism: Pagrus pagrus; assembly: GCF_965226575.1. Taxonomy (NCBI): domain Eukaryota; kingdom Metazoa; phylum Chordata; class Actinopteri; order Spariformes; family Sparidae; genus Pagrus; species Pagrus pagrus. The sequence continues at coordinate 22,272,043 of NC_140188.1, read as the reverse complement.
CATTTTAAGTATAATACTGACAACAAGTGGTGGGGGAAGTATTCAGATCCTTTACTTGAGTATAGTACTAATATCACTCTCAAAAACACAGGTCCTATCACTATTGCAAAGCAGTCCAATGCCTGAGTGGCGACTGCAGCAATCCTTTGAATCACCACTTTCAGCTGCTGCCCTCACAGCAAAAGTAAAGAGCGCTCTGTGCCTAAAGGAACATTTATCGAAAATCATTTGTCCCTGCTGCAAAAAAATACCTTAATCAGGAAAGACAGACACTTTTTGAAGTGAGTCTGCTACCTCAGCCCACAGCACTTTATATCTGTCTTTTTCTAAGTACTAAGTACTTAGAAAAAGAACACTAAGTACTTCTAGTACTTTGTGCTCTTTTTAATGCGGATCCTATTGTGTTTCAATGTTAATGTGTTTTAAAGTGTCTTCTTTTGAGTGTGACTGTTTTTTAAAACACCTTTAAGTCTGGATTGAAACTGTTACTTAAGCAAAAGTATGTAAATAAAATCAGGAAAATGAACATATGAATGAAATATTTAAAGTAAGAGTACTGTAATAGTGTAACTTTTATACTTTACATCATTAGATTATTATTACTCATGCATGAACATAAAAGCACAATTTTACTGTTGTTTTAATGTGGCACCTTCACACTGCTTGCTTTGTCTGACCAAGAGTACAGAACTATTAAAATCAATTAAAATTAATGAAATAATTATGATAAATAATAAGGATATAACGAGGAATAATAAGGAAAAGCATCAGATGCTTTGCACCAAACATCTGAGAGGATGGAACCAAGAAATGCTTTTATAAAAAATACTTGCAACTAAAGCTGTAAAAGTAAAAGCAGAGTATTGCCTTCTGTGGTTATCGATAATGGATAGATGGATGGATTATTCATGCTTCGCGTGACAATAACTGCATGAATCCAAACTTCAGAGGTTACTGTCGGTGGAGCTTAGTGAGGGTGATGTACCTTTGGCCAGAGGCTCCACTGTGATCTTCTCACTGTTGTTGCCGTGTCCTGCGGCCGTCACAGCCACCACCCAGATACTGTACTGTCTGTTTCGAGCCAGATTGGGGATCCTGTAGAAATATGCATCTGGAGACGCCTCAAACTCACTCATAACCTGTAAAACAGAGAGAGAGGAGAGATCATTGTATCACTGGATAGCAGCAGAGAAACAGATGAGAGCAACTCATCTGGGTACTTTGCCCTTGCATCATACCTCGGCCCTGTTTTGAGTGAGAACCGCCACTCTGATTTGACTGGTGGTAAATGAGGCTTTGCAAGTTTAATAGTGTAAAATAAGAATACCTCATCACTTTTTAGCTATGGGGAGCCAAAATCCTACAGCTAGTCAGGCAAATAATCATGCTATGTTGTTACTGATCTATGTTCTGCATCATTTTATAGAAAATAGGGGTTGATGAGTGTTTTTAGGTCTGCCTTCAACAAAGTGGACTAACCTGACATACACAATAACTTTATTAAATGTCCATTTAATATATTTCTTTCATCTATCACTTTTTCCGTCATAAAGACGCTTATTTTGCTGTTTTGGTATTCAGTTCAGTGTGACAAACTATACAGTGGCAAACTGGGTAAGACATTGTGAAAACATGGCTGAACATCTTTTGGCATACAAATGCTAATACCATCGGATGCAGGTTAGAGCAGAAGACGATGTATTTCCTGATGATGCCATTGAGTTTGAGCGGAGGCAGCCAGGAGACAAACACCACAGAGCTGCTGGAGGCTGCAGCCTTGACCCCTGCTGGAGGGCCAGGAACTGGAAGAAGAAGAGAGCAGTGCAGGGTTCAGAGAAGCCAAGATAAAAACAGTGATTTTCCATGGATGTGTACTTTCAGGATGTATTGCTACAAATCTCACTTAAACAAAGTGTGGGATGTATGTGTACTGTAAAGCATAAAGCAGATTAAATATCCCCAGTTTGTTTCATATTGTTGAAAAAAGGTCAGTAAATGTTTGGGTTATAAATGGGCAATATTATTCCTCCAGCACACAGCACCATTAATCCTTTAGTTGTTTTGTGCTACATGTTTTTCAGTAGCAACTAATGTTGTCCCAGAATTTAAAACTTTGAAGCAATACTAGTTTAACAAAGGGTACTGGGTACCTCTTCTGATACCACGGCAAGAAAAAAATGTGATTTATGTGATAAACAACAGAATAAGTCACTGAGCAAAGACCAACACATTTGTAAAAATGTTAAAATCTGAGCCGCCTTGGATTGAAAATCTGTTTTTTTTTGGTACTTTGATACTTTCAAATATATAATTAATGGAGATAGTAAACACATGGTATCAAAGTATTGATACTTTTGAATACCTTAGTAGCAAATATACTCTCAATATATTTTAGTGAATTAATTGGACCAGTATCATTGCTTGTTACTTGCTTGGTTATTCTCAGACCAGATAGTACTGAAGTAGTAAAGATGACTATCTAATCCAACATGATTTACAAATAAGAACTTGAATAAACACTGAGGTTAAATTATTAAAATTACTCTAACACTGGTAAGAAACAAGTTTTTTCTAGGATGTGGATTAGACTGAAAATAAATATGAGTGTGTTATTATATCTGTTATGTTGTAATGAGTCATACCATCCTCTTTAGTGCGGACGTAGATCTGTTCGCTGCGGACACCATCTCCAGCGTTGGTGAAGGCTAAGACCTGGATGCTGTAGTTGGTGTACTTCTCCAAACCGTCCAGCTCGAGAGACGGCTGATTGGTGGTCACGTTCCTGATTTCTCCCAGTTCTGACACAGGAGAGGAGACACGCTGAGTTAATTCAGTGCTGACAATGTATTGAAATATTTGTTACCTGTTGTTTAAGCTAAACATTTACCCCAGTCTACTGAGAGGGTCAGCTGAATGTGTAGTTTAGATCATGTATGGGAAACACTCCTCTGCATTATGAAGTGTTTCAACCCCCAAAAAACAGGTTACTTTTCAATTTTGCTGATTCCTCTCTCCAGTCCTCTCCTTTCTTTTCCTCTCCTGCCTCATGCCCTGTCACTCAGAGCTGAGGCATTGGGCCTCACTGAGTTATTGCATTATGAATTATTGATGGAGAGCAGCCAGACTGCAGGTTGGATCACTGCTATACGGCGGGGTATACATTCAGGGGGAAAAACACAGACCTATTCCCCGTGTGCAATGCGGTTCTTGTATTTCTCCTGTTGGTCAGCTTTAGAAAAACGATCATTTGATTCTATCATGTGGCACAACTTGCTTGAAAATCCGATGTTGTTCATCAAGTATGTAAATTGAAATGTATATCAAAAATTCATATTGTTAGAGGAAGTAAGTTGCTAAACATTCCAATAAAAATACAGGAACATGATGACCGTGTCATAAACATAAAGAAGGATGAGTCAGTAGATAAGAGTGGTAAGTGAGCCACAATTGTCCCCTATGAGGAGAAAAAACCTTTACACACATGACAGCTTAAATAATCAGTTACACCACCTCTGCAGCTCTCAACAGCATATTACAGTATGGAAATACCACAGCTTCCCCTGGTGGATGAACCATGACAACAAGCAAAACCAATGAAAAACCAAGTTAATGAAAAATCAAGCATCTGTCAGTGATATAAATGTTTAGGTGTGTTGATGTTCATACCTCCATCAGGCAGGTTGGCCCAGTAGATGACTCTGTATCCCTGCAGGTTTCCATTGAGAGCCTCTCGGGGCAGAGGCATCCAGGAGAGGGAGATCACCTCTGGGGACTTCGCCACAGCCAGGACGTTTTCAGGAGGACGAGACGGCACTAACAGAGACACAGAAAAAGTGTTGACAAACGTAGGACATATTACATATTATATTTAGTAAAATACTAAATAATACTAATAAAGCACTGAATATCAGGAGTTTGTTTGTCTGATGTAATTCACCAAATGCCCAGTAGAGGGGAGCCTTTTCACAAGAATACTGTATGTTTAAGCTTTTTTGAGAGCCATTGCATGTATAATATATATATATATATATATATATATATATACTGTATATACGTATATATATATATATATATATATATATATATATATATATATATATATAAGGTCTACAGTAGATAGAAGAAATATGGGGTCAAATTTGGCTCCAAACTTAATCAAATGACAAGTCAAACAGTAAAAAGTCTTCCAGAAAATTTAAGGTTATGCTTAAAGTAATAACCCAATAATCTATATGTACGGACACGAGGACTTCAACCCAGGAAACCCAGTAACATGTATATAGCACATCAGATCCACCTTTACCCCCTCCTTACCATCCTCCAGGGTTTTGGTGACCACCTGCTGTGAGGACGGCCCGGTGCCGGCCCTGTTAGCAGCCTGGACCACCACGCTGTACTGAGTGAACTTCTTCAGGTTGTCCAGCGTGATGCTCTCTGTGGTGTCTCCTGTGGTGTCCACGCTGATGATGGTGAACTGGTGGCTCCCACCAGGGCTGTACTCCCTGTAGCCCACCTGGTAGCCACGGATCACGCCGTTCTGCAAGTGCTTCTGGGGAGGCTGCAAGATGAGAAATGTTAGAAGACCATCACTAATGAGTGGCGGTTACTTTTACCCAAACTACTTAAACTTTAAATACTGAATCCTAAAGCAAACAACTCATCAAACAAAAAACTGATATTAGTTTATCCAACGTTCTGTAGCTGGACGTTATCAAAAATAAACAGTAATATCTAATGTAGCTATGATGCACATGCAGTCCAGGATATGATCACATCTGTCTTATTGCTCCACCTTCTGGTCACAGGCCTGTATAACATCAATACAACCACTTTAGAAACCGTTTAAACAAGCTCTTAAGGCACTCATTAAACATTAAACATTAAACTGAACCCAGACCATTTTTGCAACATTACTGAAAAATATAACTTATTGAGCTTTTAATGTTTTTTGTTTATGGTCAATGTTTGTTTACTGTATAAGACACCGCACGGTGTAGCTCCCCCCACCACATAACAATTTCTTTCAACAGCTCACAGTGACAAGATCATGAACTGTTTTATATGAGACATTGCTCAACAAAGCTGCTTTATCGATTACAGCAACAAACCAGTGGAAAGTTTTGCCTACAGGTATTCAATTGTAATGAGTTTAAATCTACCGTTAAATAAAATACAATAAAAAATACGATAGTCTACATGCTGGTATCTATGTCAGTGCCTCAGCTCATATAAAAGTTCATAAAGTTTAGACTTCACCTTCCAGGAAACTCTGATGCTCTGAGGGGAGGTGGGCTCCAGAGTGACATCCTGTGGTGGGCCGTCAGGAGCTGTAAATACATCACAGTGTTCAGTGTCACTGCAGACTGGCGTCTCAATAGAAGAGACCATCGGCCATCCACGTGTCATGTCATTTAATTTCACTAGATGGTGCTGTTGAGTTAAGAATGTCTCTTTCCTTCCTGCTCCGTCTCATTCAAGTGCCTCACAGTTTCCACCTCAACTTAATAATAATTTAAAATAAACTTGTAACACAATCAACTTTAACCTTTAGAATAACACGCGGAATTGATACATGTTTTATTCAATTTGAAGTTTATGACTTTATTTTAGCAATGAATCCAGTAAAATGGGGCATTTTAATGTGCTGCTCTGCCTGTGGGGCAATCATTATAGGCAATAGAAGATAAGTGAACACTGATAGAGCCAACTTAAAGCAACAGTGAGCTGATCTGTTTCCCCAGATATAAAAGATGATGACCTCCATTTAAAACAACCATAAAATAATTATGTGTAAGATGACTCTACAGGTTTGAAAGCCAGGAGAAAATGGAAGCTGAGGAGTTTCTTTCCAAACCAGCATTCAGACTCTCTAAAGAGCAGAGTTAAGGTATAAACACACATCACGGGACAGTCTTAAGTTTATTATAGTCAAATTAACAAGTTACAGTTCAGAAGATCAATTACCTGCTTCATCAGTGGTGATGGTGAGCTCATTGCTAGGGTTGCTGTTGCCAATTATGTTCTTAGCGACCATGCGGATGTTGTAAGTGGACGAAGGGTGGAGGTCAATAATAGTGGCCTGGTTGAGCTGCGGTGACACATCTTTGGTTACCTGGGCTGATAGCCATGACGCTGTAAGAAACAGAGAGGCAGAGGGTGAATAAACTGTTTGCCATGGAGAGAAACATTTCTTATTTCTCATTTAATGTGTAACAACGACACATATAGACATAATTACTTCTTGAACTGATGCCTACCTGATTTGTTCTTGCACTCAATATCATATCCTGTAATCGGGCTGTTGCCATCAAAGCCCATGGTCCAGCGGAGAGCTATGGTCCGATCCTTAACCTCCCGGATCTCCACCTCGGGAGGGTCGGGTGGTTCTGAGGAAAAGTGTGAACACAACAGAGAGTTACAGTCCTCAGACAGAACTGGATGGCAGGCAGACCAGACAGATGAATTGGTTTTACTCTGTCTGTGATTTCCCCAGCGGGAGATTATGCAGTTAGCACTGCAAGGAGCAGGAGTCACACTGTGCAGCAATTAAATTTATAAATGAATGATTTAAGTAATAAATGATAGAAAACTTGACTACTCCTGCAGGGAGTTTTGTCTTCTTACAAACACAGCTGCTGAAAAAACGCCCGCAGTGAGCTGAGCTGAGTCTGAGGCGAGGGGGAGCTTACCTTGCACTGTCAGCTGTATGATGCCTCGGTCCTCACCGAAGGAGTTGATGGCATGACAGGAGAAGAAACCAGAGTCCTCACGAACTGTGGGCATAATCTACAGAGACATACACCATGTGCAGGGAATTAACGTGGGTAGAACCTCTTCATCCCTCTTCATCCTAACCCATGCGGGACACTTAGCTAGTAAATCATCTCAAGGCACATATTCCTTGAGATTTTACATTACTGTATTACACATGTACTCATTCATGCTGTATTTTAATAACCATTAAATTGAACTGAGAGGGAGCGCTTTAATATTTTATACTCTACTTGAAGATTTTAAGATTATGTGAATGTATTTGAGCCAGATTCTTTTAGCCATGGCTTCCCTCCTCTTTCTCCCTCTCTGCTTTCCATCTGTCCAAATAGATAAAAAATGACTGCAGGTTGTTCTCTAAATATGTTTGCATTAAAACTGAGTGCTTACCACCAGTGTAGAGATGACTTCGTCTGCCACCTCTTTGACAGTGACTACGTATCGGCTGGTCTCCGGGTTGATGATGCGTTCTTCTTTCTCCCAACGCACCATGATGGGTTTCTCCCCGTGAGCGATGCAGCTCATCTTCTTCTCCTCGCCCTGCGTGGCCAGAGTGGTGTTTGGGTAGGAGGTGATCATGGCTGGGACTGGATGGAGGGAAAGAAGTTTAAGGGGAGAGTGGAGGAAGAAAATGGAAAGAAAATAATGGTGTCAGTTAAAACATTCAGGTCTTTGCTGTTTTATGCACATTTGCCGTCGAAGATATTGGTAGAGAAATCGTACATCAGCTGTGTTAACAGAACATCTGCTTTGGAAATACTTGCTTTCATAGTACGATGTGTTGATCTTTTTATCCCAAGATACAAAAAAGGGAATTACACAGCACATATGCATTCACGTCTTATTCTGAGAAAACTCCTTCTCTTTTTCTCTGACAATTATGACAACCATTTAAACACTCCAGGGACCATCATGAACTCATGTTTGAGTCTACTCGTCTCCCGCAATACTTTAAGATGGAAACGGAGCCCTTCAGGTAAGCCTGTGCCTGCTTTGATAATGACAGCGAGCGCTAACGTGCTGCTTTCTGAGGATGAGGTGGAGGTACAGAGAAGAAAGTGGTGACTCCTGACTGAACTCCCATCAGTCTGAGTGTGGAGCCGCTCTGGCTCTACACCGTAACCGCACACCAGGCTCATTAGAAACACATCTAGCCTGGGTGTGTGTGTGTGTGTGTGTGTGTGTGGTTCAGCAGAACGAGGATCTGTTGTAAATGTCTCTCACCCAGACTACTCACAGTCTGTACTCTTACTCACACTTTCTTTCATTCTATCTTTTTCTCCCTACTTGCATGAAGACGTGTCCTGATTATAACATTCACTGAGACTTTCAGGTGCTGTTCACAGTGTAATGATCTCTAAAGGGTGAAGCTTCTGAACTGAAAACCATATTAACTTCTGCAGTTTGAGGAGACTTAATGAATATGTTCATCTCTATCAGTGTGGACATTATGGACATTATCCTTAATGATTATCTTAGATGTTTAAGCCAGTAAAACATCTGATGTGATTGCTGCCAGTTGTGTGATGGCTTATAAACTTAAGACGATCTGACTTAGTCAAGGAACATCAAAACCTGCAAGTGCAATGGCTACTACAATAATGTAGTTTTATATTATTATTTTACTTTTAAATCATTTTAAACTACATTTTAACTCATTACACTACATTAAGATCGCCACTGATGTTTTATTAGTGAATCACACAAAAAACGTCCATCACAACTTCCCAGAGCCAAAACAGACTCTTCAAACTTTTCTTTATCTGATTTTAATAGTCACATATTTTCAGTTTACAATGATTTTGGTTACTTAATTACTTAAAGCTGCCTCGATTGACATTTTGGCCACTTGGGGGCAGTAGAACCTTATAAACACAACACTGATTAATAATCACTCTATAAAGTTAATATGGCAAACAAGTTAGCAAACGGTTGCTTATTTACACATCCAGCAGATATGGAGCAACATTATCATTCATTTTGAGATGTGTTTGTGTCGATATTCACTACAGTGAAGATCTGGTTTGATTTCCACCAACTCCTAAGGGAAATATTTGTGTTTTTAGCTTCTAAATGCTGGACTTCGGTTTCTAGCTAGTACTAGCTACTGTCTGTTTTTTTTGTTGCTGGGCTACTACTGTTACAGTGGGTTTAAAAACAGCTGCCTGCTGCAGCTTTAAATGAATGGGAATCAAAACAGTTGAGTTGAGGGCCAGAAAACCAAAACAATGGGCTGAAAGTGAACAGCAGCATCGGGATTGACTCATTTTACTTTAACAGACTTTCAATCTTTTGTAAATATAAAAATACTGATCAGAGCAGCTTTAAATTCATCTGCTATCAACATTCTTTTGAGTTTCTGTTGTGTGATGAATCAATTTGTCCTAGTTTACATTAGACAGGCCAGCGTTCAGGACCATACTGTACGTTCACCAGAGGGTTTCCAGGGTATGTAAATCTGTACTGTGGTGAATACTGTGTCAGTGGAAAGGACAGCAGTGGCAGCTACATGTGGCAGATACTTGTTTCGTGGATGTTGGAGGCCTTCTCTTCCAAGCAGAGATGCAATATGTGTGTTTGAGTCAGTGTGCAAATGTCTGTACACTCCTGAATAATGTGTCTGTGTGCGCGGATACGAGTGTTATACTGTGCGTGCATATGTATGAATGTGTGTGCATGAGAGCGGCTGTGTCTGGGGGAGCTAAGTGGGCGAGCACAGAGAGCAGAGAAGACTTGTGCTCATGACACATCTCAGCCACACTACACGATGGAGGAGAGAGGGAGAGCATGTACCCCTGCAGCGCTAACTATGATCCCTCTCCCTCGCTCTCTCACTCCATCTCCCTCCTCAGGCTCCCACCAGGACAGCGATGATTTAATGATGAGAGAGACCACTTTGATTATTCATACGCAGCAGACAAGTCCGCTGGCCGTGCTGTTGTCTCACACAGACACACACGCATTCGAACATATACAGGCATGCACGAATAACAACAGATGCACGCACACACATGCACATTCAAAAGTACACAAACCACGGCAAATACAGAGATTCTGGCCTCGCATGAGTGTACAGTATGCAAGTGTAGACACACAGACAACCAAAGAAATATAGTGATGCATGTGCACAAGCAGATGCAGACCAAAACAGAAGCACTGACACACACAAACACATTTTAGAAACACACAGATGCCTCCCCACACGTACAGTATTCCTCTGGGTCAAACAGTGTTTGGAGATAACTTTGTAATCATTTGTTTTGGCTTCACACAGGAGCCAGTCTGCTACAGTTTTGCTCGTAGTACGAGTGCCAGGAAGGTTAGACAATCACAAGTCAATTAAAGTACTTGAATTTATAATGAATCATTTATTATACCGCACTTGTGTGAATGGCAACTTGCCTAACAGTGTTTGAATTGCCTTGATGTGTTAAACCTCAACCAGGCTGAAAAATGCTAATGCTGATTGTCTCTTTCCCTTTTGGTATTAATTATTTCAGTGGTACTTGAATATACAGATTTACTCACAAATTTCTTTTCGAGTCTGAACAATTCTCAATTTTTAAGTCTGATACTGACAGTGATGTTTGCAAGTTTAAACAACAATTTAAAGCTACTGATGTTTAGCTGCATTGTTTTTACCACCTTCCCCATCTAAGTTAAAGTTGCAATATGTGAGAATTGGCCAACTTTCAAATTCATTCTCCAAACCAATAGGGGGCAGCATATCACCAGAGTAACTGCTACCTGATGCTAAAAGCTACTGCTAGTTAGCTCAGTTAGCCATGCAGCTAGCGGTTCAGACGGTGAGCTTGGAGCAGTGCGGGACTGTTGGTGTTTACACTGCTAGCACAGGAGCCTTGTCCATGTCAGGCTGGGGATAGCTGGTTAGTATTCTAGTAGTCTAGAAGTTAAACATCTCTGCAACTCTACATAGATGTCATAACATCCAGACCATTATTTCTTCACACTCTGTTTATAATTTTCATTAATTTTGTAATCTTTTCTACAAAAATGTGTTCACAATGCACCTTTAGGTGTGTTAGCGTGCTAACATTCGCTAACTGACACTTAACCTAACGTACGGGGACTGATGAAGTCATTAGTTTTGCAGGTATTTGGATATAACTTTAGACATAAAGCTTTGGACTAATTAAAATTCTGACCTCATGATGGCGCTAGATGAGAAGTTAAGGCAACATAAAAGTGTGGACCAAATTTTTTACAGCTGTCTATCCAATAGATCTCAAGACATTTCAATTACAACTGCAAATGTGAATCTCCATGGTGGCAAAGTCAGTGGGATTCATCGTCTGGGCCTCTCTGATATATCTGTACCAATTTCATGGCAGTCCATCCAATGATTGTTGAGATATTAAACCAAAATGGTGGACCAACCAACAGATAAACCTACATTGTCATCCATCAAGCCGTACTGCTCACATGCTAAAAATAAGTTGCACATGCTCTCTAGCGGAGAACTATTTAATGACTATTTAACACTGTTCTGAAATTACCTCAAAGATGTCTTTGAGAGGTCTGGCACCAGTTCATCTGTGATAAGCTAGTATCTGACAGTAATAATGGCCATACTGCTGTATCCGTTGATCTCTAATTTATATATGCATACTGTAAAGAGATTTAACAAGCACACACACATACACACTCAGTAACCCCCCCACACAAACAAATAAACAGACTCCTTCAACATGTTTCTCTGTCTTTTTTCTCACAGTACATTTCCTCCTTTGATGCAGCCAACAAAAATCCAAAGGGGGTGCTACATTTATGTGTGTTCACGTGCACAGACGAGGCCTGTGCGCTTTTGTGTGCGTACGTGCACCCTCAACCCCCGCCCACCCCCGACATGATGGAATGTGTCAGACTTGGGACTGCCAGCGTTTAAACCTCATCTCTTATTCACTCGCAGCCCCTCCCTCTCCCTCGCTCCCCACACCATCATCCCCTTTCCCACTGCCCCCGCGCAGGAAATCGCTGATTTATTTTGCATAGCAACTATGAATTTTAAGTGAGTCCTATTAAAAGAGTCTTCTCAGCCCCTTCTCTAAATGTTATTGCTCCTTAACAGGGGCTATTTTCTCCATCTAAATCTGAGGCCTTGGCAGTGTGAGTTAACATCGACGAAGCTTCTGTTTGCTCGTCGAAAGAGCTCGAGAAAGGGCGAACAATGACAGCTCACAAGGCTGTGTGTGAGTGCGTGTACATGTTTCTCTTTATAAACCATGTTTGTATTAGAATACAAGTCATCTGTGTTTGTGTATGTGAGCACATGCTTGTCTGTGTGGGTGTGGGTACAGTATGTTCCCGTACTGTATATGCATTTGCAGTTATAAATTCATCTGTGTGCATTGGGAGATGCTTCAATCTGCCTCTGACCTTGTGTGTGTGTATGTGTGTGTGTGTGTGTGTGTGTGAATGAAACATGCAAAGTGTTCACGTCTTCAAGATGGCTACCTTGTGATGTAGACTGCAGTATCTAAAATGTTCTACAATCTCCACAGATCTTGGTTGTGCTTCAGTGGCCCGAGTGGAGGTGAGCCTACTCACTCGCTTCCTCCTCATCTCATCTCCATGCGTCTACCGTGCAGCACTCGCAGGGCCCCGGGCTAAACCTATTCTTTTTGATAGCCCATAATTGCTCGGTTGATGTATATTTTTTAATATCCAGCGATATTACAGGGGCCCTGGTAATAAAACACAGGCGGGTAGAGGAGAAAGTGTGAGTGGGAAGAGGGGAGACGAGGGAGAAAGGCAAAGCTGAGGGGATAGAGAGGGAGGGAAAGAGGGGGGGGACAAAGACAAAAAGGTGCATACAGGAGGTGAGGGAGGTATGGAGGGATTAGAGGGGAAGAAACGTAGAGAGAGGTGGAACCTTTCCGATCCTTTGACCACGTTGTCAGGTTCCCCTTTCTGACATGAAGTGTGCAGGAGAAAATATGGGTTGGATCTTTTATTATGAAGAAGAAGCACTACATTTCTGGCTAGAAACCGTCGACTACGCAGCTGGCTGGCAGATTTGCTCAGTTGTAGCTAGCTGGCTAATTAAGCTAACTAACGTCCACTTGTGGTTGAACACAGTTTCCCTAGCTGACTTTTAAAAATGTCCAGCTGATTATTTTTAAATTGAGAACCCTGTAAAATGTGACTTGATGGCTGGATATGGCAAATGATACCATGCTAAAGATTTAGGCAAAAGCTGCAGTTGAGATAGTTACCCTGGCATGCAAACTTTTGGAGCTTATGCTACCATAAGCCTACTGTTTTATCCACTCCTAACACTTCTGCGTTCTTCTTTTTGGTTTTGGAGAGGGTAATTAAAAGGACACAACCCTACAAACTCTTCCAAGTGTTTCTCTCTGCAGCCCCACTTACATCACTTCACCATGTAGACGAATTCAAATCCAGATATCCAAAAATGTTTCTCAAGCAAGAGGTTTCGCCAATCGTCACCTGTGAGGATTTTATGCCCTTCTTTGTCGTGATTGATGGTAAGTTGAATATCTTTGGGTTTTGGACCATTATTGTTATGCGTATTCAATCTTGACTATTATTGTGTAAAAGCTCGAAACAAAAGTTGTAAATCCGATGTTATCTATTCATAATTGTCTCCTTAAAGTCATTCTAGGGATAAGTTTGCATACAAAAAACTTAAAGAAATATTCTTTAGCTAAAATGTAAAATTATTTTACGCTGGTACATTTTCTCAGTTTCAGAGAGTTTTACAGAGAAGCTCTGTAACATTTCACACATTAAAAAGATCTTTAATTCTCTAAAGCACCGAAAACAGCGCTACTATTATATAAGCAGAATGATTCTCTTGTGGTGATGGGGGATTTAGACACTTGGAGGACACACAGCAGCCACCAAATGAACAAGGGTATAAATGAAACAAATAATGCGTTCTTTATCTTTTTAATCTCTCTCTCAATGCCGGAAAATGTGAGAAACAAAGACAGCCAGAGAGTGCAAATAAAGCTGAGAAACATGCGGACTGCTCTTCCCCTGAGCCCCTTCGTCGGCTTCTAATTGAAGTATTGACGGATTTAAATGAGGCTGAAATGCAAGAGTTCCAGTGTTTCGTAACACACACACACAGACACACACACACACACACTCGCACACACACTCGCACATGCAGCATGCAAGCAGAATGAACACAATGTACAATTAATAGATACATAAATAAAAACAGACATACGCCTGCAGAATGTATTATGTGATTGTACACAAACACACACACAAAGACTGGAGACTGGGCATGATGGTGCTGGTGAGCACAGTAATGGTCTCCCTTTTTCAGACCACTCATGCGAGTAAGTACACTTTTACAGAAAGCATCTTGCGTATACGAGTACAGTTTGGGGTTTAAAGGGCATGAAATGTGATCTGTTGATGAGTGACAAGCATGTGGCTGAGCGAGCATGTAACAACTGAGCAGCCAATGACAGCAGAGGAGGGACAGCACAGAGTAGTATCATAGGGCCAAAGAACTTACAGCTGTTTCCTGTAATGTGAATTATTCTAGCTGTGAAGATGTTACGTCAATGCTAAGTGAATCATAAATGACTTAGAGGTTTTAAATGACACTGCAAGAGAAACGTAATTCAGTAACAAATGGAAGCACGTGTGTTTAATCCATATTCACTGTTACTGATGATGACACATTCAGATGATGTCATGAAGGCTCGATGATGCCATATTAATACAAAATGTGCAGTCTCCTTAGTTGTTTGAGATGTGAAGTGGATCTGGAGATAAGAAGGTATTGGCAAAACACCCAACCAGATAATAAAGCATGAAGGTTATGAGATTTTTCAAAACATTTATAAGCTTGGAGCAAATTGTGCTGGTATTTTGTCTTATTTGTGGTATTTTGCAACAGTGCAGGGATCCAAAGTTTGTACGGGTGTTCCTCAAATGAGTATGATTATGAACAGCAAAGGTTTGGTAAAATAAATATGTTTAATATATTAATATTGTACAATATACAATATGTAACCATTTTTATTTCAAACATTCAGAAATTAACATTAACATAATGTGAAGAAATATGTCTGGGCTATGTATTGGTGTTGCAGAGATATCAAGCTAGTTAAGTTAGCATGCTAACCAGAGAGACCCGGCCCCATGTATAACCCACCCTAGCTGGCAGCATGCAGCATCACCAGAGTAACTGCTAATTGCTGCTAACTGTATGTTTTTTATCCGTCCATGACTGTAGCTACTGTTAGCTTGTTAGCTCAGTTAGCCATGTAGCTAGTCAGACTACATGGTGTGTTGGTGTTAACAACACTAGTACAGGAGCTTTGGACTACGAGCAGAAAGAGGTTTTCAGGCCTGGGGCTAGCATGCTAACTAAATAAGTTGTCTTTGACATAACATTAGAATTGATTAATTCATAATTTTAGTTAATTTTTGAATATTTTAAACTTAAATTCTTACATATAGCACCTTTAAGTATTGCAATAGTGGGATTGCATAGTTCCTGAAGGGATCGTGGGGTTAGAAGAGGACGCTCTGTGCACGTGTCAGAATGATTCACTAGTTGAACAAATATCATTTTTATAAAAATTGTTTGGTATAATTTTTCCAGCAGTAATAATACAGTATATACTGTGAAACTATAAACTATAGTTGTTGATTGAAAAACATTTACCATCCTTAGCTTTGTGGCAAGAAAAAACTGTAATTCAAATGAGTGATAACTCATAACCTTTTCATGATATTACTAGAAATAAATGTAAATTCATCTGAAGGAGAAGAACATGTCTTTGAAATAAATAATAAAATCTCTATATAACGTTACCATCATGTTTCATGTTAATGAAACTACTAGTAACGAGAAGTAAGCGTACATTATTTAGCACTGGAGCTGTCAAAATTCCCTTTGATAGAGCCGAGTACAACATGAAACTGAAGCCTTGAGCAACAGCAGAGTGCGTTCGATGGGTCAATGTTCTCTCTCTCTCCCTTTCCCTCTCTCTCCTCTACTTTGGTAGATGATACAACCGACTACAAAGACCAGTGAAATTGAAACCATGCACACAATCTCAGTTTACTTCTCACATGTCCTCAGCTCCCACGTCAAGATGCGCACAAACAAAAGTATACATAAACCACTGCTCTTTCTAGTATGTCCTACATACTGTACACAGGTATTTTGTTGTTCATCTCTTCCAAACACACACACCCACACACAAACCCACACACATGCACACACACTCACACACGCACACACACACACACATGCATCTTATGGTAGATGGGGTCTCAGCAGGGTGGAGCAGTTTGACTGAAGAAAATACACTTGAAACTTCATCTAATCTTTTTTAAGTATCTATAAACAGTATGCGCACACACCAGCAGAAAGTGGGCTACAACACCAGGCTTGAGGGGGCCTATAAACTCTAAGCTATCTCTGTGTTTTGTTTGCAGGGATGGGGATGACTCTTTAATTTTCTCAGTGGACTCTTGTTACAGAAAGATGGAAAGAGGAGAAGATGTGCGCTGCAGTTCAGTGCAACAACACTGCTATACCACCTCAGTCTTCTCTTTGTCTCTTAAGCACTCCTATTGGCATAATGAAGTCCAGTAGATACAGCACAAGCATATCAAGAACACAGTTCCAATCTGTTCTCTGTATTTTTCAGTTATATAAGCTAAAGCGCCCCGTGTCACACAAGACCGTGTTTTCTAGCAGGTTGTCTTAAAAATCAATGCTTAGTGTTCAGAGTTAGATATGCTACTGAGAGTTGAGTCTACTGTAGCTGCAGCCGCAGTGTTTTTGCACTGCGCTTGGTGGAAAATGGAAGAAAAAAGGTTAGTACAGCCAAAGGTCAACTTGCTGCATAGCAACTGTGTGCTACAGTCAGCAAGCTGACCTATGAAAACACAGAGAGCATATCTGAGCCTGCTGCTGTAGCACTGACAGCTTCACACAGTGGCAGCTCCCAACCTCATACACTGCAAGGCTTAATTACACTGACACATGAATATCCACGACATGCCAGCTGATATTAATGATAACAAGTACTGATTTATCCAGAAGGAGAGCTCTACATAAATATTTTTCTCTTTTTACAGAGAGGTCAGAGGTCAGGGTCAGATACGTCCCATCACACTCACTTCAAAAACAAAGTTTAATGTGTGTTCCTTGTCACCGTATTCATGTTCTTTTATATTTGTGTCCTACATATCAGACTTTGGCTGGCGAGGAGAGAAAAAAGAAGAGATAGAGAAACAGAGAGAGGGCTGCCCGTTGGCGGGGGTCCTTGTGCTCCAGTTTGATAACATTAGAACGGGGGAAAATAAGCCCCACTCGCATCTAAGCACCATGAAAATGAGGAGCCACTCCTGGCGCTACAGGGGAGCTACATGCTAATGCTCACTGGAGGCAGGAGACCTGTAGTCGGGGGGATATTTACATGCCGACCGCTGGAGAGAGCAATGAGGACACACATGCACCAAGACAAAAACAGAAACATGATTACATAGAGTCAGCAGAGGACATAGGAGGATACATTGTCTGCATACAGATATGTTTATGCAGAATAGAGCTGCAACGATTCGATCAATAGAAAATGAATCAGCAACTATTTTGATAATTGATCAGTTCAGTGCTCTTTAAAGCAACAATGTCAAGCATATTTTGGTTCCAGCTTCTTAAATGTGAGGATTTGTTGCAAATCTTTGTCATTTATGACAGTAAATGAGGAGTTTGGGGGGTTTGGACTGTTGGTTGGACAACAGAAGCAATTTGAAGATATTGCTTTGAATTCTGGGAAGTTTAGATGAGCATTTTTCACAATTTTTGCCATTTTTTATTATTACTCTTTTTAATCTTGACAAGATCATGACCCCTTTAACGTCTGTTTAGCTTAAAGTGTCTAGATTTAGTTGAAGCTCATCACAAGCTATTTTTTCCACTTGTTTCCATTTGTGTGATTGTGTGTTGCATCATTTTGACAGCTTGTCAATTAAATCTGATGATGTACATCTTCCTTCCTTCCATGTTTTACAAATTTAATATCTGGCTAATCAACTATAAGAAGAGCTATAAGAAAAAGCCCACAGCTGGGAATCATTTTCTTAATGGCTGCTTGTCGCTGCACTAACCAATACATTACAATACACAATGATTACTGCCCATCAGCTGTTATTTATCGTGCATCAGACGCAGGCTCTTACTTTTGACGGTGAGGTACATGGACTTGCTGACATCAGCTCCCACGTCGTTGCTGACCTTACACAGGTAGAAGCCGCTGTCGTCCTCCAGCACGTGTTTGATCAGCAGCGACCCGTTGCTCAGCAGCTGGACACGAGAGCCGCTGTTCAGCGGGATGGGCTGAAACTGGGGGACGCCCGCACCTGGTAGGAAGGGAAGTAGGAAGAGAAAAAACAAAGAAGAGAGAGATGTACGGTCTAGTCAGTCAGATGTTTGGTAATTTTTGACAGCGTGGATGGATGCTACTGAAAGAATATCATAGATCCAAGATGAAAAACAAAGAAGAGTGGGACCGAGAGAAAACTGCACACTTACAAATGTGTCTGCTGCTTCAGCACCATGGACAGAGACATGGTTGAGGCCATAACTCGCACAAACCTCGGTCAGACAAAGGATCAAGAATGTGTGTGTGAGTGTGTGTGCATGCATTTATTTGACCATGCGTCTGTGTTTACAGATTTGATGACAAAGCCTGTCAGATTTAGGGAGGATTGTAAACATGTTTCTTAACACCGGGCCTTAAATCCTTAAACCGCCAAACAGCTGCTGAGCACAGTGAAGCAGGCCGAGCTGCTGGTGTGATGCAATCACAACAGACGTAATGCTCATGTTAAACAAGACAGCAGATTGGTGCAGAGGAACAACAGGCAGAGCAGAAGGAGAGCAGAGAGGCTTTGCATCGCTGCTGGCCTTCGGCACTGGATTCAAACATGTTAACTGTAGCTGCGCAAGGATTTTTTCTGACTTCCTGTGTCGACTCTGGATTTATTCCTTGGATTCATGTTTGTTGAGTTAATAGATCCAGTAGAAAAAGTTATAACCACCACATACAGTGAATGGCTTTAAAACACATTTGATGTCATCTAAATCGAGGACAGAATAATCCTAAAGGCGAAGATTTGTCTGGAGTAATGCTTTGCACACGCCTTTTCTCAATTCTCAACAGTCCAATACGACTGACATTTGATATCCATCACTGAAGCATCGCTGAAATAATTGGACTTGGCATCTCTGACATATTCTGGCTTGCTGCCTGCGTTGTAATTAATACCTATCTTTTTTAATAGAAAATGATATAATCAGTCTTGTTCTATTGTCAAACAATACAGTATCTCATCCTGTAATAGCAGCCTTAAATCTGTTCGATGTCTATGATGCTGAGTTATAAGGTTTTAGCGCCGTCTGCTCCTATACTCATGAAAGCACTGTATTCCACCTTGCTCATGTAGTATTAAACACATGTGTGAACCGAGCCAGGCGTCGCATTAGCTCGTGTTAAAGTTAGCGTGTAGCGATTAGGCTGTTTAGTGAGCTGTGGGTTTTTGCTTTTTAATTAAAATGCAGTCAAGTGGCCGCGGCAGGCAAAGGGTCAAGTGGTGACTTTGTTCCTGCTCCCCTGGCTCCGAGAGAGAGAGGGAGGGAGATGTGTTCTTCCTTGAATTATGGATTTTGCATATCCAAACGGTGCTAGTCGTTATGCTAATAGCAGTTGACCTTTACTTACTGTTCCATATCTCCCAGAGACACTCATCTGGCTCTTAGCTACTTCTGTTGCAGTAAAAGCATGCCAGACAGCCATTCTCTGGACAAACTGCACTCTGGATTACAACAAATTAGACGATGGCTTCCCAAGCCACCTACCCTAGACACATTTTTGTCTGAGGGAGGTGATTTTCATTGCCTGTTTGCTCTTACTGATATCCTGTGCAACAACATATTACAGAGCAACAGGAAAGATGTGGAAATGCCCCAAAAACCACAAAACTGAGCAACAGCTTAGCAAACTTCCCGCTGGATAGGTAAAGCTTGTTTTTAATGCTACGATTGAGTGTACACACACATTGCTCAGCCTGATCTCTCCGTTCTGATCAGAGCTGGTCAGACAGTATTAATCAGGCATGAGGCCTGCTTGTCCCACACACACACACAAACACACATGCAAGCTCGCACACACAGATCCAATCAAAGGGTGAGGAACAGATCTGATTCTTTCATTCCTTTGATCGTGGGGCACACACATACACACACACACACACACACTCACGCAACACTCCTCATTGGTTGTTGTCCTTCTGTTGGTGAAGCTTTCATCCCTGGTTATATGGATGATGGAGCGAACACCTGGGGCCCCTCTTCATCTGCCCTGCTCAAGTGGCTGAACTCACCTGCTGCCTCTCTGCCAGTCTGTCTGTCTTTCCGTCTGCTAATGCTCTGTCTCCGCGTCTGTGTATCCGCTGTCTGTTTTTGTCTGTCTCTCTCTGATGATTCTCTAATGATGCAGGTGGAAATCCTGCGACAAGCCCCGGCCCGTGTTTACAGTGCAGATGGTCGCGTGTGCGTGTGTGTTTTGTTTGCATTCACACACGTATGCACCAGCTGTGGATGAGGCAAATGGAACCCACTCACCTGAAAAAACACTACTGCTGCCATATGAGCTGTGGACAGCACTCATTTTCATACACAGCTGCTTTAAGATACACAGCCTGAGACCAAGGTGTGGCCCAGCTAGCTACACACAAAACTGTTGTTGATCACCACGGTATATCAGAATCCATTCCTTTCTTTGCTTAATATTTTGAGTTTTACTATAACAAAATATATCCTTTTCATATACTGATGCATTAACTTTCTTGTGTACAGTCCATGTTTGATTTAGGGATGGGTCATGATTTTCAAACATTCGAGTATCGTTAAATTGAAAAAAACATTCAATGATTTTACTACTGCATGGAAAAAATGCGATACCATCAGGTATTACTTGATTACAGGCCTTGGTAGAATGATGTTGTTATTACCAGGCTCCCGGAAAATGTCTCTTCCACATAAAGTCAGCACAAACTTGTGCTACTATTTGTTACAGCATGTACAAACAGCAGATGATCTAATAATCATCAAATAGTTTCAGGTGAGTATCGAATAGCATTTTTGCTTGAAATGCCCAGTTTTATTGTTAACAGTAGATATGTCACATGTGAAGTGGATATTTTCACAACTGATTGGCTTTTTTGCACATTTGAATGAAAATTATCACGTGTAATTTACATGTTGAAAATGTGAATCTTATACATTATTATTTGATTGGCTTTGTACACATGTGGAACAAAGCACAGCACATGAAATCATGTAAAATTTGCTTCTTCACATGTGTATTCCACATTTTCCATATTCAGCATTTTCACATGACCTAAAATCTCAACATGTGAAAATAAAACAATGTCCCGTGAACTGGACATTTCCTTAAGTGATTGGCTCTTTCCCCATATAAAAGAACATTTCAATAGTAAACAGTAAACAAAATAATGTCACATGTGAACTGGACATTTTCACAAATGACTGACTTTTTTCATATACGAATGAAAATTTCCATTCTCACATGTGAATTTCATACGTTCCTATGTCACTGGCTTTTTTCACATGTGGAGGGGAAAATACTAGAGTGCTTTGTTTAACTGTGAATTTGAATTCAAAAGTGTGATTTGTTTTCTCTTGTACCTGGACAGTTCACTTGCAGTGGCTAATGTGAGCTGTGCTTAATGTACCTTTAGAGTGTTCCCATACGATGGTGGGTGGTGGGTAGCCTTCAGCAGAGCAGTTCAGCGTCACAGTTTTCCCATAGATCCCATCTTGATCCTCAGGCTGAACCACAAACTGAGGAGGAACTGTACAGACACATAAACACAGGTAACAGTTGACATCGATACATGACATGTTTTTGGTCTCTTATTATACTGTAGCCTGTGTATGCAGTCAAACACTACTCCTGATGATTTTAACTACCTTCCAGACAAGAGAAACTAATAAGTAATGTTTGGTGCTGCAGGGATTGCTTAAAATGAAAACCTGCACACATGCTACAGATTATAGTAGTCCACTAGGTGCCATTAGATACATAATCAGTTCCTTTGTGCTTTCTCACCTCTCACAATAAGCTGACTCTGGTGCTCCACGGCAGCAGCCTCGTTGCGGGCGATGCAGGTGTAGT
Source organism: Pagrus pagrus (assembly GCF_965226575.1). Taxonomy (NCBI): domain Eukaryota; kingdom Metazoa; phylum Chordata; class Actinopteri; order Spariformes; family Sparidae; genus Pagrus; species Pagrus pagrus. The sequence goes on along the minus strand of NC_140188.1, from coordinate 22,250,045 downwards.
TGCCGTTGTGGTCAGGCGTCAGGTTGGAGATGCGCAGTGAGCTGGTGAAGTCGATGTTGTCCACGGTCACACCCAGGCTGGCGGGGATCGGCCGTCCGTCTTTCTGCCAGGTGATGTCCAGTGGCCGGTCGCCTGACATGACCACGCAGGGGATGAAGACACGTTGGCCGATGGTGAAACGCTGGAACTCAAAGGGCTGAATGTAGGGGGGGACTGCAGACAGAGGGGGAGAGGGACACAAAGAACAAATGTGATTTCAGCCGTGAGTTTCAAAGACGATCTTAATTCCCTGGATTCTGTGGCAGGTGCGGTGTCCTTTTCTCAGAGTAATCCTGCAATCTTCTAACTATCTTGCTCTAAAGAGGTCACTGAAGGAACATAAAAGACCCGAATAGCAAAGCATTCAGCAATAATTCCCCGTCATTCTCAGACTGAAACATTTTGTCCTTTCAGAACAAGAAGCTACAAGAGCACACAGAAACAGATAAATAAATATATAAATAAATAAAATGACTCCTTCAGGTTGATGGAAAAAGAAAGTTGAGTGAACAAGAACTTTTTTTGTTTGTCTATCAAAAATCATCTATTGGTGGACTGACATACACACTCACCTAACTTCCACCCTGGCTACGACATCAGTCTTTGATTTTATACACTGATCTAACAGCCTGATTACAGGAGCAGCTCATAACCATAAAAAAACAAGCAAAGTCAATCTTGCTGCTTAATGTAACTACACAGTTTTACAGTCAAAAGATCTATTCAAACTGCCTGCGTGTCTGTGAGAAATCTCCAGCCATCGCACAAGTCAACTGTGTTTGAGTGTCCAGTGAGTTCAAATAACAGTGGAATAAGCAGCACTTTAGCACCTTATTTAATTCACAACAAAGTGGAGATAATGGACTCCAGGGATCCCCAAAGACACTTCCGCATTTTAAGCATGAGCAGAGTAAATTAACAAATGCACTCGCTCACTACAGCACCACTGGGAAGTGATGCTTTGTATCATCGCTCTCTCTTTAGCACTCACTCTCTCTCGCCCTCTGTTTCCCTCGCTCCATTGGAAAGTGTAATATAGTGACAACAACCTGGCGTACTGTACAGAGGGAAGGAAATGGGGCATAATGGGGAAGCCCTTTTTAGTGTTACCCATTACAGTTGTAAGATCTCAGAGGAGATCAGACACTCAGCTGATAGAGTCTTCATTAGATACCCTGATGTACTGAGGAATATCAGGTAGATTAATTTAGAAGTCCACTGAGGTCTATGCTATATGATACAGCGGTCTGCCTCTCTATGTGAGTGGGTCTTTTTATTTTCCAATGAGGTCATTTTTAGATGCACACACAGACAGGAGGCAGAAAATGGATGTGCCTCAGAATTGGCCTTACATAATGTATGAGATGAGATACCATAAAGTCTTTATGCTAAGTTAAGCTAATAGGCAGCTTCATATTTAAAGGATGAGTAGGTGTTTATGGCATCTGGTGGTGAAGTCTCAAATTGCAACCAACTGAACACCCCTCACTACAACCTCCCTTTATAATCATGTAGGAGAACCAACATGGCTGCCAAAAACATGAAAGGCCCTCTCTCGAGCCTGTGTTTTGTTTGTATGTTCTTGGCTAAGGCTCAAGATGCAGTGGAAGTTAAATAAAACAACAACAACACATCAAAGTTGTAAGGCATATTTCGCTCAACCAAACTCTGTCTACGCAACTCAGTGGGACTCACCTCTCACACGGACATGGACACTCTGGGAGTCCATCTTGTTGGGCTGGACCATCACCTTGCAGTTATATTCGCCGGCGTCCACCTGCTGCACGTTGGTTAGCTTCAGAGTGCCATTGTTTTCAAACGCTCGCTGTCGGTGGTTGAATGGTAGCAATGCTGAGTTTTTGTACCACTTAATGGAGTAGTAAGGGTAGCCAATCACGCGGCAGTGAACGAAAGCATCCCGTCCAGCAATCGCTGTGATGTTTTTCATTGGACGAATGCTGGCGCGGCCTACAAAGGGACAGAGAAGGAGAAAGAGCCCTCTATAAAGACATTCAATGGCTGGTGTTGTTGACATCAAACAACAGGGGTGGTGAAGTTTGCTTTGTTTGGGTGTTTTTGTATATTATACTATAATTCAGACTTTCCAAATATATTTAGTATTTAAGAGGAAGGTTTGGTTTCCCTCGGCAGCTGCACATATGGTATCTGCCATCAAAATACTTAGATGTGCAAAAGAACTGTTGATTAAAGATCTTCATGTTAGTTTAGCACAGGATCTTAGGCTTAATTCCAAGTGGGAGGCAGTGAAATAACAAGCAGATTAAAGTGCGCTAAACATCTGTAGGAAAACAGATCATTTAAATAGCACTGTAGTACTGATACTACTCTGCTCCTACTGCTCACCCACATAACTGTAATACATTCTGTGTCTCATAACGTGGAAACAGAATAATCGCTTTAGCATCTGATCGTGAAGAGTTGAATTGGCTGCCTGAGTAAATACACGCAGACACAGACACACATGAACACTCACACACACACAAGCAAAATTTATTCATGCAAACAGAAGAAATATATTTTTCTTCTGGCTATTTACAAACCAGCCCATTTTGGAACCCAATATCCAGATACGCTTATGTGCGGCAAACCAGGATAATTCATTTGACCTAAAAATACAGGCATGTAGGAAAAGCACAGTAATAATTTGGAGAGACGAGGCTACAATATTAAAAATTATACAAGGAGCAGAGAGAAAGGAAATAATGCGTACAAAAGAAAACAGAAAAATCAATCAGTGGAGAACAACCTAAAAAGAAATGTGAATGTGATTAAAGATTTAATACTGGAACTAAAAAAAAAACTGAGCAAAGAAAAAAAATAAAAGAAGTGCACGGAAGAGCATACATAAAAGCAAAGAAACAAACAAAATCCTAAATCCTAAAAAAAATAAATAAAAAAAAAAGACCCAAACAACATCCCGCACTCATGTACAGCCAGCTGGACAGAGAGACAGAGACAGACACACATAGAGACAGACAGGTATGTGTATTGTTGTTCTTGGAGGAGCTGATTTGACAAGCACCTCTTACGTTTATTCGAGCCTGGTGGTACACGACCCCGGCCGAGTTGCTGCACGTGCACCGGTACACCCCGCCATCCTGCACCTGGGTGTGCGTGACATTGAGCTGGCTGACCACGTGGCCCTCGTGGGTCTCGTAGTGGCCCAGGTGGTGGTGGCTGTCTTTGATGACGGGGTCGTCGTCCAGCGACCAGGTGCACCTGGGAGGGGGCGTGCCCTTGACGTTGCAGACCAGGAAGACGGGCTCGTTTGGGTTCACCACCTTCTCGCTGAAGGAGGACAGGATCTTTGGAGTACCATCTGTGGTGAGGGATGAGGTCATAAGCATAATATTTTTTTGAAAGAAAAGCATTCATTTACAGTAAATGTTAAAGCCACGTTTAGTGACATAGTTGTATCATACTTATTCATGTCTTCGTGTACAATAAATGGCATAATTATCAAAACTGAGACTGACTTTGTTATTAAAATGACTGAAAAAATCCTGTTTAGTTCGTCTGACTTTGGCTGTTAGGGATGTGTGAAAAATGACTCACAAACAAAATTACTCCAATACAAACTAATAGCTAATAGACTGTTTTAATTTTGACCTAACAACAACCTGTTTCAGCTGGAAGAACTGTTCTTTGTTGTGGTTTCTTTCTTTCCAATAGTTAGAGGTACAATTACCTCAAACATGTTCTGCATTTTTTGTTTTGTATTATTCTTGGTAAAGTCTCCTCGAGAGCTGCTGCTACAGTATAATGTTCCTGCCTTGTATAAGGGATGTTCACTCGGGGCTCAACAATAAAGATTGCCCGATTGCCTTAGCAAGTAAAATGCCACACTGGGCAAGTAAATCCAGCAACTCACTTGCCTGATTGGGGAGTGGTAAATAAGAATTAAACACTTCTTTTCTTCTGATGATGATGACGGAAATAGCTGAGTGGCAACGGACACTCACAAGACAATGTCGGCTGGTGGCATTAGACAATGTGGGCTAAATTCTAACTATATATGGCTCAGTTTACCGCAAGTTTGAGAGCTTTATTTGTATAGGGGCAAGTAAAAATTGACTTTGGGCAAGTAGATTTCTGACCCACTAAAGTAACCATTGAAACATGAATGGTATATAAAATCAGTGGTCGGATCACAGAGCTCTTTTTGGAAAACTGGTTTATTATTGTCTTATCAATTAAAACCCTCCGGTTTCTGGGTCTGTGAGTGTTGAGGATGAGAGGATGTGTTGTTTGCTGGTAAATCTTTGTCATAAAAACCCTTTTTTGTGAAACAATAAAACGCAGAAAACGGAAAAGAAAAATCACAACCTTTTGTCAAGACTTCAACATCCTGTGCCTTTCATTATGAACAGTGATCCAGGAGCTTTCCTCCCAGACGCACAGAGCTGCTGGTTTTTGAAATGTCTCTGTCTGCCTGCTGCTGCTTTCTGATAATCTGTTCCACATGATTATAGATTATCAATATCTTCTTTTTACAGCTCCCCGGCCACAGGAGACAGTTGCCTGAACATGGCTGCCAAGGTAAGCTATTGGATTCAGGATTGTGTGTGCGCGTGTATTTTTGTCCGTGTTTGTGAAGTCTGTGATGGTCATACTAATGGCGGCCTATAGCAGAGAGTCACAGCAGGATGCCATTAACACATAAACCCTGTATTGATCTCCGAGGCCTGAATCTGTTTCTGCTAACTCACTGATTATGCATAAGACAGCTGCTACACTGAGGCTCTTGGTCAGCATATACGTGTATGCTCCATCTGACAAATCACATGCACACGCTTTACCTTCAAGGATGACTTGCACAAAGTCCTGTGCCGACATCTTGCCCTTCCTGGCGAAGCACTGGTAGGCTCCGCCATCACTCTTCGACATTCCCTCCATGATGAGGTTCTCCCGGTTGAGCCCAGTGAAACGAACGTTGTTGCCGGGGTAGATTATCTCTCCATTGCGGTACCATGACAGCTCATACTCGTCTGAGCCGCTCACACTACAAGACAGAGACACCTTGCTACCCACACTGCCTTTCACCTTCCGAGGGCTGACCACTGCCTTCAAGGGCTCTGAGCACACAAGCATAAGAGAAATGTTTTTAATGACATTAAGGCTGACAGGAAGACACAGTAATGGAGGTGGCGGACACAAGATCTGAGAGGAAAAGGTTGGAACAACTATCTCTATTAACTATTAGGGCTAAAACAATTAATTGATTAATCAAGTAATTGATTGACTGCACTTCTGATTATAACCGATCATGATGGATATAGTATAATATATATATACTGTATAATGATCACCAATCATTAGTAATGTCTTAAGAATAAAATGTCAACAACAACATCAACAACAATCTCCATGTGGCTCTGATTTGCTCCAATAAACTACAAACACTTTTCACGTGTTATATAACAAACATGTAAACTGACAATAAAGTTGTATCAAATTGTGTTGTTTTTTAATGTATGTTTGTGGCAGATATTTGTTGGAATTCATGCACATAGATGTACACATTGATGCTTTCAACTACAGCTACAGGTTATCCAGCTGTTTGATAATCTTTTAATTTCCTCAGGAGACATTTTTCTGCCACGTCATGTCCAGTTTTCTTATATGAAATCACGATAATCACCAACATTATCACAAATGCTGATGAGAAGATCACGAGAGGATTTCATACCATCAATATGGACCAGAGTTTTAACATAATTCTTATAAACAATGTAACACAAGTTGGTTCTTCCATTTTTCATTCACATCATTTTCTATCCAATCACATCAGCAACTAACAACATTTTTTAATTTCAGTTAAAATTAATTGATTAGTCTTTTAGTCTAAATAGTGTCAGAAAATGGTGACAAATGCCCATCAAGAGTTCTCAGAGCCCAAGGCAACATCCTCAAATTGCTTGTTTTGTCCACTCAACAGTCCAAAACACAGTATTGTCAATTTTAAATTACATAAAGAAAAAAGAAGAATCAAATAATCGAGTAATTGTTTCAGGGCTTTGTTACAACTGACTACATCAATACACAGATAATACAGAGGCAGCGGTGCTCCCTTTAATAAAACACTTACGTTTGACATACAGCCGCCCCATGACCTCAGCATTGCCGTAACTGTTCCACACTTCACAAACGTACGTCCCAGAGTCACTGGGCTGTGTGCTCTCTATCAGCAACCCTGTGATGGTCTGGCGGAAGCGACTGTCAGGCTCCAAAGGGCTGTTGTCCTTCAGCCAGCGGTATTTGGGCGTTGGGTAGCCTGAGGCCTTACAGGGCAGCTCCACCCGATGATTAATCATCACCTCTCGGTGGTCAAAGCCATCCAAGATGCCTGGCTCAGCATTGGTGGGGTCTGGAAGGAGCAGAGAATTTAGTGTTAATTAGTGGTGAGCATTGCCAGGCGCTTGACAGTATAATCCAATATTGATTCTCGGGGTCAACATTCACTTCGATGTACTGTATATTTTGTGATGTGAGCTAGAAGACAGAGAAACAGTGTGTTCCTAAAATTTCTGGAGGGACTTTAATGCCCCCCACAGTCTCATCTAATCCATTTATCCATCTACATGCTCAGTGCAACACATTTTAAACGACCCTCATTTATCAAACTACAATATGCAACAGAACTGACACTACAGTGCGGCCTGCATTGCAATGGTTGTTTACTTGTTACTGGCTCAAAGAAGGGCTGCATAATTCATAGTTGGCCTTAGAGTGGATTGCATGGCAGGATTGGACAGACAAACCCATTTATTGGTCATGCAATACAATCTGCAAATCAATCAAAATATCCGGGGCAGAGCTATAATTCATATGGAATGACATTTTTACAGTGGAAATAATTTTTTGCTGTCTGCGGTTTTAAAATGCCAAATCTACATTAAAAGTATAAGTACACGTAAGGATGATCTATGACATTCTCAACACTTGGATCAAACACAATATTCATGTGTATTTATGTCTTGCTATCCTGTTTTTCCATCTGTGTCCGTATATATTGCAATTTCAGCACATAGTCATCAGAAAAATGACAGTATGGGTCAACTTTGCAAGCAACTTATTGCATCCCATATTTATATTTCATGTTAAGAGGCAACCTCTGGTGGCTGTAGTAGTCATTATTATTTATTATGGCAGCAAAGGAGGAAGTCAGGTGAAGTAGTAGAGAGAGCAACCACAGGTTGGGGTGGATGGTTGGGTAAAACAAGTAAAGGACCATCATCCAAGAAATCGCTATTGGTGTCCCTCGAGTTATTTTGAAGCTGCTGTAAGTGTTGTTGTCGTTTTAGCTAACTTCATGCCCGTTTTGCAGGTAGCAATCCCTCCCTTCTGTCTATGCCACCGCATGAACACAAAGCAGTAATCCCCAAACACAGCAGCAAACAGGAGGATCCTGCTCTGTGCACATTATAGACAGACAGGAACGCCTCTTTATGGAGTTCTCTGTTTTGATTGGATAAAGTGTGCAGGGATACCAGAACCTTTCCTTTCCTCTTTTATTCTTATGAGCCAGGAGAGGAGAGACATGGGTTACTGACCAAACACTGTATAACAGTGGTTACTGTTGGAATAAAGAGCTATTAAAAACTTATTTAATAAAAAAATGTATCACTGGCTTTAACTTACATCATATACATAATGTAACTCAAGTTAAGTACATGATGTACGCACTTACATCACGCATGTAACTTATTTACTGGAATACGTAACTTAAATTACATTCTTGTTTTAACCCAAACCATGATGTTTTCCGAAACCTAACCGTGTAGTTTGTGGCCAAAACCTGACCAAACTGCGAGCGTATAACAAAAGTCTGGTACGCCTGTCACTGGCACGTTGTCATGTTGATTTAAGAGCGATGATATTCTGTTGTGCAAACTCTGTTACATGGTGACTAAGACAAATGTACAGTATTTGCAATTAAATTGATTTCAGTTTGAATGCAGTACTGACCTGACACAATGAGACGTGCGCTGTTGCTCTGACGAGTCTCACCGGTGTAGCGGTGCCGCGTGGTGCAGCGATAGTTATTCAGCCCATCCTCAGGCAGGACGTCCAGAATATACAAGGCTCCCGTGGATGTGATGAGATATCTTTGTCCTGGAAAAGATGAAAAGAGCAAGTGGAAAAATATGAAAGGCTGAAGTTGTGTGCTTGTTATGTAGAATCAAAACAACTTTTGCAGAATAAAGAATTTATTTACTCCGCCAAAAGCAACAAAGTTTGAATCTCAGCGCATTAAACCTTTAGAAGTTATTCTTTATTTCGGCATGAGATGAAGGAGTTTACTGCAGTAAAGGGAAAAAGAAATCATTTATCTCATGTAAATAAACAAAAACTACAAGACATTTGGTGTAGTGAGATTACTGCAGCCAAACTCCCCAATATTTGAACTTATGCTGCAAACTACTGTGTTAAAATCACCTAGATAATGTAAGACAAAATGTATCAATGACTTCCATAAATGCACAAGTCGTGTTCATGAAATCAGATCTGCATATCAAATCTTTGACCTCCAACAGCTTTTACTGTCTTATCTTTGACTTCTGCTGCTGCAGTAACCTCACCGGCGCCAACGTCTGGTATAGAAAGCCAATCCGTCTTTGGCTGTCGCAGCCAGTTCAGTATGTACGGTAATATTATGTTAATTCTGCAGATCAAACCAGGCTGAGTGGGGTTGTCAACATCCATAAGGAAAGAAACCTTCCTCTCTGCCATCACATGAATGCCCACATTCCCATGGGAGCGGATTGATGTCAAAACTGATCGAAAAAGCAATTTACAGGAGATTGTCTTCGCTGCACTGTGGTGGGCATGCTAAGACAGAGGCAGCTTAGGAAGCCTTTAAGGCCCGAGGAGAAACAACACTGCAACAGCTACAGGTAATGTTGACAGGCTTGAGATAAAAATTATTGTACTGTGACCTAATAGGGCTAAAGTTTCTAAATGCAGCCTTCACTGCCACTAGATGTCACACTAGAACAACAGCGTGTAAAATCAAAACAAATAGGCGCACCAGACTCCATTGACAAAAACACTCATTTTACTTCGCAGATCATCAAAAAACTCATTAAAACCATACTGCGAAGTCTTTCCGCTGTTCCAACATTCACCAACTTATAGACCCTTAATTTACCAAGTTACTGTAGATGTGAAAATATTTTTGCTTTTCACACTGTTTTTTATTTTCGTTAAGGAGCCATTTCTTTGATCTGCCATGTGACCTAAAGCGGCATAATGATTAGTTTACTAGCTATCCTGCTAATGTTAGCTACCTAAAATGTCAAGTAAAATATTCTTTAGTTAGCTGGAGTTTAATGGTTCAACTGAATGTGAATACCTTAAGCTGAATGCTGCTAACCATCTGCCAACTCGCTTTTTTACGTCTGGGAGGTCACCTTCTTACTCTCTTTATCAACACAGGTGACATCATTCTCTGTTCAGGAAGCCATTACTCCACTTTATCTTCACTTAGCTAATAGTTGTTTGATGTCCAAAATCTCATGTACTGCATAGATGCTTTAAAATGGTTTCATACATTTTAAGAAAGCCTATATCTTCTCTATGTACTGTAGCATGATTATCATCTGATTTCCTCAGGCATATTTTGTGTAAATACAAAATGTGCAGTGGAACAAGATAAAAAACAAAAACATTTACTTATTTGTCATTTTTTCACACTCTGGCTTCAAATTACCTGCTAATAAAATGCTAGAAAAAACACAACCAGACTTGGACGTGACAATGCAGTTTGTAAATTGACAGGTTTCAGGGGGGATTATTTCCTGGAGGAGGTTTCCGTTTCTTCCTGCGTGTGTCATTTGATTGACAGTAAGCAGACTGTAACATAATGTGCACATTAATACGAAAACTTGGCACTATGAAATAACGATTAGCAGGGAAACTTGGACAAAAACAAATTAAGGCTTTGTGTTACTGTGATGGATTATCGGGCTCGGGCAATTCCTGTTTGTGGAAGTTGTTTTTCATAATCTGCAAGAATGAAAGGCAGCAAATGGCTTGTTCTGAACATACCTGTACATCTAACTACTTAGGCTACGTATAGATACCTGCATGAAGAATATCAAGAAAATGAGAAACTTAAATAAATGGCACCAACGATCGTAAAGTCTTGGCTGACTCTGATTAAGGTTACAGCCATTATTGTTTGAGAAATCTTGGCTGCATAGATGAGCAGAAATTCTGTCTGCATATTTGATTTTGATTGCACCTCGTGTCTGAAGGCAGTCATATCAGCGATTTATATAAAAGTAGAACGAACTGGGGCTGTGTGGGAGCCAGCTAAAGCAGATTAGCAGTGGGTTATTCGTTTTAGGTTAAACAAGGGAAGCTGTGGGTTTTCTTGTGATTTTTCTCTGAAACAGAGTTAACATGGATGATGTTTTTTTTTTTTAGATTTATGATGAGAAAGTGGGAATGTCTGTCAAACCAAAGGAAAAATCAGCAAAGGTTCTGAAGTGATGAATTTCTTATAATTCATCTTATTTACATTACACTGATGCAGCTTTAATATTTATTGTGCTTTCAGTCAAAATGGCCTTTCAAATCGTCGTTTCAAGATCCTATGAAAAATGCATGGACGAGCAGGTGCAGAGGTTTCTCTTTTCAGTGCGGGTTTACAAATTAGATGCCCCCTCCCTCAGGTCACGTAACATCATCCCCTGTAGATCAGAGTGAAAACAACCGTATGTCACATTTTAATTGCAGTGTTGCTCCCACATTTCATGTTGCAGCACTGAGTTGAGTCATAGTGTTACCAGACAGAATTGTTTGAATAACGCCACAGTCCAAACCAATTAGCCAAACAAATATTAATGAGAAATAACCTAAATGTAATTTTCTTCAAACATTAGATTCCAGGCTAATGTTAACATCAAACCCACTACATGTTTTAATATTCCACTTGAGACTAATGTGTACGGGAGAAGCAATGCATGCTTAATATGCTTACATTTCATAAGCAATTTTTGATGTTTATACATGCAAAGGAAAATCAACCTTGTGGGGTTAACCAAACAGGGGGGGATACAGAGAGAGGCGGGAAAAGAAGAACAAAATATCGCACAGCTATTGTAAGCGTTGACCTAGATAGAACCGACAACAGATTCCACGGATCTGATGTCCTGAAGGGGTTTCACTGGTTTACATACAGGGCTGTTAGATGGGCAACCAGCAAGTGGAATCTATAAAGAGAGGGAGGGAGGGTGTGACTGTGTGTGTGTGTGTGTGTGTGTGTGTGTGTGTGTGTGTGTGTGTGTGTGTGTGTGTGTGCGTGCAGATGCCGGCAGCCATGCATGCATGCCAGTATGCGAGACGATTGGTGGGAGGAAATCTTCTCAGAGGTTGCGGAGGCCAGATGCAGAAAAATAAAAGCATTAGTGTTTATGATCATCGCCTTTGCTTTTTAACTAAATTTTCACTGGGTGTAAACACAGCAGGGGTTGAGGTCATTTCGTCTTTTCATTTTCATTTATAAATGCTTCTCATATACTAAACATCGCATTACTCTTTTGTTACTAATCGCAGGAGGCTGTAATCTGTTCCAAAAAAGCAAGAAAAAGACCAGACCTCCTTACTACAATTGTACCAATAATTAACACTATGTCTAAAAAAGGTAAAAACCCTGAAAATGACAAATTACCAAGCATTCAGACATTTCCTCCAAAGCTGTCCACTCCACACACACACTGCCTCTTTCCCTTTTTTGTCTCCTCCCTTCAGGCTTCTCCATTTTGATTCTGTACTGGTCCTCTGAAATCTCACTGTGGAATCCATCTTGAGTGAGACAAAATGGTATTTCACTCCAGCCGCTGTGAGCTGCTGCAATTTTCTCTTCAAGCACCTCTATACTCCTGCAATGCCTTTTAAGACGTCAGAGCCCAGTTATTGTGTTATGACAGAATGAAGTGCAGGCAGAGGGGACGCTACAGTAGGGAGGGGATACGAAATGAGAGCTATTGTATTGAATTGTATTTTATTGTATTTCTTCACCGCTCCCTTTAATTCCACGGCTTTATCTTTAACTCGCTCGCTGCATCAGCATTTGGGAGTAATTCCTGTCCACAATGCCATGTACGCGGGGTAGGAAACTATGTACAATGACCTTTAAATGCTAAAATATAAGAGTCGTAAACTGGTAGTATAGTGTAGTATATAAACTGCTATGGATTAATTAAGGCAGTAATTGAGGCCTCAGGTCCCAGATGCATTACAAATCCCCTGGACAGAGATTTCTGTGTTATTGTCAGAGAGTTGAGCCCTTCCCTCCATTCATTCACAGGCAGCGCTACTGTAAAGTGAAAAAGTGCTCCACTCCACCAGACACACTTTATCTAATCATCCCCGCTTTGCCAGAGACAGAATCTAATACGAACAGCGGGCTCTCACTCTCAGCAGGCTAAATAAGCCTCGACGTACAGATGAGCTAGTGTCACAGCATCCTCGCTGCCAACAGACGCTCTGAAGTCGCTGCGATTTAAATGAGAGGCGAGCTGGTCAGATCTTCGCTGACAATCTGCAGCTCAGTAACTAGAGTGAATTAGCTTTAAACTGCCAATGTGTTTATTCCAATCGCCCATGCAGAATAAACAACTGTAGACAAATGTGGTCGCAAGGGGTTGATATTTCTGGCATGTTACCAAAAGTAAAGATATTTTTTAGCATCTGGAGCTCCAGATATTGTGTCAATAATACATATGATTATACCCTGTGAATAATCCAGCACAGATGTTAGACCTTGTGACCTCATGTGGTTGCGTTTTTACTATTTGTTTAGTGTTGTTCTTTTTATTATCATAAATTCGCTTGGCCACAATAATCTTGTGGTGAAAAATCGAATATAGCGACACCCATATGTGCATGTTTATCATACAGTTTAGCGTCTTAGCAGGCTAACATTTGCCAATTAGCACTAAAAACACAAAGTACAGCTACGGCTGAAGGAATTATATCAGTTTTGAAAAACGTTTTTAAAAAAAATAATCAGATGATGGCAACTGATGAAAAGTCAGAAGACCACCACAGCTGTGACAATTTATCCTCAGGGGAACATGAATGTGTGCACTAAATATGACTACAATCAATCAAACAGTTGTCGAAACATTTAACTCACATTTACATATGTGAACCTAAGGGAAAAGTCATCAGGATTCATCATTTGAGAACCATAAATGTAGTAAACAATGTTGTGTCAGTCCATCCAGTAGCTGTTGAGCCATTTCAAAAGATATGTGAAAAAGCTGGATTATTCAACAAGAGGAACCATATTCTGTCTTTCAAGAACACCACTGATGTCACACTACATGCATGTCACAGTTTGATTGTAATAGACTGAAAATGTCTGGTAAAGAGAGTCATTTCTTCTCTAAAGGGCGAGTTGGTGAGTCAGAGTAGTTATTGTTTAAAGAGGAAGGTGGGACCGGGCCTCAGTACTCTGTGAGTCAGACGGCGAGGAGGGACCCAGTTCTAGTCGGGTCAGCAGAGATAGAGAGATGATAAATGGGCTTATGAATGTTCTAGGTCTGTGTGGTAACTTCTCTGGCCCACTTCAACTCTCCTGAGTCAGTCGACAAATTAAATTAAAATTAAAAACAGATAGCTGTCTAACATAGGCTGACTGTTGAAAAAATGCACCGTCTATCCAGTTGTTTTTCTGCTCAGATATTACTGAAGAAAATGCCATTGGTGTGCTGTTACAGCTGGATACAGAGCCTCTCTACAGCTCCATCTTTTGTCTGCTCACAGGACAATACCACGATTGACTGTCTGGGGATACAATCCTATAGTACTACAAAACATTAGAGAGGAAACACTGTATGACTCCAGTGATGCTAATGTCAGAGGAGCGAACGATGTATTGGACTCATTTCTGCCTGCTCTGAGTCGGGGGTACGTTGCATCGCGAAGCAGGGCGCGGGGGGCCAGTCGTCTGATCACAGCTTTAATCTGAGCTGATTGAGGTCAGATCGCAGGACTGAACTCTCCACCGCAGAGCTCCTCAGGGCTGCACGGCTACATGCAGAGAAACTGAAATGAGTGCTGTGATTATTCTGCAGATCAAACCAAGAAAGGCCTGTTGTTAATCCATCTGTCCGACTGCTTACGAGATTAGTTATATATAATAAACAGCTATACATCATCACTTACATGCACTGTTTGACACACTGAACTGAGCATACCGTAGGCTCATACTGAGCTACTGTAGTTAGCAGATCATTGGGTGATTGCAGACACTGTGGCTCTCACTTGGATCCATTTAATTAACATGATGACTCAGAAATCAATAAAAGACATGCTAATGGTCAGACTACAGCAACACTCTTTAAATCAGTGAATACAGCTCTGTCAGATGCCACAGGACAGTAATGGACGGACAACATGACACTTAACACCAGGAGAAAGAAGCAAACTGCGACTACAAAATTAACGATATTTTTGGTGAATTCATGAAAACGAAAACAGTAAGGAAAGTAGACCTTCAATGTCATCTTTAGTTGTTACAGTTATATGTAGCACATTTAAATGGATGGCAAGTGAGATCCGTGGACTCATTTCTGCACGAGCTAGGTAGGTTACTACAGGTGCAATGAGCCAGCATAATTGGGTTGATTGAAGTAGGTGTACTAAACGCTTTGGTCACTGGAACAAAGTAGGTTCTTCTGTACTTTCTGTAATTCATAGTCCCCAACTAAAAGTATGCTCAATATAAATGAGATTAAATCAACATAGAGACACTATGTTTTGGACTTTCGCAACCACAAGACAAAAAAATAAAAAATTGTCAGGAAAACAGTGAAAACATCATTTACTGTTGTTTTTACACTTTGGTTTTGGTACAGATTAAACAAACAACATGGTAATTTGTTCCCTTTACAGCTGCTGATAGGCAGATTTTGTTACCACTGGACAGAGCCAGGTTAACTGTTTTGCCCCAAGTGCTAAGCTGAGCTAACCACCTGCTAGCTATAGCCTTATACAGTATTTGATGCAGAGATGTGATTGGCAAGCAGTAAACACACACACACAGATATTTTAGACCTTTTCTTACCTTTGGGATGAACTAAATTAGCTGCCAGCTAGCATGAACACTGCTTGAAAGTAAAATTATACATTCTCTAAATTGGCGAGCCTGTCCTAAAAAAAATTACTGTATAGGTCGAAAAATCAAGCAGCTCATTACGACCCATACTTAAAGTAAATATGGGTAGTAATGAGCTGCTTGATTTTTAGGCAGTGACTTCTAGCAGCTCTAGTAGTTATTACAGCTGTAGATGAGGAAGTGAGGAGAAGTAGTATGAAGAGCGACAACTCCGTATAGGAGGGGAGCAAGCACAGAACTTTCATTTTCAGGAGACTGCTGGTTCTGTCAACATGAGTTCTTTTAACGCTGTGAAGTTAAGTCATAACCTGACATGAGTTACATAGATAACGTAGGTGTGTTGGTAACAGAAGTGACAGAAGTAACGTAGTGAATGGAAACCCAAACCACAATGTTTTCCTAAACCTAACAATTTGTCCTGCCTCAACCTAACCACATTGCAACTGTACGATGAAATTTCGCTACGTGCACAGTCTTTTTGGAAACGGTGATATATGTCATTTTGGGAGAAGCTGACAAACAACCTATTGAGTCATTTAGCTATGAGACGGTTTTAAAATTGGCAGACAAAGTAAAATTCACCCATGACAAAAGAAAGTAACTAAGACTGAAACAAGCTGCATGCTCACTTTGTCTTGTAAAATAGACGTAACTCTGCACACATAACTCCACTGCAAACTCCACTTCCCCCTGGATCTTTGCATGTCTTCACAATCACCATTTATGTGTGTCAGACTCACAGACAATCGATATGGATTTTCAGCACTGCTGTTAAGTAGGCAGTATGTCTTGTCTAAAATTTCAAGGTGAGTCTGATAACTTGGTGGGAAAAACAATGAAAATGGATTTTGCATGAAATTCTAACTGGTGGGAAAATAATCGTGAAAAACAAAGGCTGCAGTGGATTTGACTTGTGGCAAGAAAAAAAATCATTTCTGCATCATATAACTTATGAGATAGCTGTTAAAATATAAAGTTTCTTTTACAGTGCCATCATCCGGCCAATCAGTGTTTTATCTTTCTGTGAGTTTAAACAAAATTGCTCCAAAAACCCAAACACATCCCAATTGTTTTGAGATTAATCAATAGGGTGCAGACTATGATTGGAGCATCCAAAATGCAGATTAGATTGCAAATACTTACGATAATACTATTAAAACCAGGTCAAATGAAGATGCCTTCAGCACCTGTAAAGTCACCTATAAAAATCTCTTTCTCTCAAAGCACCTGCTGTGTGAATAGATTTTAGGAATACAAGTAAATGACAGAGCTGCCATTGAAGCCCCGGTGAAGAAGGCATCCTTGGTTCAGTGAAAGTTTTGGCATCAGAGCTGGAATGCTAAGAGAGTCTCTGTCTCTTATTCAGCCTCAAAAACCTCTGTGTTCCTGTTTGGCTCATTCGACTTCCTCCCCTGCTTCTTCTCTCTCCACTGCTTGGTCTCTCCTTTTCTCCCCCTCTCTGTCTCTCCCTCTGTGTCCTGAATGCTAAAACAGTGGCTGGCTGTTTCAAAACACTGCAATGAAATCCTGCAGTCTCAAACGCCCACACCAAGTAAACACCTTCCTTTACCTAGACGCTGACCCCAGAGCAACACATCGAGTTGTTTACTAAAAAAATTAAATGTTGTATACTACAAACTTAAAACTAATTTAAATATTGAAATTATTGAATGTCCTGTAAATAATAAAAAAAAAAAAAAATGGGGGGGACTGACAAAAAGAACTAAACGAATCTTAAATCCACGTCACATTGGGCAAAAAACCTACTTGCATGCACTTAAATCTGGCTTTTGTCTCAGTCGATATTTATTGGCTCAGGCTTAAATCTGCATAGATGGAAACATCAACCCGCGATGCTATGACGCTAGTTCCAGATGTTGGCATGTAAAACGTTTTTGCATCAAACAGTGCTGAAACAAAGTTCGATCAGCATTGAGTTTAAAAGAGAGACGGAAGCAAAGGATATGGGGTATTTAATTTATCAGCACAGGCTTTGATCTGCAGTGATGGAAACATGACACCTGGGTGGACACGCTAATTTTCACACCCTTTTCCAGCACGATATATCATGTACTGTAATAAGAAGAAATTATGAAGGTCACATAAACAGAGACGCTTTCGGGATAAATAATTCCCCCCACTAAAGGCTTTTTGGATCAATAAGACCATTTTCCATTGTGTCTTTCCATTAAAAAGTGTATTATAAGTGTTTGAATCACCAAATTCTTCCCATTCGATTATCTTATGACTTAGAATAACTGGAGCATCAACAACAAATGTGAATTTAAGTAAAGTGACTCTTATTGTCAAATCTTTTTTACCACTCCCTGATGTAACAGCTACAACAAAACACCATTTAAGGCCATGAGTCTGAATGCATCACTCAGACTGGATCTGTTCAAATGAGACACCAAAGCATCCAGTTGGGTATTTAATGTTTGTCTTTGTTCAGAGGTATTTTCAAAGAAGAAACGGGCAGACAGAGTGAAATGCAGTGACTGTTTGTGTTGTACCACCAACGTTTTAAATTAAAAATGGGTTTTCATTTGTCATAAATAATTTGTGCGTTGTAATCCATGCAAAAAATGTCCAACTGCCATGAGATGAAGAATTCATATTTAATAAAGAAGTGAAAGATGTCATTTTAATAAATCATGGTGTGTCCCCCCCCCGCCCCCCCCCAGCCTACCAGCCCACCATTTCTTACTTGCTCCTGATAATTGGTCAGATTGCGACTGTGCATTGAGTTATCAGGCGTGATTTAGTGGACACAAAGGTGATAATGCAAAATAAAGATTTAACTAATATGAGAAAATGTTCTGTTACATTTTATTATTTTTCTTCCTATTATAAGTTAAATTACTATATTGCAAAATGGCTAAGTCTTGATGACAATTGTTGTGGTGAATAAATTAATTGGGAGGGATTGGATTGGATATTATTGCAGGACAAGTATTATAATTCAGAACTAGCATTTAAAAAGCAGTTGGTAAATACTTCCACACATTTCTGCTCACCGAAACTTGTGAAAGCAGCGTAAAAATGAGGAATGACTCATAAATGATAGCCCTGCAATGCATGTTTGCCGACAACAATATGTCCAACATGGAGTCCAAAGCCACGGGCTACATCATACACGGTGAAACAACTGCATGCTACAACAACAGAGGCAGAGGAAGAGCAGCAGTGAACCTGAGTGAAGAGACGGTTTATGTCCCGACGGGAGGGCACCCCCGTACAAGAGCGCGTGGAGAGAGGATTAATTTTACATTAACGTATAGTAGCTGGCTAAGCCTGGCTGCAGGCACGCACACACAGGCACACACACATTGCAAAAACTGCTGAAAAGGAGAGTCAGGTCTCCAAGGTTAAAGAGTCTGGGGGTTGTTGATGTCTTTGATGAGGTTAGCAATCCAGTAATCTCTGCTGAAGCCCAGAGCCATTAAACAGCATGTTGCTAAGCAGGACAGCAGCATCAGAACAACAACGCAAACAGGTTTAAGGTGATTTTTCAGTCAGGTAAGATGTTTTTATATACGTGTGTTTCAGTTTGCCGTAAAGCAACCAGCATATTTCACCTGTTTCCACATGTTTTTTTTTCCACATTAAGTGTCGAGCAAGTAGTTGTGGTTTAATATCTTTTACACCTGGTGTGCACACCGGCGATGGGGTTTTCATTTTATTTTATTGACGTTTAAACCGCGGTTATGTAACCAATCACCAGGCCAGTTTAGTGAGAAAGCAAAGAGGAAAGACAATTAGAGAAAGACACACTCAGCAGGCGTCAAGGTACAACAGCAGGTACTGTAGGCACAAATAACATCAGGCCAACTCCCACAGCCTCAGATACTGTGCTCTCTGTTCTCGCACAACTAGATCCTCCCCTCGCACTGCTGGTTTATGTAAGTCACAAATGTTCCCCATTCTGACTTTCAGATGCTACCAGCACGCCATTGAGAAAGTATTTCTCTCCCATTTAATGCGATCATCGATTACTATTGGTGGGAATCTCTAGGCACATCACGATTCAGCCCCAATTTAGAGGGAGCTACTTTGTGAATACTACTACTTTTAAAAAATAGCACATTTGTAATGATCCATGATTGAAATAAAAAGATTAATTTGCTGACACTCAGCCATCTACAACAAAACTCAAGAAGTACCCTAGCTTTGAGCATGAACATGTTTATGTTTATTATATTTCACCATCCTATTGGTTAATCTGTAAGGAACATACAGCCTGGTCTTACAACATTGTTACAGGTGATCTTAATGTTGAAAATTGGGTCTTAAATTTCGGAGACATAATCTTTCAAGAGAGAATCATGATGCATCTAACAATGTGTGTTTAGCCCCCAGTGTTTCAGTATTTATATGGGACTAAAAACACTGAAGGTCTTGGGTCATTTACTTTAGACACTGTTTAGATACTCGTGATGACAAGCAAGCTTAGATAATGAACTAATTGACATCAAATGGACAATTTTGGTGTTCATACAAGGTACTGTGTATTTACAAAACTGCCTATGTTTCGGACCTACAGCATATTTTGCTTGTTTTAGCTTGTTGTGGCTTGTTTTACATATTTATGGCTGTGTGGCACATTAAGACCAAGGCTCAAGGTTCGCACAGGTCCTTGAAAGTTGTTGAACATAAACATTTATAGACATGGGTCATTAAAAGTGCTTGGATTTAAATATTTTTGCAAGACTATAAATTTAAGTCTCAGTATTGTAACAGTAATTAACCTTTATCTGTGTCCAAACTATCCAGTTTTGAGGGCCTTGAATTTGAGTGAATTGGGCCTTAAAAGTCCTTGAAAAGCCTTCAAATTTGATGTTTAACAAGGTGTGGAAACCCTGAAGGTCTGATGAGACAGACGTATTTTAAATCCTGTTGTCTAATTCATACTGGGCTCCTGTGTTCTTTGTACACTGGTTAACTGCATAGAAAGAAGACAATGTTTGAGCTCAAAAGAGATCTTCAAGAAAGCCCAACAATTGCAATAAATGGTCATCTGTTGAAAATCGTACCACACCAACCTGTATCCTCCTGCCTTAATGCCCTTTCTTTGTCATTTTGCTACACACACACATTTTCACACCCAAATTGCCAGCCAAATAATCTAATCACTTATTTCTCTAACCCACAGCAGGAGAAACTGATGTCAACTGTTGCACTCTGTGTTTGACTCTATGTCGGGAAAATTATACTCACAGATGGATAGTAAAATGAGTAATTAAATCTAGCCTTCTATTTCAACCATACTGGAGAGAGGATGTTGGCTTTGGCCGGCTCGTTTATGTGTGTGTGTGTGTGTGTGTGTGTGTGTGTGTGTGTGTGTGTGTGTGTGTGTATACAACATGTGTAGCAGTCTGCCATCATAACCTAATTATTGCAGCAGCTTAACAACAGCAATTAGCACATTTCCATCAGACGACACTAATTTGTGAATTCCATTCCAGCACCATTCAGGACAAACACACTGAGAGAGAGAGAGAGAGAGAGAGAGAGAGAGAGAGAGAGACTTAATTCACTGTTGAGCTACTGGCAACGCTAAATCCATATCTATAGAGCTGTGAAAATTGCTTATGGTAATTGCAGTTATTGTAAAACTAGGCTGAAGCTTTAATGAAATTTCAAATTTTAATCATTTGTTTTTTGTGTAGTCCACATTTACCGACTTCTCCCCCGAGGGACCCCGTGTTTCCTCATCTGACTCCACAATAAAACGCCTCTCCCCGACGGATAAATGAAATTGTTCTATCAAACAATGATTTCCTCTCACTCTGGGGAAAGGGAGAATCCCATTTTAGCAAAATTAACACACCTAAGTGTATAGTTTTCTCTTGTTACACATTCTGATCGAAGGCAATTAATAATGATCATAATAATTCATATTTAATGAATTACTTACACATACTACTAGTAATACAACGCTAATAGTAATATTTACAATAATAGCTGCAACCTTTAAAACCACTGATATAAAATTACCTTTTAACTTTAAGCTCTGCTTTTGGTCTCCACCAACCCCTGAAGGAAATATCTGGGCCTCTAGTTGCTAACTGCTCCGCTCAGCTAGTCTTCATGATTATGATGAAAATCATAATCATAATTATTTTGGTCAATATTGAGTTGAGTATTTTTTAACAAGATTACTTACTAACTTTGGAAACGTCATGCATTTATTGAACTAAAAAACCCCACTGTTTTTAACAGTGGATTTCCTTTAACTTTGCATATAATTGAACTGTAAAACAAATAGACAAATGTCTTATAACAATAATAATAATATGATATAATAAATATAACAATGTATTTAAAGTATAACATTTATTAAGCTGTCATTATTATTTATTATATAAAATTTGAGAAAGAATTGCTGAAATGCGACTCTCGTCCGACAGCATCATTACAAAACAGAACGTGGCACGATAACCGTTTTATCTTCAATTATCGTTTCCATAACTGTTGGAACCCAAGACCACAATTGAAAATGAGATTTGGTCCATTGCCCAGCCCTACCTGCTGGAGCTGAAAAACAACAAGTGGCAAGAGTGAACCAAAATGTTAACAATGAGCTGAAAGACACTAAAATGCAAGAGAACAGAAGAGAAATGCAATAGTTGGGTGTTAATTAATCTTTAAAGGTCTTCAGTAGTGGCAACAGCTGCCGATTTTGTAATTAACTATGATTATTTTTTGCTGGTGAGAGGACATATCCAATCTACTCATCTACTTATTGCTGTAGTTTTTGGTTAAGAAAGTTTAATAAGTTGTTTGAACATTCTTCAGTTACCTCTTGAAGCCGTTTCTCTTGAGGATGCAGCACTAGTGCACCTGTCAGAAAATGTTAAAGGTGGACGACTCGAGCAGTCTTTGTGCATACAACTGCCTGAGAATAACATTCTCCCTCCCTCCTTCCTCATCCCCCTCATTTTCCCATCTCCCTGCCTTCCTCTACCCTCTAACCCCCCCCTCCTCCCTTACTTCCTACGCAGAGATGCATGTTGAGTGATAGGCCTGTGGATGAGTCTGGACAGTGCGTCTGAGGCCCTGGTTTTTAATAGGGTTCTGTTCCCAGTAATTATGCTGACACAATTTGATCAGCGCGGGGCTAAGTATCTTCATCTGAGGGAGATCGGGGGGAATTAACGCTGATGTAATAAGTACAATTTGTCACTATTAAGACGGAGGTGTTGACAGGCGCTGGTGTTGTCAGGGCAACTGATGGCGCTCCCTTGCTACAGTATGTATTCTCCTGCATCCGGCGAGCAGAGCTGTCAGGCCCCCTCAATAATCGATTCCTTAGGTTGCTCTGCACCGGCTAAAGCACACATACTATGACATACTGATATTCACATACAGTATAATAAAGACAGACCGCACCTGGATGTGCTGCAGTGTTACTGTACACACTATATATACACAAGAAACATACAGTAAACAAACAAACACAAGCAACAAACCAGAACAAAATGTGTGTTTTATCAGCAGCTACTGTAAATTAGTGTCATGACTGAGAACTGCTGCCAACTGCTTTCAGCTCCAACACTGAGATGTGGACTAGTGGACACTCACAAAACTCTTACAATGACACAACTGAAGCACTCAGCGTCATCATATTAACTGCGAGGGTGCAGGGTAGCGAGGGTAAAAAATGCACTAATGAGACAAGACCTCAGGCCTCACCCGTTGCTGGGGAGACAACCAATGCCAAGATCTTGACCCTCTAATCCATCACATCGAGCATTTTTCTGAAAGGAATCCACATTAGTGATTTATACAAGATGTAGCTGTGCAGAGTAAGCTGTAAGGCTTCTGGGAAATCTCAGCTTCTTACCAAAATTGTACTTTCAGTGTAATAATGTTCGATATGCACTAAGCATTTTAATACTGTATGAAACCTGAGCTGTGTGCTTCACACCATATTTTTCTTTCAGTTGGATGAAAACTAGGGGTCTAACTGCACATGTATTTGTCCTGAACAATCACAGTATGGACGTCACGGTCCGGTGCATGCAGTAATATAACAAATACATCTGACTGTCATATGGCGACAGCATATGTCAAATGGGCGAGACTGTCCTGATCCACACTCCAATCCAGTAAGGGGCGTCAATGTGCCCAAAAGATGTTTTCCAGTCTCCATTAAACAACAAAAGCAGAAGAAGAAGACACGATAAATGAAGACCAATAAGAAGACACAATGTTATGCTAGCATGTGCGCTATACACTGTGGCGAGTTCAAATGAGACACCGGAGCCAAAGGACGCCCTCACCTCACTTTCAAAGTAGCTGTGTGTGAAAATAATTGTATAAATGAAAGAAGGAATAGGGCTGTCACAATTCTCCAAATTGTATTTTGCTTTGCCTTTCGGTTTTAGTTTCACAATTCAATGCAATTTGCTATTTAAACTTTACTTTCTGCCATTGTTGGACTATCAAGTCCTGGTTTGTATGGATCAGAGATAATTGTTTTTGTTTTACACTTACATTTTCCTTGGCCTCATGGTATCAAGTGTGATATAACTGCCATATTATTATTTTCTTTAATGTAGTAAATCAGAATTGAAAGCCTATTTTGTTTGATTATTGACTTAAAATCAGAATTGTGATGTCCCACGAATGTGTATCTTAGCCATACATTAATAGTATTCGACTGATATTGGAAACTCATATTGGAAACAGGAACAGTCCTCCCTGCTCCAGGCTTCATGAAAACATGCCTGTTAAGCCCACCTGTCAGCAAGTGCAGGAAGGATTCAGGAGCAGACATCTTTGTCTTTACAGACACACACACACACACACACATACACACACACACAAACACACACACGCACACACACACACACCAAGCTACAACAATACCACAATACCATCGATCCGTCCGCACACTCATGCTCCAATCTCTCTAGTATCAAGCTATGGGTCAATCTTCTGGAATACACAACACAATCTCTGACACAATCTTCCATTATTTTCAAATCCATGTCAACGACAAATGGAAAATAGCTTTGAGTCTTCAGTGAGTAAGATGCTCTCCTGTCTCAGAGGCTTGGTATAATCTCAACTCATGGCTGGATAAATTATGTATCCCAGTCAGTGGGCATCACAAGACAAACAAAAAACAGTATAGACTGAAAACAGAGTCACACTCGGTATGAAATTCTCTGTAACATGATGAGGTAAACAAATCAAATTTCGAGTTGTGGCAGGTTTACCCTCCACTACTGTACATCTTTGTCAAAGTGCCATAAAGTACCCTAAGAACAGGATATAAATCTATCTATCGATTGTTTTACTGAAGAAAGACATGCTATGAAAAGTATTGACGGCATTTGTCATAAATTAAGCTGAGATGGGAGAATGTAGCATTATTGATGGCTGCCCTTTTAAAAGCTTCTGAAAAAGGTCAGCACTTATGCAGTCCTTTTAATATCACATCACACTAGCTGTGACGCAAAATTGTGCTAAGATTGTTTTACATTTATTCTTTAATCAAAATGTTCTAAACAGGAGTTGCATAAACTAGTGTGCAGTTTTGTCAAGATGAAACATTATTTTAACGTTTTGTAAAAAAAGATACGAAATGCATTTCATTCATTAAAAATCTTTGCATCAATAATATCTTCTGTACAGACTTTACTGATCAACAAAAGAGTGCGAAGACAAATAATCCTGTTAAGAATCTAGGCTAAATGAGGCCTACAGTGCATGGCAACTTGAAATAACCCACATAACTGCATATCACACTTCTGACAGATACGGCCCCTAGCAAAATGATCATGTCTGTGCTTCAATATTAACCAACAGTAGGGACAATAAAACTCATCTCACAACACAGGCAGTGCTCTTTATGTGAAATGACTCAGTGAAGCATGGAAAAGGTCAGAAACTTATTCTGGATTACACACTCGCCTCGGGCCCTAATTTACCTGAGATAGCAGGTCACAGGGATGTCAGGGAGAGGAAGACATGGCAGTTTGAAAAATGTGAAAGGAAGAACGGGAAACAGAAGACACACATACTGCACATTATGTTAGATCAAGTCCCTATGAACTGAAAACATGTCCACATCCAGCCATGGAGACTGGGCCTGCGCTGTTTTACAGGAGGAGCTTGTATGTTGACAAACATACAGATGACACAGTAAACAAGAGGGAAATTCCTACATTGATGCATACATTTGTATTATTTCACCGGAGTGATATGGCTATAAGCTTCTGGCTCAAGGACAAAACATTTAAGTTTTCTCACATTTGGAAGCCATTTCTGGACTATACAGAAGACACCAAGGCCCAGGCCTTGTGGGCTGGTCTCAACGGACTAGCATGGACCAAAGCATGGATACTGGAACCGGTCGGGACCCGCACAAAAATGTAGCAATGATGTCTGGATTCAGGTCGGCTTCCATCACATCAATTGACATGGTGCATTCAAGTTCTTCTAGTGAAAATATTGTGTAAAAAAATAATAAATATAGCGTAAAAATAAGTGATAAGTGATACGTAACAAAGTTTTGAATGCAACACAGAGGCCATTTGTTACGTTTCAGGCAGAAAACACTCATGTGGGACTCAAGTCGGGTTCAGACTTAAAAGACAAAAACGCTAGTTGGGTTCAGGTCAGGCTGGGTTACTCTCTGACTTGTTTGGGTTTCAGCAGTTCAGCAGTCTAGCACATATGAGATCTTGAGCTACATTTCCAAGTAGGCCTTAGTGTTTAGTATGCCATTATGCCTTCATTATGTCTGGTTACCCTTGTTTCTGTATATGTACTTGTATGAACTTTCTGTTGTGCTGTTTCTTCTTTGTATCTTTATCATTTATTCATTTTGTTTTTTAGTTTAGTTTTATTTTTTGTTTTGTTTGTTTATGTGTGGAGAATATGTTTTGTGTTGAGGGTAAGCTAGAAATGAAGGCTCATATTTTTATCATGCCCTTTCATTCCTAATTGTTTGACCCACTGGAAATCAATAAATATACTCTTACTGTTGTACTGGACTAAATTTTCAGTTTTCATATCATATCCACCTTTTTCAGTCTCTCTTCTGTCACGTCTGCTCCTCCTGCCCTCAGTCTCTTCTCCCAAAGTTTTCAGGCTTGAAATATTAATGCTGTTTTTTTTTTTGCGAACTTCAGTAGACTTCACTGTGTCCATTTTGTTCACCAAACACACTCAAAAGCTGTGCTACTGCAATAATGGAAGGCCTTTCTTTGTGCTTTGAGCAAAGTGCTTTGTATCTGGCAGACTCAGGCTTGCGTCAAAGAGATGCATATCAAAAAGAATAAAAACAAGAACCTTTGAGAGGCTCAAAGTTCATACTGATGCGTGTGTCTGGCAGTGGAGATGAAATCACCCTAGATACCTCCCCTGTCCTCTGTCGGTGCTCTCTACGGTAGTCTACCTGGTCTCTCTCACACACACACACACACTCAATTCAAAGGGGGCTTTATTGGCATGAAAGTTTAACAACAATTTTGCCAAAGCATCTGTCTAAACACTTGGACAGAACACAACAAATAACGTAAACACAACACCAACATTGATATACACTCATAAGAACACAGTCAGTGATGCTTGTGTACAACTGCCCTTTTTCCAACAAGAGAACTCACAAGGATAATTAATGTTGCCCCACTGCTCTGAGATATCCTTGATGAGGCCCTGCATTCCTCTGTGAAGGAGACCACACACACTCCGGGAAAAAAAAAGTCACTAAAGATTCCTGTCAAGTCATGTTGTCATCCGGGGGTGACATAAAAGTCTGTGACGTCTGACATTAACCAAAGGTCGCATGTGGACTCCTTCCGCAGCCGCCGTGGCACTGAGCCTCAAAGGGATACATGCTATCATCCAATCACACAGGCGTACAGGGGGCGAAGGGGGGACAAAACAGGAAGTGATATACACCGAGCAGTGTGGGACTGTTTCTCGATTGGACAGTGTTGTGACATAATCGCCTCTGGCAGCTCAAATCTGGATTTGGATGCTAAGAACTCATGATGATGAAAAAATGTTAGCTTGTTTTATTTGACAAGGGGGCTTGTTAGCAGTCAGAAACATGCGCTCATCTGGGAGCCATGTTGTAAAAGGCTGAAGATAGAGAGTGACGGCATGGACAGGAATCGTGCTATCTGGGTATGGGATCTGATAGGGCATCTGTTATTTTGGAGCTTGTCGTCTATGACACACACACACACACACACACTTGCTTGATATGCTGTGATGTACAATTTTCAGGCACCGTCTTGGCAGGCATTTTCACTTGTGTGTGCTGTGTGTGCTGTGTGTGCTGTGTGTGTGTGTGTGTGTGTGTGTGTGTGTGTGTGTGTGCCTCGGGCTCAGTCAGCACTTCCACAGTGTTCTGTCCAGCTGACGTCAGGAGGGCAAGAGCTACTGTACCAACCAGCCAGGCAACCCCCATACATAGTAAAAGCTCTGGATCTATATGCATCCATATGGTTCTCTCCTTCTGCTCTGTCTCTTCCCCCCTGTCTTCTTACATCTCTTACACCCCCCCTCCTCTTTCATCTCTGCCTCTCTCCACTTTCTTTGTCCATTTCTCTCTTATTTTCGTATACACTTGTCATTCTTTCTGCGCCTTCTTCTCCGGCCTCTTGTCATTCTCTCCCTACTTCTTCCTCTTTCCCTCTGTCTCTCCGCATCTGTCTCCATCCCTCGCTCCTGCCTCTCCCTTCCTCTCTCTCCTTCCTCTCGCTCTCAAAAGCGAACACTGCCTCTCCTTGTCCACAGTCAAAGACTCTTCTCTGTCCTCTATCCACCGTTTTGGAGAGCCACTGCAGGCCTGCCGCTCAGTATGCACAGTGGCCACGTGGCCCGACAATGGCTCATTTCAACCTCAATTTCCCCCGAAATGAATGGGAGCCCACCCCGGTGCACGCGGCATGCCTTTTAATTGGCCCAAGTTAGATTCAAACCATTAAACCACTGATGTCGACACATCTCCGCCGCGCCCATTGCCCCCCACCCCCATTCACACACACACACACACACACACACACACACACACACACACACACACACACACACCCTCTTTCCCTCTCCGGCTGCCAGAACATAAACGTCTTATCTCTCGGCCCCAACCGAGCACAGACACCATGAATATTCAGCAGCTTCCATCTCCGTTTCGGCAGACAACAGTAGGCGCATGCACGCAATTGCTTGCATACACACACACACACGCAGAGAAAAACACACAAATACATAAACACACACATGCATGCACACAGACGAGGCCTTTTTCTCCTGCACACACTCTTTCAGAACGGGCATTGTTTACGCTTTGCTGAGTTTAGCTCGTTTGTCTCTTTCCCCTCATTTGCTACAGTATTAGCAGTGTATATCTGAGAGATATTGATTAAGAGCCAAGGGAGAACCACCGGTGCAGCTCTCACAATGTGCAGATATTGGCCCATTCTGTGGACACCAAATCAACATTTTTCACTTCAGAATATCAATAAGACTTACCTGTTTCCAAGAGAGAGATGAGGGAAGCATGAAACAGAGAGAAAGAGAGAGAGGAGGGTTTAGATTTGAGATCTGCAGTATCAGGCCACAACATGACCATGTATAGTGTATGAAAATGTCTATTTATGTAGTATTTAAGCATATCGATCATGTCATTTTCTGCAGAAAAACATCATCATCATGTGCTCAGCATCTATCAACACTAATGAAGCTAAATCCAGAGGATGCAACCTCTGGCACCGGGATCAACCGATCAAAAATCAGATTAACACAAAGCAATATGAATAAAAATGAAAGGCTTAAGGTTAACAAAGACAAGTCCATCCTGAAACAAAAGCTCTGCCTTTGATGGCTCTGCCAGATACAAATGTACTTGAGGAATATTATCTGCTCCTATCAGTCGGTCATTAAATAAAGACAAGATTAATCAGTGAGTGCCCGTGGCATCGGCTACAAAACCTTGTCTAATCAGAGGGAAGGCTGGGAACCAGGTGTGTTTCATCTCTCTGAAACACAGCCTGAACCAAGCCAAGAAGCCCAGCCCCAGCTCTACTCCAACAGCCCTTTGAAATATTTCACTCCAAATTCACAATAGCCCAATCCCCCTGTGGATGTTGTCAAAGATGAAAGAGGTAGCGTGCACTGGTGCTCTGTCCGCACTGCTCTCTCTCTCTCTCTCTCTGTCTCTAGCTCTCTCTTCCTCTCTCTGCTCATTCTCTCTCTGGAATAGAGAGAAAAAAGAAAGTGAATACTCAAGCAGCTCCTGCACTCTTCAACCATTTTACACTACCTGCTTTGATCTCCTTACAGCATGCCGCCATCATAGCAACGGATCAAAATCTCATTGTCTTTGTATTAGAAGCTTTTCTCCGTCTTTTACCTTAGTTTGACTCACTTGCATTTATTTGCTTGTCTAAACCATCCCTCTCCTCTCTCCTTCTCCCTCAGCCTCTCTCACCCTCCAGTTGCTAGGAGGGTTTTCCTCCTCGTTTAGCTCGTTAGTGTGTGGCGGTAGCCGGCAGGATCAATTACGGGGGAATGTGAGCTTGCGTCTCGGTATCATTACCCAGCAAAAACTATATTAGTTCAGTCTGAGGGGAACACATGGGCAGAAGACAGTCTGATTATTTTAGCAGCCTGCCAGCCAGCTAGCTACTGTTCCTGCTCTTTGGCAGCATCTGCTACTGATCTCCAGCCGGTACTGACCTCGCACACTCTTCTGTTATGTTCTGAGCGGGAGAGGATATCATGTTCACTTTGATCAGAATCAAAATCTTAACTGACAACAAAGGCACAGGAAATTTTTCCTGGTGACATGGTGGAAAGTAATATTCAGAATCAGACTTCATGCACGGCCATGTTTCAAAGTGTTTCTGTGGAAGACATTTTCTCTGAGTTGCTGACATCCAGTGTTCAAAGAAAACACAACCTTGCATACGCAGCAGAGGAACGGTAAGGCTCAAACACTGAGGACCATACACATTTCATATTCAGTATCTAGGAGCCTATACAGATATGTAGGACTGGAAACCTAAATATCTAAACAGTATGTAAATAATTAAATACAGGGAGTCTGAAAAGACATTGTTCTAATGTATTGGTCTTTGGTGTACAAAGTTGATGAATATATTTACCTACATATTGTTAAGTTGTACAGAACAAAGATACATCCATTTGCTGAAGAAGATCATAGGATACGATCAAAATTGCCCAGAACGGCTCCGAATGGACCTTGTTTTTATCAACTGCTGATTCCAGGATCAGAGGAGCTCTGAAACTAAACATTTTAAGCCGATGTTCACAAATTAGTCTGGAACCATAACTGGCATAATTGTATGGACTTATAACCACTCAGAGCTGCAAAACATGTAAAATGTGACTTTTCAAATCTGGATCGGTGACACCTCTCTGTCAGTCATCGTATCAAACCAGCCCTATATTGGATGAATGGTTGTGATTGGTCCGACACAAAACAGGTCTCAGGGAAATCTGCCTGAACGAGAGGGGGACCTCACCATGGATCTAATAAGGGAAATCTGGTGTTGGAGGCAGAGCCCCCTTAATTTCTATAAAAGCTGCTCAGTGGTGCATGAAAACGAAAAAGTTAAATCTCCTGGGTATAAAATTACCCAGATCTTAGTATGCCTATGTAGGCTTCTGCATTGTGCGACCCATAGAGCATCCGCACTAGAGACTTCCTCAGTCCGAGTTGCTAACTTCCGGTTTAGACCTCCGCTAATTTCAGTCTGAATTAAACAATTTAATGATACAACTCTTTTCGTCTTTCCAACTGCTATTGGACTGAATGTCTCATATTCTGATGGAACGAGACATTTCACAAGGGTTGTGACACCAAGAAAAATTATCCAGCGTTTTACAACTGCTTCTTCATTCAATGTAAGCTTGTAAGAAAAAAGTCACTTTGGGACACAATTACACAGTTTTAGCCACTATGTCGAACTTCAAATGCTGTTCCTGGGGGCTTGGACCACACGCATCTGCAAATAAAACATGAAATCAGAACATTTGTCTGGTTCCCAGGCTCACTGTCTCTAAGGTCAAGAATGAGCTCTCAATTTCATATGCACACACTGCTTCAAACCTGCAACGGTTAGTTTTCCCGAGAACGATGGTTTAGTGTTTTAGTGTGTTACAAGCTCTTTAGATTGCAGCTTGGCAACAGCGAGGTAATAAAGGGATAATATCTTGGTAACAACAGGGCAACACAAAGTTCATTTCATGATAAAGATAGAGGTAATATCCTGGACTATCTCTGTAAAAAAATAAACACACCGATATAATTTACTTGAAATGTTCTTGTAAAAAAGTGTAAATTTACTGCAATATTTCCAAACATTTAATGCAAGAGGTTGAAAGTATTCATAAATATCATCTGCAGGGTTTATTTGCTGAGTTTTGAGCTCTCCTCTGTCTGCTGTTTATCTCAGATGATCTTTCCCATCATTCTCCATCTCTCCGGTCTCTCACTCTCTCCCTCCATCTCAATAACTTTCATCTGTTTCTCTTTTGTTCTGTACTGCTTTCCTCGTCTTTGGCTGCTCAAATCCCTTTTGTTTCACAGTCGTCATCCCTCTCCTCCTCTGTCCCCGTTTCAGTCTTCATTTCTATTTATTTCTCTTTCTCTCGCTCTTTTTCTTTCTCCCTCTTGCCTCTCCCTCTGAGGGCAGACTTTAGGGAGTAATCCAGCCTCCTAGACAGCTGCACATCACCAGCTGTCTTAGAAAGCTCTCTCTCCTCTTCCTCTGTCTGCCTCCCTTCCTCCCTCCTTGTCTCCCCTCCCTCAGTCTCTCCTGGCTCATCTGAATACACAGAGTGGGTGCAGCCAGATGCAGCCCGTCACTGCTGTCAGATTGTGACACAAATTACCTCCATTTGATCATTAATGGAGCCATTTAGTGTCAACCAGAGCTACACTACTACACAAGAAGAAAAGAGGGTTTTACCTCACCCACTATACTGCTATAGCAAGACAAAAATAAGATTTAGCAGTGATCATACTGTTCCTCGATGCATTTATATCACTGATTACATTCCACGTCATTTTCTGGACCACTGATTGCCATCATGTTTAGTGTAAAATAATGTGTAATGTATCGTGTTTAAAATATATGCAGTATTCTGCACCTGTACATGTATATAGTATCATGCACTCTTTTGATGCAATTGGAAGAAAATGGCTGCAGATAAAATTATAGAATAGACTAGACGGCCTTTATTGGTATTGTATAGAATACAAGAAAAATTAGGAGAACTACTTTGATCGGTGCAGTAAAAGAAGATGAATATAAACAACTCACAGGAATAAAAAAAAGGCCTCAGTGATCAAATATCTAGTAAACAACATTACAGCCAAATAATAGGTAGTAAACAGCAGAACACTAGAATAAAACTAGTAATCTAGAATAAGAAAATATTAATATTAATAATATTAAAAATGGATACAATACAATATGCATTTAAATATTGCACAGATATACGGAGTTACTGCGATTATTAATAAATTAACCAAATACAATATACACCATCATCTTTGTTACTAAGTAGGAGCTTTCGATGGTTCCATGCACATCTTTTTTTTTTTTTACAACTTTAAGATAATTAAAAGACCATAAGAGTTAACTTTTTAAGAAATGTGTGGAGATGATCAAATACTATATATGTAAGTCGACTGATTCATTCATTTTTCTAGCCAAAAAGTAATCATATCTATAGAAAAGGCACGCAGTACTCATGATCTCTGTATTTTTGTAGCTCCAGCTATGTTCATGTCTATGCTGCGTTACTGCATATGGAAAATGTGCATCATCTCTACCCTAATTTACATAAATAGGGGAACAAAATATTAAACAGAACTATGATAATACAGACAATTATGTTATTGTGTACATAAGTTTATACTATAATGGTCACAGAGTGCAAGTTTTCGGTTTTATCTTGTTTAATCAAAAACTGTATTTCTTCATCCTTTATTCTATAATCCGATGAGTACACACCGTTTTTATTATTATGCTAATCAGGACTTTGATTGTTACTCTTATGATTGTTAATTTGTTGTTGTCATTAAGGATGGCTGAACTCACTTAGCCAGTTTTACTCCAAGCCACATCTCTGGTGTGTGGCACACAAAGACACTGCTGACCCCCTGAGGTGTTTTGTACAGCTGGCCTCATAATGCATTATTTAATGTTTGGGGATCATCCAGGTTACCAGTGAACAATGGCCAGTTGTTTCAAGGTATTATAGAGGACCACATGCCCAGCAGAGCAAGAGCCTCTTCAAATGAATAAGGAACAAAAACCCCATTAATGCAAAGCATGTGTAAAAGATTAAAGTCTCATACATGATAAGTACATTCATAAATCCTTTACATGGCATACTTTAGTCCCATAATAGCAAGGTAAATGAAATGTAATCCAGAATAACTACTGCACAGAGGCTGCTTTTGAGCCTCCTGATATTTGGATTTGTTTAGATTTACATTCCTCATTTAACTTTCTTCCTTTATTTGCACAATAAGGAAGACGTCAAGTCCAAACATCACCTTGTGCAAGTGAGATAAGTCAGAGAGCCTTATATAAAATGTCATCAGTCATAGTACAATGAATATTTTTCAAAACAGAGAACAAAATTCTAAATGTCATCATTTAGAAGAACGATTAAAAGTATCTTTATCAGCAGGCCTTGCCTGTGTCATGAAACATTTTAAGATGCAGCACAGCGTGGCATGGATGATGGCTAGGACCGATCCTCATAGCAGCTGCCCTTCCCAAATTCACTTTTATCCTCTCATAACTGTCAGCCAAGGCTGCGTGTGTGTGTGCTCACATGGTTTATGCATTTCTCATGTGTGTGGAGAGAGGACAGAAGAATGGGAAGCAAAGGAGAGCGAGGGAGAAAGAGAGGAAGGGCAGGGGCTCGCGAGGACCCTGGCTGGAATTTTAATGATGGAGTGGATGGGACTGGTGAGAGAAATCTGCACGCCACAAGGTCACAGTTTTCATTCGCCAAGGCATATTAATTAAAGGCTGCTTTCTGGGATGGTGTACATGAAGCAAAGGTCAGGTTACACTGGCTTGCTCCTGCCACAATTTCACACATCGAGGTACAAAAAGTT
Organism: Pagrus pagrus; assembly: GCF_965226575.1. Lineage (NCBI taxonomy): Eukaryota > Metazoa > Chordata > Actinopteri > Spariformes > Sparidae > Pagrus > Pagrus pagrus. Next base: position 22,215,720 of record NC_140188.1, on the reverse strand, counting down.
CTGTGACAGATTCAGGACTTTGCTTGAGTTTCAGTGCCATCAGGACAACTTGTTAAAAGGTGACTTAGAGTATTAACGGAGGTCTAGCTCTACAGGACATGTTTAATATAAACACTTGAACAAACCTACAAAGAATTACACCCCAACTCTGCCGTTCTCCTTAGCTGTTGGGAGCATTTTAGCTTTTATAAATTAACTGTTTTGGTTTAACAACTTAACTGTGGTTCACTCTTACTGCTCGCTTTAGCCTTTCCAGATGCACCAAACAACTGTTTTCAACTAAAAATCTTTGGTATATCTACTGCATGCTACCTGACCAGCACCAAATGACAGTCAAAGTTAGCAACTAGCAAGTAAATATGGTCTTGTTAAGTTGTATTAGAGACACAGACATTTTACTCTGGAGTAGAGAGGCAAATTTTAAGCAATGTCTTTAAATGATAGCAGGCTGACTTAACAATTGATTGATTTGCATAGCTCCCGTCTGTTGCTATTGAACGGCCAGCCCAACAAGATCCAACCCATATTGAGGCTATCAAACACCTAAAATGTAATAAAATCAGTTTGTATATCATCTTTTTGTATTTTTTTAAATTAAAAATTACTAGTATTTTTTATCAGATACATTTTGTCATGCCACTATTTTGTATTTTATTTTAAATATTCGATAGGCAAGTATTTTTCATTTGTAACAGGGTTCTTTTTTATGTAATTGTGCCCAATTCTGATTGTTGCGTAATGCAATTTTTTTTTTTTTCGGTTAAATTCTTAACAGCGATTAATCAATTAATGAATTAAAATCAGCATGTGGCCAAAAATAAATGGTAGGGTTAGCATTACTTCATGTTTGTGGTGTGAAAATGTTTATTTGATAACGCCGCAAGTTTGCCGCAACAACTTTAAATATGATTTATGTCAATTCTGTGTCCTGAACATATACGTATTTATCCAGCAGCTGTAGACTTGGTATCATTTTTATTTTGAAAGTTGAGTTTTGATACCTTTGACTTTAGCCTTGCTCTAAACTTCATCAACTTCTAGCCTCAAAGACCAACTCAAATTCAGGTTTTAAAAGAAATGTGCATGCTCCTTTTACAATATCAGAATCACTTGGAAGTCAGTCAACATTTCAGTGATGCATCATAATGATGAGGATGATTTTCATCCTATTCTGAGTGACAACAATAGATTACTCAAATAAAATATGACTTTTTTCCCTCAAAAATAAAGCTTTGTCAAGTCTTCTTCTTGTCTTTCTCTCTCTCTGTTTCTCTCTCTTCCTCTATCTCTCATACAGACGCACGCACACACACACACACAGGGGAGATTAGTCACTTCTCAGTGGAAACTTAAACAGACAGTCAACCACTTAACCAGCCTAATAGGAGTGATTTCCAGTGTAAGATTTCATTTAGCGACTGATGACAAGCCTCACGTCACTCCTCCCAACAGAAATAAAGGAGATAGAGACATTGTTGCCACAGACACCGGCAACGAGACACTCCAGGATTTGCATAGGGCTTAATTTGATCTACTTGAGATTGCAACTTCCTTCCACTTGATGTAATTAAACCGAGAGATGTGACTAATTAAGTTGACGGTGAGAAACGAGAGCACAGCAAAGGCAGCTGATGAAACGGCGGAGGCAGACGATAGTAAATATTGACAAGGGAAGTTGATTGGGAGCGAACTGCATAGCAGGGTGAGGACTGTAAGGGCTGGAGCAATGTCAGGGTATTCATCATTCATCACACAGATGATGTGAATGTGTGTGTTGTATGTGTGCTGTCTGTGTTTGTGTACTTCAGTGTGCATGTGCAAATTACTCTGACACTGTGAGGATGAAGAGACAAATTATTAAAACTCAATAATACAACCATGTGTCTGTGACGTGACATGACAATGTAAGATGTCTATCAACATAAATTGTGGTATGTGTAGGTGTGAACCATGTTCTGAGTACACAGTCTGAGTATAAACTGCTTCACCACAGAGGCAAAGTTTGAAGAAAGTTGCAAGACAGACATAAAACAAAAACATGATCCCTGAATGAATAGTGTTGCAGTGCCTTATTGACCGATTACTAATCAATACAAACAGATATCTGCATATGAATTCAGAATCTTTCGGCAAAAGAAAAGATTTGGGTTTTCAGTCTGGTTTCAATTTGTTGTCTGAGTTGTACTGACCAGTCACGTTCGAGAAGGTTTTGTTTGCATGCAGGTAAACGGTCCTAGTGAGCAAAATAACACATCAATTGAAATGCAGTTGCAGTACCAGATGTGGCTTTTACTTGCTCTTTAAAAAATGCATCTGCATTATATGCAGCTAACTGACAGCTAGCGACTAGTGAACTAACTGACCGTTAGCAAACCAGCTAGCAAGAAAAACTATTATGATTGCACTAGCATGTTCCTGGCTTTGCAGCTTGTTAGCAATTAGCTCTCTCACAACGTTGGTTCACCTAGAGGCCAAAGCTCCTTGCACCAACTATTTCATGAGAATGCAGGGATATTCTTTGCTTTGCCACTTTCTGTTGTGACCAGGTCTTAAGATTTAGAAAATGGGAAAATTAAAAGCAGCTAAATTCTTGATGAACACAGCACAAGTGAGACAAAAATGGTATTTTCACTTTGAAAACCGTTGCTCAGGCTCAGGTATTGGTATCGTGTACCAACACATATGTTTAAGGATGTAAGTCATCCTGCCATAACAGGTACAACAAAGTTAACTGAGTATAAGCGAAATGCACCTGTGGGCCGTGTGTGTGTGTGTAGGGTGTTTAGATGCTAGTGAAGTATTGTTAAGGTTAAATGTGAGGCCATCTGACTGATTTAGAAACTCTGTTAATGACTGTCCCAGTGAGATGCCAGTTAATGACACAAACATTCAGCACTCCATGCAAATGAGCCTCGATTGAACCTGGGCTAATTGCCAATAACAACCAGTAAAACACCAATAAAAAATGTAAAGGTAGTGCCAAGTCAGGCCTCACACACCAAACACATACACACACAACTCAGGCACACGCATCTACTTGACAAGACTGTGCACATACTGTATGGCTCCTTGTATTTGCTCCCTGACGAGAACACACTGTACGCATTCAAGCGAGAGCCTCTTAACCTGTTGCACACACTCATATTCCGATCCAACAGGCCCGCCTATTAACATTTGGCAGATGTGTTTTCCCAGATGAACTACTCAGGTCTGAACCACTAAAGGTCTCCCGAAATGTTGAGGTGTATAATTGGCAATCTGTGCCGAGCCCAGGGGCCTCATACACTTCGTTTAGGCCTTTTATGGTGCCACAGCAGACGGAGAGACTTTAAAAGTACGTAAAGGAACAGATGTTAACATCATACTGCTGCTCTGCTCTGCCTCGCTCTCTCTTTCTCTTTATATCTGCTGTATCTATTTGTTTATGAACCTTGATGTGAGGCTGGGATCAAAGTCATACAATATCATTATGGTGTTAAAACCCTGTTTTACTCTTATTCAGGTTCCATCAACTGAGTGCACATGTTCAGTCTTATGACACACACACGAACATTAGATATAATCGCTGAATGTGATTTATTGGGTTTAAATGGAGCCACTCAGCAAAGCAGAACAGGCAGCACCCGCGCACACTTTTACCTTTAATTGAATTTTAATCTGTGTTTGCGGTCACAAATCATGCAGTGCAGGGTAATTATCTATTAACGATAATGTTATTGGATTTATATGGAAATGCCCAGGCAGCAAACTGAACTTGTGGTGTGGTCATGAGCACACAGTGTAATCAGCGGATGTTGCTGGCGGGGCAGGAGCTTTTTGTTTCTCGAAGGATCCTGGCAAGTCGACGGAAAGGGTTTTCTTGCGTGCAAAGAGGAGATACAAGACAATGACGATTCTGCCTCCGTGCTGCCTATCTTCCCTGTGATATATCTTTGCTTTTCTCTGTGTCTGCATCTCTCTTCCAGCCCCTTGCCACTCTCTCTCTCTCTCTCTCTCTCTCTCTCTCTCTCTGTCTGTCCTCCAGTGGTCTCATTAGGGCGGGACTGTGAAGGGAAGGTGAGATGGTTACTGTGACAACAGCAGAGAATGACGGGCAGAGTGGCAGAGCACTGTGTGTGTGTGTGTGTGTGTGCAGATGTGCATGTGTGTGAGGCAACGAGCTATACAACAGTATTCAGCATGTGTATTGTGCAGTATAATTCACTAAAGGTGGGCAGTTTATGCAGCTTTTTAATGCACAATAAGCCTTGAAAGTTGAATTTCACTTATTTTGTCAAAAAAAAATGTACTGAAGCCGTTGAGCTGATGTATATTTCCAGAAGAGATGAGTCAAAAAAAGGACAGACCACAGTGCCGCAGTTTGGAGCGCCACAGCAAAACACGCAAGACAACAAAACATCATTGCATAATTGAGCAGGCCATCCATTAAAGTCCTTATCTATTTCAGGGGAATTAGGCAGGCAGAATCTGGTCGCTGCTCCTCGGTGCCAGGAAATGATGGGCAGCACTGAGGGGCAGAGCTAAGATTAGACTGGAGTGATTGACAGGTTGATAGAGCCAACTGGAAGCCTGCCATTCCTCCCTTAAGATAGTCTCCTTACAGTAATGAAGCACGGTGAGCCAGCTCTACATGAGGGCATAAGCAGCCAAGGAGATAATGAGGAAGTTGAGGACATTCTGTGCAATCCTTCCTCTCTGTCTGTCTTAGTCACTCTCTGTCCTGACTCCTTGCACAGAGATTGAAATAAGGAAAAGGAAATGTCACTTCGGCCTTGAGACTGTGATAACGACCTCTGACCTCAGCTGAGTCCCTTCACTTGTGTGAAAACACACACAAAACACCTTGAAAAACAAGGGAAAGAGGCTCCAAACCATCTTTAGAAGGCCGCGAGGAGTCGAAGAGACAGAGCAAACAGCGCTGTGGGGAGTCTGCAGTGTGGATGCTGCCTCCTGTGGTGTGGATGACCTTTGCAACGCCTCGTATCTCTGCAAGACTCTGATAAGACCAGCTGGGAGGTGACAAAATGCCCTTGTGGTGGACACAATACCCACACTGGAGACACACACAGGGGTAAAACACACATGTGGGCGACCAGCTGGCCTAGAAATATAGTTTGACTGAGGTCACTGGTTCAATTTCCGTTTCAGACAGCGGGATATATTCCAGGTCAGACATGGTAGCTGTGAGGTAGCTGGCATTAGATCTAACAATGCTGAGACCATTTGAAGAAAGGTACCGAGCTCCCAATCATCAATGCATATATGTTAGCTTTGTGTAAAGAAAAGTAATCTGCTGCACATGCAGGTATGTGATTTTCACCCTGACAAGAATTCAATTATGTGTGCGTGTACAGTAAGTCTGGATACTGGACTCAGCAGTAAAAAAGAAATTATGTTACTGAGAGGACAAAATGTAAAAAGATCTACATTAATGCATGAAAAATGAGAATCTGGACGTGATAAGATAGCCCCAAGGGAAAGCCAAAAAGCATTTGGAGGACTTTGCTATAAAAAAATGTCCTTTTCAAAATTAATTAGCTTCAGAGAGAATTCAACAAGAGTCGGAGAGTGAGAGGAGGAATGTAGGAACTGAAAGATGAAAGGGAAAGATGAGAGGGCTGGTGTGCCTGTATTAAATGGAGCAGAATATGTAAAAGCACAGCCTGTGTGACACACTGACACGCTACGCTTCCTTTTAAGCTCTGCTGTTCTGGTTCAGATACCTTCTGTGAACCAACCTGCACCTAAAAACATGTAGCGTACGTGTACAGCACACGCGCACACAGCAGCGCCCATGTCTTTATCTAAAGCACAGTGGTGGTAACAGGATCAGTATGAGTGAATGTCTTCTGGCCACATATGCTGACAGGCCTACCAATACTGACAGAGCTGGGTCCTGTCCAAATGACCAGACATTAACACACACACACGCCCAAATTGAAGCAGTAGTAATCTGATTATGTAGCAGCTGTCACATACAGCTTTCATTGCCGTGGTTTATGAGTCACTACACACACGCACACAGTGTGGCACTCACACACTCACAGACAGACAAACACACAGGCATATGTATACGATACACTTACACATCACTTACTCATAATACAATACTAATACTAACCAATCTGCATTAGCAAAAAGAAGATGATGCTGCACGGCTTAGGGTTATCATCAATGTATCAAAACAGCGTTCATGTTGAATGTGCTGTAAGCATTTTTTGCATAAGTCAGTTCCAATGTACCATTTTTTAAAAAAATGTTTTACTAAGATATTACAAAATTTCAGGCAGCTAAGTTTAAACATATGGCTTGGAGTTTTTAATTTGTTTTGAAACAGTCTCAGTTTAATACCAAAGCCTCTATACGACCTACAGTACATAAGCAAACAAGACCATCAGCAGAAGACTCACTATTTATATTTTGTTATTATAGTTATTCTTAATGTCTGGCATCAGGTCAGATTACAACTTATCTGGGTTGGAGAAGTAATAAAATAAAATTAAAAAATGTATGGCAGTGTGCTGAGGATGAATTGAGGAGATTCGCAGGAAAGTAGTTGCTCTGTAGTCTGTTGGTACGGCACTAAAAAGTTGACTTTGACCAACATAATTGTCATTACAGTAAATAATCGTACATAGCCACAAATAGATACACAATCTCATCCCCATGCATCCTGTGTTCAAAAAAGAAGAATTGTATTAAAAAAACATTGGGTCTAGCAGATCAAGATCTTAATTACAGGGGGTGGTGCTCAAACCTCTTTTGTCTACAGGGGCCTCCAGAATCAACAAAAAATCTCCTAAACAACTGAAGTAGATGGGAACTTGTTTTAAAACATGAATAAAAGCGAAAAATGACTCCATACAGCTCATCGGGCATAATCCAAGTCTCCAGAAGCCTCAAGATCCATCAGCATGGGGGCTGAGTAGATAATAACTGAATTAAATTTTTTGGGTGAACTTGTCCTTTAACTTTGTACGTCCTCCACTATGGGTGCTTGGATTCCTCACACAATCTGAAATGGTGCAGACCCTTTCCCAGTGCATGCTGGGAAAGGGTCTAGCCTACAACCATAAACACGAATGAATGCACACATAATGATAAAGTATCAAAAATGATTTGACAAATTTGATTCAGGTGACGGCTCTGATCGCTTACTGGTTTCACCTACAATATGTCGTCCATTTCAGTCATGAACAGCAGATTTAGATAGAGGAGAAACGAGGTTGAGGAAAGATGTGAGTAAGAAATTCAATGTGCAAATCAGGCAGCAGCTCAATATCAGCAACTTGTTCCAAATCCTTCCTACACTGATTGTACATTATAGACAAATACAACAAGATAGATAGAACTTAGTCAATAAGGATGAAACAGACTGGATGGTTGGTCTCTTCCATTAGAATAAACACACACACACCCTCACACACATACAGCCACCAGTCTATTTCTTCCCAGACTCTTTTCATTTCTTCCCATTTCTTTCCATATCAGAGCTAATGGGAAAAAATGGAAATGTGCCCGTCAGTCAGACAGTCGGGCTGATACTGAGGCTTCCTTCCCACAGCGATGAAAACACACTCGGTGACAGATGAGTCAGTGCGACCATCAGTCGGTCAGTCTGCAGACAGCAAGTCAATCAGTCAGTCAGCAGAGAGTCGAGAATTTAGTGGGTCAGTCAGTTAATTAGTGAGTCAGTGAACCGGCCATGTGGCTGTGTTCGTTAGTAAGCCGGTCAGCCAGCCAGTCGGTAAGTCTCCGCTTAAGTCAGTCATTTAGATTGCCAGCCAGACAGTCAATTAGAGTCAATATGTTAATCAGTGACTGCTGTCAGTCAGCCAGTCAGCCAGGGCGATAATGATGAACCACCAGTTCATGAAGAATAATGACAGCCAGTCTCACACAGCCAGATGTTTCTTAATAGATGTTTTAAAAAGTGACAACATGTGAAAAGATCCATCCTGCTGAAATTGTCAACTGGGAATAAAGCTGGGAAGGCCAGCAATACTGGTTGAAAAATCCAATATTATCACCTACAAAACACTAAATATTTACAGTGAAAGGAAGGGGGGAGGGGGGGTCTGAGTTGACCCTCCATTGACACTGGAGGTACAAGTGACCATTTCCCTGGAAAACACCTGCTAGCCACACTAACAGATCAAGAATTAGCAAGCAGCTGGAAACTGTTTGCTCTTGTCTTGTGTGAGTGTTTCCCGTTACAGCAGGGGTGGGGGGATAGAACAGACTGCATAATGCCGAGAAGGAGAAAAAAGAGAGAGAGAGAGAGAGAGAAGAGAGTGGCAATGTGAGGCCTCTCTGATCACATCCACGCTGCACATCAAAAATCAGAGGCAGAAAACGTTCACTTTCATCATCTGAGAGTCGTTTGCTGAGGGGAATTGCACTTTGTCGTTGTCTTTGACTGCGACAGGAAAATTGTGTCTGTAGTGTGTGTGTGTGTGTGTGTGTGTGTGTGTGTATTCATTAAATGTAGGTGTGTGCGTCAGTGTCTGACTCTTCATGTGCATATGTGTGGGTGTATTTAAGATGACACAGGGGGAGGTCGCACTTACAAACAGAATGGCATATGGTGCCTTGCTTTTTGGCAATCACGAGTGACAAGTGAGCGGGGGGATCAACAGTGAACGCAGGGCGTGTTGAGGGGCTGGGGGTAGCAATGGGAGGGCTTTGCTTAACGATCTCATCTGCGCCTGTGTATGTGTGTGTGTGTGCATGTCTATTTCCACCCTTAGGCAATACAGTAGTGCTTTATGTAGATGAATGTGGAACAGGTCTCGCCGTTTAGCAGCGTTATATAAATACATTATAACAATACGGAGCAGGGGCACAGCACAGAGCGGCTCTGAACGCAACGTCAACAGTTGCCTCAGGGCGCGTTTTTCTTCCTTACTGTGTTCAGACTGAAAGATGAAAATGTTTCACACAGTCCCACCACCCCTTGCCCCCTCCACACTCCACTGACACCCGAACACACAAACACCCTCCCTCCTCCAGTGCTAATTGCAGGCCCCAAGAGGCAGCAGGATGGGGCCCCGAGAGAAATGTCCAATTTGTCCGCTGGTGTCTTCTGGGTTGAAAAAAGGTTGACTAACGAGCACCCTGCTCTTCTTCCAGCTAAAGTGTGTGTTAACGTTATCTGATCCAGAAGCACTAGTCCAGACGTATGTTTTGCATCCTCAGTGGGGTCCTATTTTATAGGAAACTTGTTATTTTCTGTGCATGAAAATGTAGGCTGTAACTAGATTCTTGAAATCCACACTTTAATTTGTCTTTCGTTTCTAAGGTCATGATTCATTTCAGTTGTGGATTTTAAACATTTATTTCAGCACCGACGGCTATGACAGCTGTTGTGGTACGTGTCCACTGGGGGGTTTTGGTGCAAGGGGTTTGTGGCACTTCTCGCTACTGGTCACTTGACCAACACCCTCCAAACTCTTGGCTGCACCTGATTGGGCGACCACCACACTTGGCCTGTTTGCTCTTATATAATAAATATAATAATAATATTTCACTCCTACTAACAACCCTGAAAATGTAAAAGGTATTTGCTCTAGTAGTTTCCAACATTAGATGTCTGGTTTCTCAACAAATCGTATGGATTTGGAGCCCTGTCTAACGACATGTTTTCACCTGTGGACCATGTAACTTGGCTGCTGTAATTATACAGTTTACCTGGCAATCGGTGTGATAAAATGACTGAAAATGAATCTGCAGTGTTTTGGTATCTGACTATCCTTCAAACACATTGATCTATTATTCAGACTGGCCTTCCTGATTCAAGTTTCATCATTTCACCTTTTCGTTTTTTAGGACAGTGCTTTTCTCAGGCTGAACACACCAAGGAGAAAGATAAGTCTGGTTACCACTAGGTCATCACTTTGCTCCAACCTGGAGGAGGTGATGTTGCCTATAAGCCCATGTATAACTTTCCAAGGGGACCTGTAGGTCATAAGGATTAACAAGTGGTGCTAACTAGCTAATCCTTACAACGTACAGTAAGTACCGCAGTCAGACCCTAAACATGTAGAGCCTTACTGCAGAGTTCGCTGTAGCCAGGTAGAGCAGAACGTCCCCTGCCTCTGCACACGCCTTGTTGAGCAGTGGCACATCTGCATTTAAAGCGACAGGTACTGAGGGAGAGACAAAATGACCGGACAGGCAGCAAAAATGCTGGATTTGTGAGGTATTTTCCGTAAACACCTTAGAGACTTATTTAATCCTCAGGGAATCATATTAACTTGTTAAAAAAAGACAGGGGGCCGTTAATTCAGATTATCCTGGAATATTACCCTGCGCTCAGTCCAGCAGGGCCCTGAGTAATGTAGAGAGAATTATATTAGCTAGTGTTAGCGGAATGACAGCTATTGTGAATCTTGATGTGCATGGCCACCATGCTGATTGCTGCCTCACTGTACATGGCCCTGGCCTCCTGGATAATAGGAGACTATTTTTAGAACGGCAAGGAGAGAGGGAGAGGGTGAGGGGGAGAGAGGGAGAGAGATTGAGAGAAATGGCTGAGAAGAATAGGGATGAAGCAGAGAGGGAGAAAAGGAGGTGAGAGAGAAAGGGAGATTGCATTGACAATCGTGCAACACTGAAGTAGCAGAGGGAAGACAGGAAAATGTTATGGGCAACCAAGCAACTAATAAGCTTGAACCTCAGCACTCTGCATAATGCGACAGCTCATTACCGCCCAATTAGGCATTACAATGCCTTGCTTACTGAGGTTTATTGATGCAAATCAACCAGGAAAAGATACCCTGGTGCCAAAAAAACAGGAGGTGAAATTGGATGAGAATTTGTCGAAAGTACAGGCTCTGTGGCAGTTCAATCAATTTACAAAGTCTCTGCGGGGGAGGTTATCCAAATTAGTATGTGATTCTGACAATATGGAGCTGATTTTTTTTTCATCCTCTCGTTATCAAGCGGCTGAGGTTTCCTCTGATGATATTATGATGACCCTTTACAGCATAAAGCCCCGTGCTCTGTTTCCAGTGATGTCATTAATTACACCATCTGTCTAATACCTATTTACTTACATATAATACCGTCCTCTACTTCTTCCTCCACCCTCACTGCTGATCACACACATGATCATTGCATGTGCACAGAAAATCTTCAATCAGAGTTTAAAAAAAAAATCTCACTCATAAGACACACACAAATTATAACATCCCACCCTTAGAGAAGCCTAATGTTCCCTCCTGCAGACATGCAGACAGCCACCAGGACACTTTAATTTCTTTATTTTCTTCTGGACTTCTAATTCCCCTCCTCCCATATGCTGCCTACATGGATTATCACATGCTACTAAACTCAGTCTGGATCAAGCCTGAGGTAATTACTTTAAATACATAATACTGTGCGTGTGTGTGGTTTTGTGTGTGTGTGCTGCTGACAGACCGTGGTCCCTGCACTGATGTTTAAGAGAGAGGCTCTGTGCACTACTTTGCAAGCAGAGGTCAACATTACTGCGTACGTGATGACTCTACACAATTGTGTAGCTATAAAAATGTATTAATTTCCTGTTATCACTCTTTCACGTCGACTATGAAATATGATAAAAAACATATTATATTTAAAAAACATAAAATGTAGACTTCCATGGCGAATAGCAAAGCTATTACAATGGCTGAGAGGTCAACCCGCAACTATGCAAACACAAACAGACACACACACGGCCGTACTCATAACCACTGTACATACACTCCCTCTTAAATATACTCACCGGTCCAGAACTCCATCTGGCTAGAAATGATGTGTTATGTGTTATATTTTTGCCACAGTTATCAATGAACTGATACAAAACTGCCAATCTGTCTTCTTTATAAGGCAGCTTACTTTCTTTTTGACACAATAAACATTTCTGCTATAGTTTTCTACTAATTCGCCGACAGCTTTCCACAGCAACAGCAGTTCCACGCATGATAAACGATAATATGCTGTTGGGATTGAATTTTAACTTTAAACATGAGATGCATTTACATCATAGAAATATGTGGAAACATTTAGAGAATAGATTTTAAATCGCTAAAATTCTCTAGGAGAGGATCTCAGACCCTCCACTGATGGCTCGGACGTTTGTGCACTGGAGCTGCTGTGTGTATATTTTAATTACAGTAAAAATCCACTCCTGTTTATCCTACTATGAAACAGCTCTGCGACATGAGAGCATAAATGCCCACTTAAGAAAAGTAATCTACATCAAATGCTTCTGTGGTTTTTCAACTTGTAAATAATGATGAAATGTAATATGCTAAATAGGACTATAATAAAATAATAGGCTATAAAGATTCACCATCATTGCACTTATTCCTACAGCATGTCAGTGATTCACTGAGGAGATTTCTGACAGAGCAATAATTCTAGTGGGTGAATAAGCAGATAATGGGGAACATGGAATCTTATGTTCCTATTTTTGTTATTTATTTCACGCCAGTTTTGACAGAATGTGAGACTCATTATAATTTTACAGCTGGGAAATGTTGTCAAAACTGGTACAACTCTGTGCTTTCCTCTGATGATGCAACTATTGTAATCTGATAACACAGTTGTATGCATCATAATTGAAAACAAAATGAGAGCTACCATTTCTATTATTTGAATTTTGATTTTGAGTTTAAGTCACACTCCACAACTATCAAGTCATTTTAACACACTGTGTTAAATCATGTAGCAATACTGCGTTCGAACAAAAAAAAGCTCATACAATATGTATTTTTCAATATGTAAGACAGCTATTGATATTGCCAGCAATTATAGCCATGTTCAACAATGAGCTGTTTGTAACAGCTCCTTATTTAAATAAAGAAATTGTGCATCAGGTCTGGCCGATGTGTGGCCTCAACATCAACTGCAGCTGTTTGCATTTAAATAATTCAGCAGACAATTACTGTAGTCATATATCTGGAAGGGTAATACAGTTGTTTAAAATGATAGATCAAATTCACTCCCACAATAGCTAGCTGTGAAGGGATCTGGGTTTCTTTGCTACATCATTTTGAGAGGAGGGGAGACAAAGCAGAGAAAAGACCAGTCTCCATTTTGTTTCTCTCCCAAGGACACAGAGGAAGGAAGACACTTGCACAGAAATTCTCCCCAAATATGCCCAATTCAATGAGAGATATTTTCCATCAGTCACACAGACACACACATACACACACACATGCACACTGCACATAGGCAGCAAGAGACACAGACATTCAATATATATACACAGAAAAAAAGAGCACACACACACACACCCTCAGCCTGGGTCGAGCTAATATTCACGCGTGTCAGGTGGAACGGTCCATTCGGGGTGAGAACAGAGGGGTGCGAGCGTGCTCACAGGTCCAGCCTGGTTGCTTTTAATGGACCAGTGGTGTAGTCCGATAAAGGGCAGCCATCTATCTGCACCCACCCAGTCAACTCTGACACTGTTTCCAAGGAAACGCCACCCGCGGGAGCCAGAAAGGGAGGGTGGGACCTTGAGGGAGCGTATTCTCCTGTGCTGTCAGAGTGCCAGGAGGAAGGAGAACAGGGATGGAGTGATAGAAGGGTGGAGGAGTGGAGGAAGGAGAGGGAGGGATGGGGGATACAGAGGAGGGGTGCACCAGCCGCCTCACAGGGGTTAACTTTAATCAGACATGACACACACACACACACACACCCGAGGAAAAAAGAGTGACAAATGCAACTAGAATCACACACTCGCATAGATTCTCTTTCACAGGGAGAGGCAGACTGTCACACACATGCTGCATGCATAAGATGACATACAGCAGACACAGCGTGCACATGATGTGTGTGCGTGCAGGCGTCACGGGACCCTTTGCAAAATGTGCAGCAAATACAAAAAAATGACACGTCATATTTCATTTTCAGAATCATTTTCTTTCTTTCGCTTCTCCTCCAGATTGTCAGAGAAGCAGAAAATCCACTGATGCAAACGGCTGAGATAGAGATGCCTTCCCATAGCCAGGCCCACTGCATCATCATCATCCAGAGACCAGATCACACTGTCACCTCCAATAATGTCACACATTAACAACTTCATCAGTCATCATATGGGTTGTGTCAGGTATTTGTTCAGCTTGATTCATTCATATGCAGAGTATACTACCGCTGAAGCTTTAAAAAGCACACTGCAGCTATACATAAAACTTAGCAAACAGGTTTTTGTTTATAACCTGTATGTGTGTGTGACATATATATATATGTGTTAACTGAGGCTGGGTATCAACCCTCAATAGGTTGTTGTTATTGTTAAGAAGTGTTTGTGTCACACTGAAAGTTGGCATTGAATGTGAAGTGAGATTCATACTCTTGTTTACATTAAATTATGATTTTGCCTATTTTAGACTGTTTGTGTGTTTTAATGTAAATAAAAGGTAAGGTATCATAAAAACATATTGTTGTGGCATCGGTACAGAAACTGAAGTAGGGTTAACTGATGTTATTCTCTTAAAAAGTGATATGCTGAAAGATGCTATGCCTTTTGTAAATTAAACAAAATAATTCTAGTTGTAATACTGGGTTTTCTCTTCCCCAAGCATTACAACAAGCCCACATGTTTGAGAGAGGATATTAGTTTCCCTTACATGCTTTAAAAAAATGCTAAATGACATGGTTCCTTGTCTATACCTCGCAGGAAATCAGTTTACTCTGTCCAATGCCCAAAATGAGTTTCATAAAATCTGGGGACCCTTCATTGAACATATATGGAGATGTGTCAATCTGGGAACTAATTGTATTGTACCGTACTCTGTGACCCTAAATGGTGGACATTTCAGTCATTGTGTGGATTGATATGCATATTTCCACTTTTCTGCGAGCTGGCGGTTTGTCTGCTTAATTTTTGCTCTGCTCTGTCAAGTCGATTTGTTCGTTTTTATTTTTTGTTTTATAATAAGCAAAAATAAATTAAAGTACAGAAACATCATAGACATGAGTGCATTTGCAAACAGGTATTTTTGTATGGTTACATATCCACCACAGGACGTGTGACAAGAGTCTTTATCAAACATGTTTATGTTAAGTATTTCTGTTTAATATCAGCACTGATTATGCTTCTAAAATCCTGTATCAATCACTTCCTACCCTCAGCCATAATAACATTTTTGAAAAGTAGAAAGAGCACCAGGAAGACCTTCATGCAAGGGTCATCCTGGTGCTCTTTGAGATTATATTTTAGCTAACTCAGTCTCTACCAGTCTTCGGTAACTTAGTGTCTAACAGTAGACATTTGTTACATTCCCACCTCTGCTAGAGAAGATAAACATAACTGGCAAATATATATA
Source organism: Pagrus pagrus (assembly GCF_965226575.1). NCBI lineage: Eukaryota > Metazoa > Chordata > Actinopteri > Spariformes > Sparidae > Pagrus > Pagrus pagrus. The sequence goes on along the minus strand of NC_140188.1, from coordinate 22,200,421 downwards.
TGTATATTTTTTAAATCATTGGTGCCAAATAGTTTTAAATTGAATAGAGTGTCAAAGAAATGAGTCCTCAAACCCAGAAATAAGTTACCATTCTTGCCCTTATCTGGAAGTCAATGGGTTTTTTGAGTAGGTTTTCAGTTAAGATGCCTGAAATAAGGTTTGTGGTTAACACAAGCTTAAGAAATGTTCAGGTTTTGTTCCATGACATAAAATATGTCAGTAAAGACCCCACACATGAATTATAAAGTGTTTACACTACTCACTAGTCTGTATTTACAGGCAGACTTTAGTTGCAAACTATTCCCCACTCAACCTTACCTAATTTGTAGACTGATTGATATACAGTGAAGTGTACAATATAGTGTAGCAGGAAGTTTAGTGGTGGCGATGAAGAGATGCAACTGGGATATAGTAAGTTTATAGCCTGACATTAGCTTTTCAATTCTGGCGATTGCATTTACAATCATCAATCATCAAAGTGGTGTCTGTCTATGAGGATTATCTTGCTAAAAAAAAACAAAAAAAACTGTCGGCATTAAAAACTTGCAACAGAGCTCATTTTCTGAAATAATCCAAGGGAACCAGTGCGATGCTAACTTCCGGGTTAGCCTACAAAAACACATCATCCCTGCACCACTCTATTTGTTGGTTAAGTAATATCTAATGGGAACAATGTATTCTTTCTGTTTAGTCTCTCTGACCAAATGTCCTTTATGTGCTTTAGCGCACTTCACTGCCGTACAACAAACATACCATTCAAAAGTCATTACCATCATTACTACAAATTCACACTGCATAAAAACCAGTCTACACAGCACTAAACTACATTGAACAACACCAGCCCACAGAAACAATTAGAAGGTGTAATCTCTGCACATCTATCTGCCAGGAGGCCTGAGCACAAACGCTGAGCAGGGAGAGAGAGAGAGAGAAGGAGAAAATAACCATTATTATTAGCAGACAGGGCTGTCTGCACTGGAGGCCTGATCACCTTCTTTACACAGACAAGCTCAGAGTTTCTGGGCTTTGAACAATCAGATGACACACACACACACAGACACACAAACCTCCTGTTTTGCCTTGTAATTTTGACTTTACACGGACAGTCAGGAGCAGCACTGCTTTTGTTGTGCAGTCTGTCACCATACTGTGATTGGGAGGTTGTAAAACCGAAGGATTTCTCATCCATCTACGTCCTAATGCTGTCATCCTCCTTCTGCCTGGCTGCTGATTACAGTCTGTGTACTGTCTAGCTGCGTAACACTGACTTAATGTTATTTTGCTTGAGCAGAGCCATTGCAGCGACCCAGATGTCCATATATTATAATCTAATCTAAGATGATTCTGGCTCTGGATTGGCTAATCCAACACCACCCCTCCTAATCTGATGTCTAATAGACGACATCTGGACAAGACGACATAAAAAACACAGCCCGGAGACAATCTGATTGACTTGTTTGGGAACGATAATCTTGTCTGTACAGTAACTTTGTTCATGTAAGCATGAATTTATCCGCATGTTTACCACTAAATGACACAGACAAATGTTATCTTTTCTTCCAGACAAAGCTTGCAGGAACCATTGCTGGATGATTTCACTGAAACTCAATAATGTGACTTTCATTAAATTACAATCTTTTGAACATGCCGATTGACCAAGTTGCTTCTTTTAGTATGGAATTCGGAATTTTGGAAGTAAATAATTAAAGTGTGAATAATTAAATAGTTAATAAATAGTTAAAAAACACTCTTCAAGCGCACCTCTTCTTTAGCCAGACAGCCTGTGTCTTACTGCATTCACACCTCCACCTAAAAAGCAATGAATAAATACAGAGTCTATTTCTGCTGGTGTCAACACGTTCCTTTGAGTGTATAATGGATCAGATCATCAATAATCAATTGAATGTGTCACCTAGCAGAGGCGGCTCCCCTCATTTCGACTGCTCCTTTGCCTCCTGTCCACTCCTGAGGTGTGATACGACCCCTGAGTGGATGCTCCCCGTCTTTTCCGAGCTGCAGGAGGCCTTCTCAAAGAGCATAGCAACAGACCTGTCTTCCCTGTAAAAATAGGATTGGCTTCTGTGAAGCCGACACGACGCCGAAGATACAACACACACTTCACTTCATTGATTATGCGCCCGAGCCCCTCTGAGCCCAGCTTTACAAGTGATGTCTTCCCCTCTTCGCCTTGCTCGCTCTCCTCATAGCTCCCATTTTCACCCTCTTGCTCAGATTTGGAGCCATTTACCTCACAATGGCATCAATATTTTAGTCCTCCTGGATGCGGAGACTTTCCTGTCTTTTTTTCGTACATTTCTATTGTTTCCCCTGGATAATGAAATGTTAATGTTATTTGGGCATGAGAGACATGCTGTAGACACGGGCCAAAGACAACCATGGCAGCTTTGTTGCAGAAATCAAGAAAACAAGGGCCATTGTATGGGTGGATCCTTTCTTAAAGCAAAAACAAAACAAAAACAAGAATTGAGAGCTGCTTTGATTTGGAGACTCTTTTCAGGTGGACACAATTTTCATTGTTTGATTTAAAATGTCTAAAAACAACTGGACCTTTGTTATATACTATATTTTGTTTAGTTGTGTACTATCATTGTCCCAAATGTTTGCAAAAATGTTCAGACCCAGAGAAATCCATCAAGGTTCAAGGTATGATTCATTTGGTCGCCTATCACCATAACTAGAGATTTAGAGAGTAAGGATGGAAGTCAGCGAGACTTAGGAAAACGTGAATAAAGCTTTAAAACATTAACTCATCAATGAACAATTCTGCCAGAGTCATGTCGATAGATTTTCATCTGCAATGGTGGTTATTTAACAACGAAGACAACAACTCCCACAATCCCACACCACTTAGGTCTTTTGTTTTGTTTTGATAGATAAACCTCTAGCAGCAATATTAGCAAAAAATCCCATGAAAACTCCAAAAACCAACAATGATTTGATCCTTCTAAGTATTTCTTGTGTATAAAACCTGTTGTATCTCATTCCTTACGAGCCACCGAGCTGCACCATTGTTAAAGAAATATCTAAAACCTTTATTACACCAAAAACAAACAATGAAGTGTATTTTGAGTGTATCCCACATATACTATCAGGCTGCCGTAAATATTCACCAGTGAGGAATCCACATCTGAAAATAGTCTCCAACCAGAGAACTGTGTATGCCTGTTTGACAGATTTTTGCTCAAATCTACAGTACACAGCTGTTTTAAGAAAATAAATGAAACACGTTTGTGTACGTGTATGTATTTGTGGGTTTTTTTATATTTGTTTCTAAGGAATAAATCTTTAATAGAAACAAAAAGACTTGGGGCCACAGACAGGATAAGGAAGTCAGAAGGTACTGAGAGAAAAACTAATGTACCGGTAGTTTTGTCAACTGTTTTGTCTTTTGGTAACAAAAATGTAGAATAATATTTTTTTCATTTGATACATACATACATTCTTAATCGTTGCAATTAATTTTACTTTTGCAGACATAAATATTCTGCTGTTACTAATATGCTGTTTATCAAGCTTTAACAGGATGTGATGGGACTAAATAGCAAAAAAAATTTCACAAAACATGTCAATAAAGGAAAAAAAGGTAAACAAGTCACATACTTTGGAGTTGCGGACATGGCAGCTCTGTGTATTATACAATATGGGGTCCATACACAGAGCATGCTGCTATTTCATGCTAGCTTTCAGCAGCTGTCTATTTCCATCCGATAGCACACTGAGAGAGGTATAAAACGCAGGCGCCAGGGCAGAGGAGGCTGAGCAAACAAACACGCCGAGAGGTGGGGAGAGAAAGGACAGATGTATTGAAAGCTGTTGAGTGATGTGTTTTTTCTTTATTGCTGTGCATACTGTCGGCGGAGAGAGAAGGGAAGACGGATATGCAGCAGAAAGAGAGAGAGAGAGAGAGAGAGAGAGAGAGAGAGGCGAGGTGTGTTTCAGTAAGAATACAATCCTTTCATATGGGTGTTAACCAGAACAAGGCCAGATTGTATACTTATGGAAATGTGGTACACACAAGTACGGCCACGAGAATACATACTGCAGAGTATATCTCTCTTTTCTCTTAAATTAAATTCACCATCAGTCTTTCAGCAGCATATTTCTGATTTGAAAATTGGATGGTAAAGAAAAAAACAGTAGCTCAAACGCTCAAGTTATTTTTGGACAAACCAAATTTTCCAAACAGTCTGTTGTCATTAATGGTTTCTCGCCACATCTATTTGGGCTTGATTTTAAAGAACTCAGATTATGGGTTATCCTGGATTATGCAAAGGACCCTGTGCACAAATACTTATCAGTTTCATTTCTTTGTCCTCCCAATGATATTCATGCCAAATCCCACAGCGCCGTATCTTTGCTCACAGCTGGCAAGTGTAACTAAAGGATTATGCAAGCAGCTTCTACAAGCAAATAGATTTCTCCCTACTTCAGAGGAAACTGCTAGTTATGCAGCGCCTATCTGTCCGCCAGGCATGCACAAAAACATGTCTCCCATTTTCTTTTCTTTTTTTCACTTGTTTTAACAGTGCATTTCAGAGGGAGATGAAGAGGAAAGAGGGGAACGAGAAACAGGAGAGTAAACAAAACAAGCACAGAACCAGGAGGTCTCACTCACTAACACTGTAGTCTATGTATGGGCACAGCTATTCTGTATCATTCAGCTGATTGTTCAGTAAACCACGTGTCTTCACCTCCATATTGAAGTGCTGAAACAAGACATCATAACTGGATTTGTATTAAAGCACATGTTTAGACAAGACACTGCCACCGCCTAAATAACCAGTCAACATGCAAGTATGCTTCTGGTGGACATGCACTGGTCCACCAAGCATCCGTCACTGCTACCCCCCCACCCCCAAACATGTGAGGTGACGCTTCAACTACTTCCTGTATGCAAATATTTCTGAAGGTTTCTTTCCCATATATGGTCCAGATCGAGCCTGGCCTATGATGGCACATTTCTGATTCTCCGCATGGCCTCCCTGCTGTCCCCGAGGGAGATGTGTATTAATTAGCATTGATCTGGAGCAAGAAAACACAGAGCAGATTGGGACAGGTCCAAGGCTATCACAGATACAGGAGCTTAGTTGAAATACAGCACAGAATACATTTACATTTTACATTTTAGCCAGTTAACTGACAGCCGCATCCAGAGAGATGCACCAGGAGTGCAACGGTAGGAACTAAAATGGCACTCAGTAGAGGCCCAACAGTCCCCTTTAATTCAATCAAGCCTAATCCAAGAGCAAGCTCAATAGCCCTGTATCACTCTAAAATTAAACCACCCATAACCGCTTAACCATTATTTCAGCTCACCAGATCAAGGATCAAATTGTACTCACTCAAGGATACCAGCCACCTAAATACACGTGATTTTTTCCATCAAGATCCATGCTTTGTTTCCTGAGAAATTAAGAAAAATGTGGGGGAAAAAACCCTATCTCACAATGTCAAAGACAGTGGGAAACAATTCTCAGATCTGTCCCTTTACCTGGATCTGCACCAAAAGTGAATGGGGTCTATTCTGGGCTGAGGCCCATCCTATGTTCAAGTTTCAGGGAAATCAGTTCAGTAGTTTTTGTGTAACATAACCTAACTCAGGTTTTATGCAGTCATATATAAACACTAAGACATGTTGCCATATTTGTTTTACAAACGAAGAATCGTTTAACTTCTTTAAGCATCAAGATTTCGGTCTCAAACTGTCTTCCTCAGATACTCCTACCACAGTCCTTTGTTTCTAATATCCTGCACATTACTCAGGGTCATAGTGCTGATCTAGGCTCCCTCACCTGGATCCTTTTGACCATTTTTCTTCTGTAATGACCTAAAAGCCATAACCTTAATGTTTCTAGATCAGCAGTCCTAATCGCAGACCCAAGACGCATTCCGCCTCTTCTTGCTGAGCAGGCAAGGCCTCTTTGAGCCATTAGGATCCAAACAGCTGTGAATGCCTTGTTATGCGCACAGCAGTGTATCAGTGGAGTCAGAGAGAGAGAGAGAGAGAGAGAGAGCTGGTAATATCTAATTCAGATAAAAAAATAAAAAAAAGGGTCCACCCGACATCTTTGTATGTGCGGCAAACTCAATTTAGGATTATTCCAGCCTCCTTCTCGTCACTCTTCCTGTCTGCGTCTCAGCCAGGAGGCCTCATTTAAAGTCTCTTCTTCCACACGCATTTTGTGCTCAAAATCAAATCCCTGAGAAAAGTTGTGACACAGCAGTTTTCATTGATTATCTCCAAACTTTTGTAATACAGTTTTATTAGAACCAAAACAGATTTCTGGGGTGTCATTATCCTTGATCTGATACTTCTCCATCTGTGCCTTCTAAGATGATCATATGCCCGAGAACGTTTTAAACATCTTGAGCTAAAAAACTGTCCGACTCTTCCTCGTTATACTGTAAATTTGCTCATTTAGGCTCGCCTTGTGCTAAGCCAATATGTGCACAGCGTTATGTGAGAGTGTGATTCAGCAGATACTGTGCTGTGATCATCAGCCAGGGACAACAGCAGCGTTTTATTTTGTAACAGCAAAGATTTTTAGCATATGCCCAAAACTGTGATGTACTGATGAGCAATGAGACACAGTGATAAACGACATGCATCATCAAGAACAGAAACCCACTCCATCGTCAGACAGAGTTGAATTATCAGATCAAATATATTTGCCTTTCTTTTTTTGGATGGTTGCTCATAAAAAAACATTTCTTTTTACTATTTTCTGACATTTGGGGTAGATTAATATATGAAAACAACTGTTAGCTATATTTGTTAGCCAAATTGGCTGGATAAGCATAAACTTTATATTGGTTAACAACAAGCCTAAAGGTCTATTCTGCCTTTCAATGCCGCTGGTTGCTCAATAGTTTCTCAGTCATCTGCAAAAAAGTCAGAGAAGAATCTCATCTACACACAATTTCCATTGTTGAGAGAGAATAGACGAGGAAGGAGAGAAAGAGAGAGAAAAGGAGAGTTTGGCTGGAGAAACAGACAACAATTACACTTGCCCTAGGAGGCCGAGGGAACCTGACCACGTTGCTATGGAAACTCAAGTACAGCAGAAAGTAACAGGAAAATCAATTCAGATTGAGCTTATCTCTCCCTCTCTCTCGCTCTCGCTCCCTTCTCATTTCACAAGGGCTACAAAGCACGTTTCCTCTCTGAATCACATTTTAACTATTGCCGCACTGATGCAGCACTAATCACAACAAACACAATGATTTCTTTTTTCCTTTTCATTCCCCTTAAATGAAAAATGTGGATTATAGTAACCAGAAAAAGACGTCTTCAAACACCTCTGAAATCGTATGAAAGAAAGATGCGGGCATGAATGTGTTAGGACTGAACACAAATCACCCTCTGTCTCAGGCACACCATTCATTCTTGCTCTTTCTTTCCCTCTTCACTCGCTCCCTCGGAGGGGCAACAGCAGCTGTATGCAGGTGATAAGCGTGTGCAGCGATGGGCGCTCGGCTGTGATTGGCTGCCTCAACTCCTACGCTGATGTGAAGATTGCAGGCTGCGTCTGTCAAAAGGCCACTCTGCTCGTGGTTGTCACCTCGTGACGTCACTGCCGCAAGTGACAGTTGGGCTGGCCACACTCTCAGCGCAAAGAGATTTAAATCGTTCCTCCTTTAATGTTTCTGCATGATGCATCCTCTTACACTTAAGAAGACAGGATGCAGGGTATTTTTAAATTATAAGTTACAGCATCATAATAACATCATAAAAGAACAGAGAGAGTCAGGTGATGACAGGAACTGACTCACCCATCCAGTCCCCTTTGTTTTCACCACAGCCACTTAGCAGCAGCCTGCAGGGAGTTTGGGTTTTGTTTGGATCTTAGACGTTGGCTGTAACAATGGCAAGGTGAGGTCAAAGACAGGCTGCAAGTATACTCAGTGTGTGTATGTGTGCGTGTTCTCAAGGCAAGTGGAGAGAAAACGAGCCTTGAACAAAAATAATGATGCTTGATGCCTCATACATCAAGAAAGAGATAGAGGGTCACCTTGCAGTGAAGTCAGCTGGTCATTTGCTACTGAGGAAATCAATCTGGAGAGCGATTTGTCACAGAAATCACAAGAGAAGTCGACTGACACTGACATGATGAAGTATGACTGTGTAGTAATTCAATATTTCCTTATTACTTTATCTGTGATTACGTATACATTTATCACGCTCAATATTGAAAAAATGTTCTTATTAATGTCCTTACACCGAAATCATGATTTGGGTTACCCTAGTCAGTTTTTTCTTCCAATCCGGCCCCAAAGTCAACCTGTATTCTCAAAAGGGAGTAATTTAGTCAAGCGTATTTCAATGTAATTTTGTACCAAAACTGCTAAATTTGCCAACAAGAGCAGTCTTAATCCATCTTGATACAGTTCAGACCCACATCAGTACAATTCACATATAAAACCTACACGACAAGCTCAATAAGCTCCAAATATCTAGGAGCACTCTTTTCGGTCAATTCATCGATTAGTCAATTGACAGAGATTAAATTGCCATTTTTTAAAGTACGTTCCTGCAAGACCACAGCAAAGTTAAAATTTTTGTTTTGAATTTCTATTTTTCCTCTTGTCACAACGTTGTGCTTACGGTCAGGGATAGGAAAACATCATGGTTTGGCTTAAAGCAACAAACACGGCTCGAAGTTTCCTGAGGACTCGTTAAAAACACCCGGTTTTGTTGCCACAAACAGCTGCTTTTACACTTACAAATGTCAAAACGCTGCCTCGAACTGCGGTAATGCTTGGCAGCCTTGTACCTGTAACTTCACCACAGTCTCCTCGACCTCCTGATATGAAAGTGAGGTAATAAAGATGTTATGCTAACATGATATGACACACATGACAAATGTCAATATGGTACATGGCCAACGACATGTATGAATAAGCGTATCCATGGTTTGCAGAAACATTACCTGCTAACATTTTATCCTGGTGCCTAGGCCGGGTCTTTGGGTTTTGGACTGTTGGTTGGACAAAGAGAAGCCATTTGAAGATGTCACTTTGGGCTCTGAGAAATTGTGATGGGCATTTTTCGCCCTTTTTTGACAATTTATAGACTTAACTGTTGATTGTGAAAATAATCCACTGATTTATCGATAATGGAAATAATCATTAGTTGCAGCCATATCTGGTCGACAAAAAAGTTAAGTTAAAAGATATAATTAAGATTTTTGCTTCCAGAATAATTATATGATATGATAATTATATAATTATAATTATATAACATTTCATCAGGGTTATGAATTTCAGACACTGGAAAATCCTCTCCATAGTTTTCACCGGCTGAGTGAACGTTGTTGTGTAAAATCAGTAATTTACCATTTTAAGATGACATGTTCTGAGACAAATCTATAATGCATAGATCCATAACGTGTTTTGTGATGAAAGCACCCGATTATATCTCCTCCTCTGATTGGTGTCCAGCAGGTGCCCTAAAACCATGATCATGTCTAATCAGTGTTACAGATGCCCAGCAGGAGGGCACGGGCACCGAGGCTCTGTGTGAAAGTTTAAAGAGGCTCAAAGTGATTTACTGTATTTCTCTAGATTTACCACCCTGGGAGCAGAATAAGACCATGTATTAATCCTTGATTGGATGGAAGAAAAAATGGAGTGAAAAATCCCTATTAGGTCAGCAGAGTGATTTGAGTTATTAAGTGCCTTTTTACTCTAATCAGTCACTTTTAAGATGGGATCAGACACTGTGGTAATATGGGGTGTGATTGAGCACACCAGTTTGTCTCTGTTTCCCCCAGTGCTTCAGTTGGGAACATATGGGAGGGGTTCCTCCGTGAACCCTGCCACCTGTCACTGACACGCGCAGTCGCCGTGCAGGAACAGAGGGAGTTTGCACCTACACAGCCACAGTCTTCCAACAGCCAACATCCAGGAGAGTTTATAAACAGAAATTAATTGCTTGTTCCGGCTGTAATTAGCTCACACCATGCTTATTACTAATCTGTGTCTTGGCCTGACGCCAGGCGAGTTCTGGCCCGGCTCCAGTCCAGTTTCAACACAGTGTTGCTCTACAGTAATCCATAAGCTCTGGCAGGGTAGACCCGTTCCACTAACTGGGCTTTACTCAACTGTACACACATATTTTTAACTTTTGGTCATCATATTAACCTCTTCTATTAATGTAATGCATTGTCTATAAATTTATAGCCCTAATTTTCATTTTGTAATGTGCTGATTTCGTAACAAAATTGTCCACAAGAAGGTTAAACTGGATGTAGTGTTGACATTCTGCACTTTTCAAATGTATGAGCCATGTGCAGACACCCCAAATGTATGAAACAAATGCAGGACATTACTGTAAACCAGATTCCTGCACTGTACCGACAGCACACTCAACCAAGACAGCGCTTATTTAGGCTTCTGTCTTCAATCCAAGTCGAAAAACAAAGGGGCATCCCCATCACAGAAAGCCAAATTGCCTATTAAAGATGAGAGCGTGTTCAGTCTCCCAGTGCGCCCAGCCATCACCACCCTAATCATTCCCTGCCTAAACAGCCTAATGGCTGCCATATTGCTACTGTTTATTAGTAAACACTGATGGAAGAGTGCCCGCTTCAACAGTTGTTGATTTTGTCTATCCGTATGGAGTATCAGCTGGGAATCGCAGCCACCGTGCCAGAACGCTGTCTGCTGTTCAGTCTCCCGTCACTAAACAGATTGCTTTATTGTTTTATGTGCATAGTGATTAGGATGTCAGTAGATGGCATAATATAACACATAAACCTGAGATAAAGCGTTAAACAAATTTGAGTGCTGAGAACAGCCTCTCTTCGGGTATTTAAACTTCACTAGATTGTTCCACTGATTTATTATAAAAGAGAATGTGAAAGCAAGGAAGCATTCGAATGCTCATTGTATTCTGGCATAAAATTACAAGTCTGTGCCGCAGCCTGTGAGCTAGAAGGACACTCCGAAGATGACCTTAGGTTTAAGATGCTTTTGGGAAGCCCGCTCCGAGATCGATTTCCCTCCATCTCTGTCTCAGTAACCCTTCTATCGATCCTTATCAAATATGTATCACGTCCTCAAGCCTTCACCACAGCTAAGATGGAGACTTCAAACAGCTCAGAGAGAAAAAGGAGAGCTACGTTTCTTTCTTTCCAAATGGCAAATCTCACAGCAGGGGGAAGATGTGAAACCAAAATAATAATGTTAAAAAAAATGCTATAAATGTGAGCCATACCACGACATATAATAAAATAAAAATGTAATCTCAGCTATTTCAAAGGCTTTTGAAATAACACTGAACGAATGCTATCCTGAAGCGAGCCTTACAAAAGACAGTGGGTTTAGTCTTCTACAAAAGGCAACAGAGAGACACACTGTGCACACAATACATGTAGAAAACACCCCCCAACTATCTCTGCTCAAACCTCACTTCTTACTAAAAGGGTCTTGTCTTGTCCTCTTCCAATTCCCCAAACTCCCCTTCACACAGCGCTCGTATGTTGCAAATGCACAAAATGCATCCTTCAGCTCATGTTCCCATAATTCTCTGTGGCAGCAGCATGATTAATGCACACAACTATTGATTTTTTTTTCTTTGCTCTTTTTTTTTCTTTCTTTCGGGAGAGTGCCCACCCCCAACCCCCAACCCCAAACACCTCCTACTTGACAGTATCACTCTTTGCACCCTGTCACTCACACACACATTGAATATATATCTCAATGAAAATAAATGCACGATTACTGCACCTTAACACACACGCTGTACGAACAATAAGCACCCCCGTCTTCCTCAGCTTTCAGGCAGCTGTGTGTGAGTGGACTGGGAAAAGGGGTGCAGTGAAAGACAAGGGTCAGCATTTCACTAACTGCTGATCTGTGTGGGAGGAGGAGCGGAGGGGGCAAAATGATAGGCTGTGTTGTTTTCATAGGGTTTCACTGCAGGATGGGTGGAGTAGTGTGCAAAAAACATGCATCCATGCACCAACACTCAGATGCATATGTGTATAGTACATTTGCATGCATATGCGTGTACACTATCTAGATCTTCCTCTGAATTGCTAAGAGGCAACTCCAGCTCCTGAACAAAAGGATCAACAAACCATGTTTGCGTGGGGAGAGAGCTGAAATCTGGCGAGAGATGGAGAACGAGAGGCAGACATGGTGTGAAGGAAAACTGACTGAGGGTAGGAAAGTGGGATGAAGACAGGGGGAAAAGATCATGTGGCTAATGTGACGCAGTCCGTTGTTTACCAAAGAAAAAGCCTCGCCCACTCTCCTCCTCTCCACCTTGCAAATCTCCTCCTTCTCAGGCTCTTGTTTCCCCAACTCTCTTCTCACTTCCTTCCCTCTAATCGGCCATCTCCTCCTCTACATTTTTTTTGCATCTTCTTCCCTCGCAAGCTCATTTCTACTACTGTGCCCTCCTTTCAAGGTTGGCCTGACTTTGGGCGTGTTGAATTTACAGCCCTGTCTCCGCCTGCCTCTCAGTGCCCTCACTGTCAATCTCAGTGAAAGATGGAGGTGGTGGCACATCACTGGCATGATAAATTCCTGCTGAGCAGTGATCCTGTAAACCAAACACCTACAGTAGCCCGTTTGAAGACATCCTTAACATTCCAGCGACTGAGCTGGTGGCTGGTTAAGACTGTGATTCTATTAGCAAGCAAACTGTTTAATTAGCCTCTATAAGCACTCACAAGAACCCATGAGAGAGGAGTGAGCAGAATGCGTGAGTGAAGAAGCACTTTCATCGCTTAAATGCTAAACGCACAGCTGGGAAGCAGCCGACACGAATGTGACCGAGAAATGTAACTGTAGATTTTTTTTATTTTTTCCTTTACTGATGCCGTGAGTATTGGAGGGACTTATTTGCATAAAGCAAATAAAAAAAACAGCATTTTCCACGCAGGAGGAAATTGACTGGGGCGCTGTGCCAAGCAGGTTATGCAATGAGATGAGAAGAGAGGAGAGAAGGCCGATAGTCAAGGCCAGTGGAGGAGGATGTAAAGGATGGGAGGACGAAGAGGAGAGGGGAGGAAGAGTAGAGAATAAAAGGAAACAGCAGAAGAAAAGCAAAAGGTGAGAAGGAAAAGTGAGAGGAGGGGAGAAGATGCACTGACTGACCTCTTAAGACTGTGACTCTGTATTGTTTCCAGTGTGAATGCAACATAAACAATGTCAGATACTATTGTTAAAAACATATATCACGACCTATGTACAGGATATACAAGAATATAAAACTCACCTCTCAACAGTTGGTGTGAAATGAACAAGGTGAAGTCGGTCTGATATCATGTAACATGCAATTTCATACCATAATACCTATATATATATATATATATATATATATATATATATATATAATCATTAAAAAATACAGACATGGTGTCATCTGATTTTAGCTGAATGAACAAACCAAATAACAGATAAATCAAAACATGGATGCAAAAAAATAATTCCAAAAAGCTGTCTGATAAAGCAAAACTATAGAGTCTCGCACTTTATATTATAATATTTTCCCAACCCTTAGTCAAACATAATGCATCCATACAAATATTAAATGGATGGAATAGCAAGATGGAGGCATATCCAGGAAGCAGGAGTGGCTTACGGAGTCACCCCTCTCCACCCGCCATCACTGAGCGTGCGTCTCAACACAGACCAAAGCCTCTCGTCCTCCTCCATCTCCTCCTAATCTCCAGCCTGAAGAGATGAAAGGCCTGCATGTTTGTTCCAAGAAGGAAACCCTCTCCACGCCAGAGGAGACCCCTCAGCCTCCATTCCTCTTTTCTTCTCGCTTTTTTTCTCCCCATCTCACCTCTCCTCACCTTTTCTCTCTTTTCCTGTCTTCTCCGGGGGCGATATACAGGTCGCCTGTCCAGCCGGCACTTCCTTATCTGTACTGTAGTTGTGTTACCCACAAGAGGAGGAACTGGATGATGGTGTTTGTCCATTTTTATTTGATTAATCTACAGATTATCTGTCATTTTAATGTATTATTTGTTTGTTATGTCAGCAAATACCACAATGCCCATCACAAGTTCCTAGAGTACATGGTGACATCTTAAAATGTTGTTTTGTCCAATCAATAGTCCAAAACGCAAAGACATCCAGTTTACAACCATAGAGGGCTAAGAAATCCAGACAATATTCACATCTAAGAAACCACAGATTGTGAAACAGTGCATACAGCAAGTAAGACATTATGACTGAAATTAATATTCAATTTTGAGAAAAAGTTTTTTCTAGTTTAATTATGACCAGCACCCCTGTCTTTATTAACATTGTGTGTTTCATCAACAAACCCCAACCTTAATAACATCCTGAATAACATCCAGCTTTCCCTATTGTCACAAAATCTAATTTGTGGTATTGTCCCATGATTCATTTCAACTGGATCGGTGCTGGTCTCCAGTATTTGCACATTGCCTACACTTACAGAACAACATTTAAATGGATGCAAATGTTGACATATGCACAAAAAAGCTCTGAGAGCAGCACTGTGTGTCTCATTTGCTACAGAGCTTATGTTGACTCCACGCTAATGTTGCTTATACATCCAAAGAAGGTAAGAAAAGTCAACAAGAACTCACTGTGTAGGGAATGTACACACAATCGTACACACTAGGTAAAGAGGTTAATAATCTCTGCAGCTCTGAGCAGACAGATTACAACTAATACTGCACATTAGGAGGACTCAAACAGCCTAAATGTTACTGCAAGTCGACACAGAATTCATGCTCAAATTGCACGCTTCTTAAAGAAGTGCGCAAGGTCTCAGTGACATGTTGTTTGCAGCTCATTCCATGTCTAAGCACAAGTTTTGTTGAAGCCCTTCTTTGCGACCAAGGCTGCCCAGCTCATTACGCTGCCTCATTTCATGAATGATGACAGACAAAAGGTAGGCAGATGGAAAAACACAAAACCATCCCAGCTCCATCCCTTTTTCAAAAGCATGGCCACTTGACACGCAAAAGAAACTAAAGCAGACACAAGCATGTGCACACTACATGTGACACCAACACCAATACACACATGCATTTAAATAAAGGTTCACCATATAAAATCCTGGCAACAACACAGTAGGACACAGCTCAACTCCTCCCCGCTCTCTCTTTTTTTTTTTTGGCCCTTTCATCTCTCTATTAGCTTCGTCAATTGTTTATCAAAAGCAGCGAAGAGGCGATCGGAGCCGGGCATTTGAAAGCTTGTGCTGCGTGATGCATTTTAAAATTCATGACGGGTTAATGGTATGTTAGTGGCAACATTAGGACCCGGCGAGCTTGCGTCATGCTCATTCACATTGAAAACAGGCCGCTTCAAATGACTACTAAGCAGTCCTCATTCTGAGAGGTAATTCATATTGTAATTAACTTTTCAATCACAGCTGATTAATTAAGACAGGCCCTGGTCTGTAATTATGCATCTATTTTTGACCCTAATGCGAATCAGTGGATATTCAAAGATTTTCAGCAGGCAGTTTCCTCTCAACGCGAAAGTTACGGATCTTAAAAAGCACATTTTAACCTGACGATACCTGACACACATAATCAATGGTGATCAAATTTTTTAGATGGTTCAGGGTATCTAAACTGTGGCTCTGGCAGTGACACTATCCACCTAATTTCATCATCTTGGTTACTTTGCGTCTTTACAAAGAGAAATATCTCAATTGTTCTTCCTCACATTCTGATGCACAATGCGAGGGTAGGGAAGTGCGCTTGATGTTACCGTTCCCAACAAAAAAACCTGAGATTAATAATTCAGCGCGGCTGTGGGATAGCTTTATTTTGTGTCCACTGAGACCAAGTCTTCTTTCATGAAAAATGTAACATAAAAGGAAAAAAAAGAAAAGCGGGGCTGGAGAAGGAGTCGGAAAACTAGGCTGGGTCAAACTGCACCCGGTTGCCAATGTCAAGCCCTGTTGCTATCCTTATGGTCGCTCGCTCACGCACAAACACACATCTTTCTAACCCCCACTCCTTGAGTAAACACACCCTCTCCATAACAGTGTGAGGTGAATCCGCTCATGCATCAGAATCGACCATCAAATATTTATCATGGAGCAGCAGTGATTTTGACAGTGTGCTCATGCTTTTGACAGCACTCGCCTGCTGCAATACTTATTGGAGTAAACACGGACAATCCAATATCGTTGTTCTTTTGAACGCTTGCAAAAGAACTCAAAAGAAGACAGAGCGTACAACACAACCCATCAAAACTACACTGCATATCCTATAGGCTTTCAGACCTGCTGTAAAAAAAAAAATGGTAAGACACCATTGTGGATCAGTAAGAGCTGATTTAGGAAATGATTGGCAATGATTGGTTTTTCAAAATAAAAGCATGACACACAAATGCATAATTCACAGTCCATGCATAAGGAGATGGCTTTGTCCTTACCCAGGCCAACACACCTTTGCTTTTGATAAACATAAACTGTAGGGAGATACACTAAAGCATTTTATTCTCATAATGGATACTTTTCAGGCTAAGTCAAGACAAACATCATCCCTGGACCTTGTCTACACGAATTACAATTACAGATTGTGATCATATCTGCACGCTGCATGTTTGCCCGCACTCCGTGACATTAGGCGACATCTTCAACCAGCGGCTCGCAGCGAGTAACTCGAGTAACCTCGAGTAAGCAAGTTGCTGGCATGGATCAGAAGACACATCTTCATGCTTGAGCAGACGCATTTAAAATGCCACCAAAACACCGTCCCAGATTCTGCCCTCAGTCAAATGACATCAAGTGCTCACTTACAGGTCCCTGAACGCCCCAGTATGAAGCGAAATCAGCCAGCGGGCAGTACATGGAGCAATCAGGAGATAAGCATCCCATTTAACTTGAGTAAAAATCCAACCCGCAGAACGTTCTGGTGTCTTGCGTTATCGTGCTGTGCCACTGGATTCAAACAAGGAGGGTAACTAGGTCAATGATGCTCTGTAAACTGTTCCACTTTACCCCTTGCTGGACTCAAAATGGAGTTGGCTGAGGTGGAGTGTGCATAGGAGAGAGAAGCTCAGTGATTCAATGTGACAGTTATCAACATCCTCTGGCTAGTGAGAGGACAGGGCTGCGCAGAGCCACAGAGCCCCGGTAATGGCAGACTACGACAGTAAACAGGTAAGAAGATGACTCACGGTGAAACAGAACATAGTGTCCAAAGAGCGCGGAGCAGAGCAAGGAGGGGGGCCTGGGATAAATAGTCTAAAGAAAGCAACACACTTCTTCCTCTCCATTCCACATATTCGTCTTTAACTAAAACGTCTTGTTAAAAGTTACAAACGTGCTCATTTTAACATTAACGCTGGCATAACACTCTATACAAAGTATTTAAGTATGACTTACCTGAGCTGAGTGAAACAGTGTCTTTCTCCCATGATACAACAGTGACGTAGGCCTCGACAGAAGCAGGGATAATGCACTTGAAGACGGCTACACTGCCTCTCATAGCCTTCTGGTCAGCCACTCTGACCGTGTAGGGTTCCCGTGAGACTATAGAACAAGATAAAACATAAATACATGTCAAGTCTCATTCGTAAAAGACCAATTGAGTCATTATATACTTCTTTTTCATTTTTAGTGGCAGGGTGAGTCCAGCTTGAGACCGAGGATCAAGCTCTGATTTTGTTGAACTTGAACCCCCCTGAAGTGGATAAAGCTGGTCATTTAGCAAGATCATGTCAAGCCTCTACAATCCAAATGGAGAAAGTTTCATTATTTTGGTGACAAAAAAGCATTACAGAAGCACAAAATAATTGTGGATCATATGGCAATCATAATATCTGTCAAATTAATCACAATATGATATTATATCATGCAGACATAAATCATGTATTGATTGATAAAACATACTGCTACACAACGCCCTCCTCTGTGGACTCACCAGCTTTGATGTGGACATCCTGACTCCGTATCTTGCCAGAAGGGTTCTCGGCAGTGCAGTAGTACGTGTTGTCGTGGATCAGCTTGCTGAAGCTGGATGGCAGGAAGTTGAAGATCTGGAGGGTTCCATTGGGGTGGACGTGGCGGATGCCGGGGACATCGTAGATCTCCTCGCCGGTCGCCAGATACCAGCGAAGCGAGGCAGGCGGCGCGCCCCCAGCAGGACAGGGCACCGAGGTCCCTGTGGTGCTGGCAAATACTACCTCTTGCAAAGATGCATTGACAAAGTATAAGCTGGAATGTAGGTCCTCACTGAAAACTGCAAGAGAGGAAACACAGGAGGGTTACTGTTAAAACCATTTAGTGTATTTGCATCATTTTTATTATGTTGTAGTGTTTTTAAGTTAGTGCACTTATGTGGTGGTTTTTCATCGTGTCACTGTAAATAAAGTTTCAAAGAAACGTCTTGAATGTAATCTGGATCAGAGAACTTAAAATGAGGAAAACATTTGCCAAAAATGTATATTCCTCTTTGTTCTTCTTTGTTCTTCTGGTATTTAAGTAGGAAAATGTTAATTTAAAATCTTAGAAATGAGAAAGCACAATCAGTATCCCTCTGGAGTCTTTCACTTTAAGTGCTTCTATTTATGGAACATGATCAGTAGTTTTAGATTCATCAATGTATTCCCATCCCTGGGACGTCGGGAACATTAAATTAACATAAACTACTATCAATTATGAAATAAGGTCGGTTGCCTCGATTAAGTTCGAGCTTTAATTCAAGCCCACATCACAGTAAAGAGAGTGGCGTTAAATGCAGTTTGTGTGGGATCATTCTCTAGAGAAGAAGGGGGTAATAAATGTCAACCTTGGACCAATTAGCTCTGTAGTGATCTACAGCTGATTTCAGATGAAGACCACCCGTGTTTGCAGTCCCAGGCTCTGTATTTGAGAGAGCCTGCATGTGTTTTTGTATTCCAGGCAAAAATACTTGTAATGTACAATATCTGTGTGTGTATCTCTCTTGCCATCTCAGCCTGGTGACGAGCCCAGAGGCTGTGCACTAAGTGGCTTACAGTGGCACTGGCAGCTGGCTCGGACCCTCCCCGGGGAGAAAACATTTTAGCACTTCATAAATTCCTAACAAGGTTTCAAATTGCAGACGTTTCCATCCTTTTCTCTGCTCCAGCAGCTCTCCACCAGCAATGAGACACTCCAATGACCTGCTCATGTCCACACGCACATCCACACAACACTCATTTGCTGTTACAAATTAGGAATACTTTTTCAAAATGATTAGCACGCTAAAGATCAATACTGCAGCATTTTCTTTTTTACGAGAATTTGTTGACATATTGGAAATCTGGACATTTGCATCATTTCTGAAATGCAACAACTCTCTCCTGTGTTACAGAAACTGGCAATGCATTCAAATAATGTGGCATTACTGTGGGGAGTTTTCATCCACATCAACAAGGATAAACAGAGGGGGACATGTCCACTAATTAATGTCTGGGTAAATGCATAATTATGCTGTGAAAGATTAATGATGGCTATGAAACCAAATTACACAAAATATATTTATATTGTTTTCGTCAGGATTATTTTTGTGCGCCTCAATCTGAATTAGCAGAGGTCACCAAACTCCACGTTGTCATACGAATGAGACAGACACAACGCAAGTTTTCCTGCCCCGACAGATGCAACTAAACTATAAATGCAAAGTCCTGAAGACAGGTCTAATCTCCCAAATAAGCGGAAACACCTGTGTGGATTTACCATGGTATCACTGGGGCTTAAAAAGGATTTATTTTTCACTTAATCACTTAATATTTCTTCAGGAGGGGGAAAAACCCAAGATGGATGTGTGGACATTATCTTAGGATGTTCCCCCTGTGGCTTGGCTGCTGTGGTGGAAACTAACAAAGTATAGGCTACATTTACTCAGCTACTGTTTTATTTTGAGGTACTTGTAAGTCCATATTTCTGTTTCTTTGCTAATTCATACCTCAACTTTGGTTGTGCCTTTTTAGTTTAAAACTCCATCTCTTCTCCATGAGGGGGGAAAATATTATGAGCAAATTGAAATAATAAAATAACCTAATAATATAACCTCTGTAAGGGGTAATTCAGCATAATAATAACCTTTCGTTGACTGAAAACATTACTTTTCCTTCAAATACTTGCACATTAGTGTACATTTTACTGACAATACTTCTTTTCATTGTGGTTTTACTACTTTTACTTAAACTACTTCAACTGCTGGGCTAAAGTTAGCTTGACCTAGCAAACGTTTTAACTAATACAATAGCGGGCTAATGTTAGTTAACTGGCTAGCATAAACGTTAGCATCAGGCAAATAGGTCAAAAACAGAAAATGTGCATCCATTTTACTTGTATTTAACGTCTCGGGCGTTTGCAATATTTTATAATACATTAGCTAAGTGAAGGGACAAACAAACCTGTGGCATCCTTGTCTTTCTTTGAGCTACAGTAGCAGCTCCTGACAGGGAGGAGGACGTTTAGCTGTTTGACAACAGCTGCGTGTCTGTCACTCATCAAAAACACACCGTGACGCAGCTGCTAACATACAGCTCAATAACACTGCTGAAGTGATGAAATCATGCGTACTGAAACTTTGCAAAAATAAAAAATGTAGTCATGATATTGTCATATCAAAACATTGAGATTGTGTTTACATATGCAGCTGTTTTAAGTATCCTACCGGGTCTTTTCTCCTCTTTTTCTCCTCTCACCAGCCTGCAGAGACACTGTGGCCAACACCTGCAGCACAGCTTGTATCACGGTGTGAGGCCTAACTGATGAGGTGACTTTTAACCAGGATAGAAATGTTCACGTCCACAAGGAGTGACTGGTAGGAGCTCCAACCAACAGGCCTAACTGTCGTCATCACACTTTGCTGTTAGAGAGCTGATACTTGAATGCAGTTAAGAAAAAGACCATAAAGTATGCAGCTAAAGTGTAATCATCTCCTTCAACTTGTCAGCTATGATGTGGCTGTAGGGCAGCCTACAAGTACAAAATCCATCTATTTGTTCACCTGCCTATGCTGTGTGTCCGTGTATGTCTGCAGATTTCATTTGCTAACGATGCACATCCCTGACTCACTGCCGTGCAGAGCTGTTTGTTACATCCATCTGTGGATGTATGCATGTACAATCTGTCTATCTGGTTCCCACTATCATTCTGTTTACAAGATTGATAACTTCAGTTGTCGTGTGAATGAATCTCTGAAAAGCTGAACGTTTTTATCTACGTTTTTACTCTGAATTTTTTGAACTGACCCTAATCCTCGTGGCAATGACTCTTAGGAGCAATATTTTTGTGCTTTGACAACCAGACACAAGGTAGATCGTGTGAACTTCACAGAGCATACTGCATACGAAACACACTAGCCCTGACTAACGCTCGACTTAAAAATAAAAAAATAAAATTTAAAGAAGTATATATGCTCCCTGCAGAGGAAACTTTTGTATCCACTCGTGTACAGTCTCTTTTTTACATCAAAAAAGTTTTAGCCAATTTGAATCTTTTACAATGCGGTGGGATAGGGTGCTGGGTTCTCAGTGGGTCTGTGGCACCGGCCAAGATGAAAATAATACATCAAAGTCATATTAAATTCTGATTCATTCTCTTTTTTCCAGCTGGCACGGGGAGTATCAATCTTCTCGGTGCTCTGTTGATAATACAGACTGGATCCATGAGGGGACTGTTCATGGACGGTGCTCAAGGTTAGCGAGAAGGAGACAACACTTTGAAATCACTAGCGTCTGTATATTCAAACGCGCAGCCTTTACTGGCGTTTTCTTTGTCGATGAAATGTGAAATGTGCTGGTGATTATACTGAATACACTTTGTAAATGTGACTCATGTATCAGTACAGTAATACCTCAGCTAAATGTGAGATCCTGCTTTGATGATATCCTCATATGGAGGGGATCTGGGGTAGTAAGTGAAGACTAAGACTATTTTGAAAAAAACAAAAGCAATCCAATAAGAAAAAAAACTCCTGCGACGGACACAACTGGCACACATCAAAGTTTTCAGCAAATACAATTTGGGTACTTCGTTAATTGATACTTTGAACATCACGGCGCCACAATAGCAAATGGCTGGAGAGAAGTAGATCAAAGAAGTGTGTGGTTGCTTGCAAAGCTTCCATTCTGTGCAAGCATCGGAGAAATTGGATTAGGATTTATGTCATGGCTGTTTTGATATTCGTCTATTTCACATATTAAAAGTACGTGAGAGCAACTCAATTTAGACTGGCTGAGTGATAGCGAGATTGATTTAATTAAAAAAAGAAATGGACTCTGGTGGAAGGGTGCATATCACTGCGCTACTCGTTTTCCTAATTGACTAAGCTCAGGAGCCAGACCACAAATGGTCCGGTGACGCAGGTACATCACCCCGTCAGACCTCACAAAGAGCACCGTGTCATGCCCCAACAAACGGCCTCGGGGCCCAACCACTTACTACATTGCCCGAGAGGAAATCAGTAATTGGCATAATTTTTCATGAGCTCAAGCGTAAGGTGAAATAAATGACACTGTTCAATAATGCATTATATGCATCTATAATTGACTATGATTTTTTTTGTCCAAAGGGATATCTTCAGGGAGGACGGAAGAAAGAAAAAAAGCTGTTTCATTTAAATCTTTCAGTTTCAGGGCGAGCAGGAAAGTGCTAGAAATAAAAAGCAACCAAAACTACCAATCTGAAAAACATGTGTGGCTCTGGTAAACTTATTTTATTACTTTTCCCATTTTAAAATGGTTTTCTTTAAATCTCGGCCTTACAGATCAGACTGCACTCACTATCATCATTATAGAGACTCCACATTAGTACAGTTGTCTTTTGCTGCTATTTCCGGTGTTCATACACCGACTGACTTACGAACCAACTGTATCATGGATATTCAGTTAATAACTTTTAGTATTTAGACAAGACGACCAGAACCTTTTAGCTCTGTTTTGGTCTCCATCAACACCAGAGGGGAATTTTTGGATCTTTAGCTGCTAAATGCTCCACTATGTTCACCAGCTAGTCACTGTGTCTGTCCAGCAGCAGCAGTACAGTGGGTTTTTGGGCCTAAACAGCTGCCTGTAGAGTAAGGCTTAGGTCAGAAAACCAAAACAGTGAGTGACGAGATGCCAAATCAATCTCTGGGGGCCTTTCACATCACACAGTCATTTGTGCATGTGCAAGTATTTTGCTTATAAAGTAATGCGTTAGTTTTGTCTGTCCAAAAAGAATAAGTCAGTGTGGTCCAGAGCTTTTAACCACTAGAGCTACAATCACACACCTCCACAGTGGTTGACTAGCTAAGAAGATATTGTATTTTGTTTAATAGCACTTTGACATCTGCTTTTAAAGAGCAGAGCAGCAGTCTGAGTGTTTGAACCTGAAATCCTCCCTTAGACTGTCGTATCAAACAGTATGAAGTGACTGCTGCATTACATAGCTACATTACTGTATATTAATACTGTAACTGCTTGGCATTTATAAAAGTTTGAACAGAATGATTCACCTTGAACCTAGACAGACTTATTTATGCCATTTGTACCAGAATAAGGCAAAAGTAGGCTAGGAACCAGACAAATCTCCGGTTCAAACAGATTTCCCTCCGTCCACGTTGTGTCGAACCAGTCCCAACCAGTTGTCTGATATGAGACAGGTTTCATAGACTGACTTTATATACAGTCTATGGTTTGATTCGATGTTTTATAAGCTCATGCTTTGAGCAGGAGTAGTGGGGTTCAGATACATGAAGCGGGCTAGGGGAAAGTAAACTTTCGCTTATTTAGCCTTAGTAGTCCACCGCAATCTGTTGCTAAACAAAGTTAAGGCAAGAAATAAGCAACAAAGTAGTTTAATCTTCACTCAAATTACATCTCCAAGGCCTAACTGACTTCTGTAAGATAAGAGCACTGTTGCACTGCCGGTGTTTCGGCTTAACGAGTGACCGTGTTGACAGGGTGACTTCAGGCCGAATGCGTCTGTGGATACTATGGATGGAAGCTAGCATGCTTGTAGCTGTAGTGTTGATTTGACAACATTATGACACCACCAGTACAAGCTACGCAGGAGCCTAACACATAAGTAGCCTTTGTTAGTGGTGGTTTTTCAACCTGAAGATGTTTCATCACTGAAATTTAGTGTAAACTTGTTGCTTTTTAAAGTATTTACACTCTGGTGATATGTTATTCACAATTTGGTTTGTGAAAGCAGCCGCAGTAATGTTCCCACAGAGTTACTGTACAATATGACAAACAACACCTATGGTTCAGCATCATCACAGGACTGTGATCCTTCACACAATAGAGCTGATCAGTTGACAGGGTGTAACCAACCATGACAGTGTGCTTTCAGAGCCACTGGGGCGCTTCATTTAAGTAAACGTGCAATCAATGCCGATGGGAGCAAACAGCAGGTAAAGATGAATTCACTAACCGGCTGTTTGCTGCATCACAAGAAGGAAGAAGTTGCCACACAGATCATATTTTCAATCTTGTATTCACAGCTCAGCTATTATTGGGGGAAACTTCCTCTCAGACACCTGATCAAAGCGTGTCAAAGTCACGTAGAGTTGGTCTCATCTCATGTACCTGCAGCATTAAGTGATTGGTCCCAGTGCCACGTGGGAAACTGGTGACAACCTATTAACTCTCTCTCCGTAGTTATACATATTCCGTCTTTCATGCCGCCGCTGGCTTTTTTCATGAACACGCTCTGACGTGGGAGGAAGAGAGAACAGCAGAGAGCAAACACGATGAGGCAAAGAGAGAATCAGAGAGACAGTGGGATTGATTCAGCTTCCCATATTTCAGAGGGCACTCGCGTTGCATCTGTTGAGCGAGCAGAGCCATTGTCTGAGTTGTCATCGCCACGGTAGGGGGACTCAGCTCCGCATGGCAGCGTGGCACCGGGTGCTTCACAGTGACAATGTGACAGCAGGAACTCTGGGTAATTAAAGCAGCTCTCTACTCTGTGCCCTCAGGGCAAGCCTGCCTGGGACGTGGAGATCATACCTGGCTCGCTCATATTTAAGAGTCACAGTAGCCAGAGCAATTTTACACTTTAACAAATTCCTATTTCTGCACTGTGGATTTAGCAGCATTGGTATGATGTATGCGGCGCTAAACACATGTGATCACACTGTGTTCACAGCAGCTAAACACAGGAGTTTGACCTTTGCATAACCCAAATTTGAAATGTGCAGGTATTATCTTTTTCATTTGAAATACATTATTATTTTTCTTTCAAATAAAGAAATAGTGGAAATTCCTATTTTTAACCGAGAACATTTACCAATGAACATGAAGATAACATACAGCAGCTCTGAGACAGGCAGACAACAACCACTCAGGGCCAAGCAGTCCAGTATGAGTAAGCATTCCCACTGATCTGATCTGCCCAGAGGCAATACACCATGCACGGAAGTTAAATGACTGTCTTCCAATTTGCTCTCATGAATATTAAGCAGTGCTGTGACAGTAGAAAGGGTTGGCTGTACGCAGGCTGCTGATCCACACCGACAGATCTGTCCTCTGATGTCTAGGAGGGGCGGGAATCGCTAAAACGAGGCCCCCACAGCAGATGAGCCTCCTCCTCCCCGGTCTATTTTCATGTCTTAAATGGGCCAGAGTGGCTGCCTGTCTCATCAAGGGAAGCCGGAGACCCTGGACTGTTTCTCACTTTAGTAAAACTGAGCGATAAAGACATTGATGTCTAAATTATGCTCCTGCTGCTGATGATAAGTGCACGAGAGAGGATCTGATGAGGGATTATACTGTAGCAAACTATAGCAGCTCCCTCTGCTGCTGCTGCTGCTGATGATGAATAAAAACTTCCACTGGCACGAATCTAATATTGCTATGTGATGTTAGTGTAGGGAAACTCGTGTCTAATAAAGTAAATAAAACAAAGGTTACATTCAAAATGTGGCATAGATTTACTGCTTTTCACCACACGCACCTCCAAAATGCTGCTGATCTACAGTAGCTTTTGCAATTAGAGTAAACGTATTATAGTTATTTAAAAATTCAACACCTGCAATCTTACCTATTAATTAAAATAATCTTCTAATTTTACTCAGAACTGAGGAGAGGAGCGCTGTGATGATGCCTCTCCTCAACCTCATTAACAGGAATGAAAACTAAGTATTTATAGAAAGCTAATGCTAATCCTTTTGACAAACAGTACTCTGGGAATATATTTATGAATACTTTTTATGGTTGATTTATTCTTGTGAGGTGCATCCTTTCTGGTTTGCCTCATAAAGCAACTCACAGACTGCCGAAAAGATAAGCCTGGTGGACATCACAACAACCATTAAGATTACTTTTCAAGAAAATGTGTTTTTGTAAAGACACATTAACTGATCAAACTGGCTTTGATGATGGGTTTGTTTGGGAATCAAAGTCTGACATTTGTAACATAACTAATTACTAATTTTCAATGTTTAAATAAAATGTCAGTATCTAGCACTACATTGAAATGAGTATCAAGGTTACATCCAGGAAAATGCATCAAATGGTGATGCCTTGAATGCATTTCTTTCACAACTTGCTGTAATTTACCCACACAGGTTTGTTATCTTCAGAAATGTTATAACCTTAAATAGAGTCTAAGATAATAAGGTTTGAACAATGCTTTGCTGCACAGTGTGCTGAAACAATAGACCCTTGTTGAGTCTACAGTATCTGAAAAGGTTAAGGACGAATTAAAGGTTAAAAGGTTAAGTAATCAAATAAGACAACAGAAATGTACTGTCACAAACTTACCATGCCATCCCAATAAGATTATACTAACAGAAAGCACACAAAAATACAGACTCATCACCCAGCCCGAGTCTGGGATACTGCCGAACACGTGGCAAACATAAATGTCATCGGATGATTTAAAGCTGGGGGTGGTAATATAGTAGAAACCAGCAAGAGTAAGCCAAACTTTGATAGTATCCAACCAAAAAATCCCCAACCTCGCTTCAGCCCTCCCTCCAGAGCCACTCCTCCAAAACACTCATGAAGGTGTGCTGCCTGTCTACACAGACACCGACTGCAGTGATATGTGCATTAGCAGCTAGTTGCTACGTTCAACAAGCTCTGTTAGCTTTTTCTGCATAATAATTAAAAAAATAAGCATCTCTGTTAAATGCCATAATCATATAAACACAAGCAAAGTAGCAGTCACAAACATACCTCAGTCCAAAAAGAGTTAGTGGCTGAGCAGGTCAGTTGCTGCTGCCACAGCTCTGTTCTTTGGCTCAGGGGCGGTGTGCTTTGTGCTACCGGGTTAGCTAGCTGCTGAACAACAGGCACCTAACATTGTCATAATGAATGTAGTCAATGAACATGACTATTGTTAGTACTCACAGCTGTCAATGTTGGCTGCATTTTCTCTCCCGTTCTTGCGCGACTAGCTCACTAATAGCTTTACCGATACCTCCGTAGCCTTGTGGAAGTTTCCCATCATGCACAAGAGTGCGTGTAGGCAGGCAGGTACGAAGGTAGACAGACAGGTAGCCTGTTCAGTCTTTTCATGCAAGCCAAATAAAACAATTAGATGAGCTGATTAGAGGCCTGCAACAGCCAGATAATGGATTTTCTTTAATTTGTCAAAGCATTTGTTTTGACTGCTGTTGGGATGATATAGTCAGGATCAACAGTCTGTTATTTCGAATGACGACTACAGTTCAGCCGGTGCATGATCCAGTTTGCCAGTCAGCAGTGGACATCAGAAGCTTGTATGCTTTTAGATTATTTCCTTTGTAATTTACTATTATACTTAAACATGTCTGATTGGGATTTGAGTGGATATAATCGGATCACCGTCTCTCTTGATAACACGATTAAGCAGCAGCGTTCTCGTTGTACGGCTGCCTGTTGGCAGAGGCCTTACCTCAGTTAAAGCAGTAGACGTGGCACATACCAGACATCCAACCTTATTATGTCACCAGACATTAAGGTTAAGGGCCTTCAAATGAGTTGCTGTTGATGGTCTCTTAACATGACTGCTGTCCACCTGCATGCCAGCAACAGTAATGCAACGTCCGTGGAGGTTTCAGTGTACACAAGCTGTGACATCGTAGGGTGCAGAGGAGAACGACCTGACACTGACAGCCTTTGGCCCACAAGGATCGTATTTCACTCTGTTACCTGAGTCTGTAAGCTAGCCATGATACTCACCTTTGTGAAATGGTGTCAAAAAGGACCTTTTTTACTTTACGTCCTGCCTTTATATTCTGAATTATTGGCTGGTGACTCACCTCACCATACGCTGAATTTAATCATTCTGCACGCTCACAGGCCAAAGTCAACAACTGCAACTCAATCAGCGACTAAATCTGTGTATTTTTAGAGGGTTTTGAAAAGTAAAATATTGCACGTATATGTTTTAATTGTTTCAGTACTGTATGAGGACGTGTTGGTTTAAATACTGCCAGTGAAATTGGCAGGGTTGATGATGCAGATGAAGACTTTGACTCTGGAGCCTTTGGTTTGCATCTTGCTGGTTAGGTTCAGGCAACAAAACTGACTTTATCAATATTTCATCAAGACCATGATTGTTCCTAAATATAACTTTAACATCATGCTTTAGTCATTAATAGCAATATTTTTTACAAGAGCAGATATTGTCAGACGGACAAATGAAATACGTTGTCAGTAAATATTTGCAGATATGTTCAACAGCGACATTTTGGGACTTGTCAACAACGTTTGACTGAAATCATAGTATGTATGTATTAGTTGTATGTTTTCTCATTTCATGTGTATTTCAATGATAAATGGCTTGCTCTTTGGTTTTCCTGTTTTTCTTTTTGTATTTTCATTTTAAAGAGGCGTCATTCATCCTTTTATTCCAGCTGATTGTTGGGCTTATTTTCCACCTTTTTTACAGCACTTTCGAACTTTATTTAGAAAAAAACGATACCCAAATACGCTGCAGTCCCCACTAATGTTGTACAGGTAGTAATGTCATTATAAGTCCATGGCAGCCCTTTGAAGATATACCACTGCCCCTGTTTTGTCCAGGAGACGTCTGTGACCAGCAGCTGGTGGAGTGTGTTAATGTTGATGTCACAGCAGCTGGCTGCTCTCATCCTGTTAGCTCTGCCTGCCATTATCAGCCCCCCACCCACCCTCCTCCTCCTCCTCCCCCTCCTCCTCCTCCTTTAAAGCTGCTGCTACTGCTGCTGCGTGCCATGCTCATTTTAATACTCCAGACTCATTTGACCGTCTTTATGGACTTATCATATTAAACATTTATCGCAGCCATTTCCCTAAACCAAGCATGTTTATTCAACACTTAGGGGAGCACAGCACGGCTCCTTTCAGCACCCCCCACCCTCCCATCCGCCACACACACACGAACACACATAAACACACATCCTTATTTTCTCCTTTTCCTCATTTCTCTCCCCCTCTCCTCCTCTCTCTCCCTCAGCCCCCCCGGCTTGCTTTATTACAACCCTCCTTCTCCATGTACCACGGCCTGAATAAAAAGGAGAGGTATTTCTGTTTGTTTCTTCCCTCTCGTCTCCTCTCCGGTCATCCTTTCCTCCAGTGGCTGGGACACCAGGGGGACTCGTGGCGTGTGAAGCCAGGCAGCCAAGCAGACACAAATGTATTCTGAGCATTTAGTACTTTGGATGAATCGAGTTTTAATTTAATCATCTGATCAAACACTAATTAGCATAATCACTTGTGGGGATGGATGGTCTAGATAGAGAGACACACATAATAGACCTCATCCTGGCAACAGTCTATGGGGACACTTAGCAACATGTAAACAGCGACATGCTTCTGGGGACCCATGCAGGGCTCTGTCCAAATTACCTCCCTTTGTACGAACAATACATCCAATTCTCTGTTTCCTTCAACAGCGCACTGCACTGCAGAATGATCTATTCACTGTGAGAGTTACCTACAATCAAATGCACTGCTGCCAGGCCCCGTGCCCTCTTATTTGATCTTGGACAAGATGGCTTACTGCAGCATCGCACCGTGGTCTGAGCAGAGGAGGTCTGGGAATTCTAGGAATACCACAAAGTGCTAAGATTATTGACAATGCACTCAGTCTCACACCGGGCCGGGGGATCGATGAGTGGCTAGAAGGACATAAATCAGACTCCTGTGGCTCCACTCCATGTCACACCCTAACCCACCCACCCAGCTCCCCAATTAAATGCACACAAACACAGGCGTGCACACACTCTGTAAAACCCTCCACCTCCCCGCATATAGGTACCTGCACGTAAACACCCGCAAATACACAATAAAGCACCCGCTTTACACATCTCACACACACACATGCGCACACTCTCACGCACCCTTACCTCAACTCCAACAAGATGACAGCGCTTTAAAAATGGCTGGCTAAAAATAACCGCCACTAACTTGGTCTTAAATCTTAGCATCTGTGCCAGGTTTAAAAATAAAGAGCAGTGTCGAGAAACCAAGCTGGACCCATTTGTCTTTCTGTCACTCTGTCTATCCAGCTTTGCCTCCTCCGTTACCCCGTAGCCTACTTTACTATTCGGACAGAGGAGCATCAGAAACACGGGCGAGACTCGAGGGCGAAATATCTCCCTGAAATGCCATCTTGAATAACCTGATTGAGACGTGGATGGTTGGAAAGCTGCAGAGAGGTCAAAGAGACGTGCAATGTGGTTTTTATTCTTTAAAAGGTCGGCATATAGAAGAGAAGCCCATGAAATATGAGAGGAGAAAGCAAAGCTCGAAGGCAGCGAGAAGGAGAAAGAGAGAGTGGTGGACATGTTAGTGAGCCACAATCCATCAGGCACATGCATCATGCCCAGGCCAGAGTCGCGGGGATCAATTCAGCCTTGGGCCTCGGAGTGTGTCGAGTTCAAAGCCTGGCCCTGGTATGTGGAGGACTGGATTAAGAGGCAGTATTTATGAGGTCCAGCGTGAATGTTTGTCTTGGTGGGTGATGGATAGCAAACTCATCACACCTCCGCCACCTGTCTCCAACAATGAACAAAAGCTCTGGAGGGGAGCTCACTACAAGAGCTATGGGCCTGGTGCACAGTGTACAACACACAAACACACACACACACACACACACACACACAGCAGAGCGTACACTGCAGGTTCTTGTGTGCATGTACAAATCCTATGCTCTTGCTAAAATACTTGTACACCTTTACAGATTTATCAGAAATACTGTGCAGAGTGTACAAATCATCCTCCTCGAAATTACATAAATATAAAACTAACTTGTTTCGCCTACTACATTTTCAATGGAAACAAAATTGATGTCCAGATTTTCTTCAGTGGAAAAGTTTCTTTTAATGATTGAAGTGCAACATTTATGTACTGTACAGGATATGTGGAAGGGTGGTCGGGGTGGATGGTGGACTTACAGAGCGCATGACTTTGACTCAATCATCCTTTCAAATGGATTTTGCATCAAAATGTAACTTCAGCAACCCAAAGCGTCATGCAGCATATGACAATCCATCTATGAGACTAAACAATCAACTATCTTTCTCCAGGAAGTTACATTTTGCTGCTTTGTGGTTAGGAAATACTTGTGCACATCCTGTCACATCCTTTAAGTCACTGCTGACTTTTCAATTAACCAAAACCATGATCTTTCCCCAGCAATAAGTGCTGTGATCACAGTTTACTCGCTATGAACACAACTTTTGCAGATTTGCAGATGTGTTGAGTGTCAACATTTTGTATGGCAGATGTTTTGTTACAATGTTTGCTCATTTTGATTATTTCAATATTTCAATAGTGGCATACACTTTTTAAAAAAGGTATTTCCTTTTGCAAATTAGTAGTTTCCAAGCTTCTAGGATACAAGCTTCTAATCTCAAACAAACTACTTAATACAACATCATGCAGCATTATAAACTGGTACTCATATTTAAAGCATTTTCTAACAGCAGATAGAAAGAATAAAGCAAATATGTCATATATTCTGTGCCTTTATGTCGATCTCGTCCCTGTTGGTAAGGTTGCTGATGCACCATCACATAGGCCTCAGGTGATTTGGCCCATTTGAGGCTCTGTGAGTTTTCTTATGTTGATTTTAAAATTCACATATCAAAGTGCTGTTTGCCAGACCTCCTTTATAGATAAATTCAACGCATTGCTGGTATTGATGTGACGAAATATACCTTGAAGCGACATCCCCATACTGTTTATTCTGTGGTTGCTGTCCTTTTAAGATCTCAGGATCTACACACTTTCTCAACTGACGATTGAAAATGTATTATCTCACATTGCAGTATGTATTCAAGATAAATAAAATTACATTTATCATGATAGAGGATCGTGTCCACATTGCTGACCCCTAATTCAGCCTAACATGATGTCTACCCACACGACTAACAGACTGTCGCTTTCGTCCGCCATCTCCTCCAACATTAATCCACACACAGTAGTAGCCAAAAACTGTGGTAGTATCTAGCTTTCTAGTTAGAGCAGCTTCCTCTGTTTCCATTTTATGGCGGGTGGCAACCAGTGTTAGGGTCCCATGTCCACATAACGTTTCCCTGAGCACCAGCGTCACACACAGTTGTTCCCAGTGAGGAGAGAACAGCATGTGGCCCCTGGAGGAAAAGGTACTGCACCCATGGTCCTTTTCTGTGCAGCTGCTCCAAGAGCTCCTGGTTGAAAATCTGTTAAGGTTTCCAAAAGGCGCTGGTGTCATCACTATCGCTTTTTTTCAGACAACCAATCATATTTTATAAGGAGCGGGACTTGTCACCCATCACCTTGGTAACGAATGGAGGGGAAGCTTCTTCTGGCCTATCATAACAGAGACAGTAAAGCCCATATGTGGGAGTAGCTTGGCCAGACACTGAATGTTGCTGGTGAGTGTTGTGCTTTTATTATGCTATGCATTGTAAGCTTGTTGTTAGCTGTGTAGTCAGCCCTCCGTTACTATTACGTTAGCAATAATAATTGCTTGATATAGCTTTAACGCAGCACTCCCAAGTGCACTGCCAGCGCTTCTTTGCTAGAAAGAAACGTAATGGTGACAATACCACATACCTGCACAAAGGTCAAACAGTCCGCTTTTAATTCAATCAAACTTAATCCAGCATCAAAGTTGATAGCCTAGCCTGGTACCAAAAGGTAATGGTGTCTAATCTGGGCTGAGATTCATCCTCAATCCAGGTTTCGTGGAAATCTTTTCAGTAGTTTTTGTGTAATCCATCTGACAAACCAGCCAACAAACGGACACAGGTGAAAAAAATATCCTTGGAATATTGTGATTATCATCAATACTCGTATATACCCATTTGCGATTCTGTTAACTCATAGTTTGGTGTTCGGTTGAATATAAGTAAGAAGTGTATTTCTCAGTCTAATGACACTGAAGCTTTGTGGTTAGTGTTAAGAAGCAAAATTAAGAAGCATTGCAAACCTCAAATGAATTTCAGTATAATAGATCGAGCAAGCTTTGCATGCAGCTTCCGTCATTCTTAATAAATGAATAAACAGTCTCGACTCTGGGGGTCAAGGAAAGAGTTGAAGGACTGTTAGTCAAAAAGGTTGTAGGTCAAGGTCTGTTTTGTCTTAGGGAGGCGTTTTCTAAACTGTCCTAAAGGCAGAAAGCAGGAGTGCTTCTCTTGTGACTTAGTCAGTTTTAAACTGTCAAATAAAGCTTTTACACCAGTTCCTCCACTACAGTACCTGTGCAGTGCAGCACAGTAATATAACATGTCACTTTGACAGGTGCTGAGTGAATTAAAAACATCCTCTCTACTGAGAATCCCGTCTGAGAGGGAAACCCCCGCCAGATGTACTACAACCTCACTTTGCACGCATGATCAAACACCTACATCTGGGTGCTGAGGGCTTTTCTGCTCTTCCCTGCAGATGCTAAATGATATCGTTAACATTTTAATGCAAGAGACATTTACACGCGGGCTTGCGCAATTACACCTCTGATTCAGTGGAATCCAGACAGACACAGTGTGATCGGTAATTAGATTTTACATTGGGTGAAACGCAGCGCACACACACGCACACTCACACACGCCAGTCGCCAAAGCTTGCTCCTAATTAGAGAGCTAGACAGGCTCGAGGAGGTAGGGTACAGTAGAGTAGCCCTCATTATACAGCTAGGATGTATGAACTAGGGGGATATCTATTATGATCACACATCAGGGTATCCATTACCCAAAATTAGCGGCCCTTTCAACTGGAATCACACACAGAGTTCAGAACGTAACCCAACAAACCCTCTTATAACTCTCACAAGTGAGCAAGAGTTAAGTGGGTTTGTAAACTTAATTTAGCCCATTAGATATTCATATCAGAGTACGACTCCACGAGATGATCTATCACTTCCCTACGTGTTTTCATGGGGTAATTTAATTTCATGAGCTGTGATACAGCTTCTACAGCCAAACCCTAATTGGTAATTAGTAAACAGACTAATGGCTGTGAGCACGGCGTACGGCTGGTCAGGTTTCACCACCGTGGCCACCGGGAGGCCACTGATCTTTGGACGCGGACTTGAGAATCGCCTTGCAGCTCCGACAAATGGGGCTCTCATCAGTGCACTGCCTTCATCGCCTTCATGTAGATTTATTGCCATGCAAAAACCCGGTTCCCCCGCTCTCTCCTCGCAGCCAAGTTCAATCTATCTATCCACCCCAGGGTCCCCGTAGCATTTTCATCCAGTGTTTCAGGTTGCTAATAATGTGGGGTCATGTAAAATTGGCAGGCTAACTGATGTTGGCAGCTATTTACTGTACTGCGAGCTACACTGGGCTAGATGCTTTGGAGGAGCTTCCTTATTTCAAAGTAGATCTGCATTTAGCCCGAGAAATGTCACAGCTAATTGAGATCTGAATTTGATTGCGCGATCCCCCGACCTCAGCGTAAGTGTTCATTTATTGAAGACGTAAGAAACAAGTCCTTTTAAGTTGCGAGCGTCAGGTTAAGGCGCGTGCACGTCTACAAATCACGGCAGCGTTCGCGGGGACTGGGCGAGAAGCCTCGCCTCGTTATGAGAATTTGAATGGGCCGGTTTAGCTTGCTGTGGTTTTGCCTAGAGGCAGCTTTCAGGGAGAGATATTTAATATGTTTCCTCGCCAGTGCTGATGACTGAATTTATAGATTCTACTTTGATAGGCACAGGATATAGCAGCAGCATAAAGTCTTAAATAGAATGCAAGAGATAAATGTGCCTGTTGGCTGTTGAACATGTCAGATTTAACGCTTCTTTTAATATCTGGAATATGACAGAAAAGTAATCTAATGAGTTGCTTTTTGCTTCCTTTTAACTCGCAATGATGAGTCAATTGCAATGATTTCCATCATTAAATCCATTAAAATTTGACATTTAGTGAACATTTTGCCGGTTTGTATCTATTTTCCTCAGTGTCTGAGTTCATTAAGCTGATAAAAGTACAGTGAAAGGACCTTAATGCAATGTGGAAGAGAACCCTGAAGGCAGTGAGCTGCTTGGTTGCCATTTGGCCACTTATCACCTATGGACTCGCTGATGTAACAGGATGTGATTAGCTCCTAATCAAGTACTTCTGGGTCAGCTCAGTTTGTGACAAGAGCCAAAATCCCAATTCCACAAATCCTGAATCACTCACTATATAGTCCACTGTTTCCTGAGTCTGCCATTTTGTGGTGGTGTTAGATGTATTTATTGTTACAGTGGACAAAAATGATCCCCGAAAATGAAAAAAAAAAAAAAAAAAAAGTGCCAACAACCATGGTGAATTCTGACCGATCTGAATGGTGCCTAAAGCCACCAGACGACACACACCATGTAGTTTTCTACCCACATATAGAGGGGAGTGAATGGGTGAATGTTTTCGGACGTAGCCCCTGACACCCATTAAGGAGGTTACCATAGAGACAGGCCAGTTGAGCATGTGATAGGCCTAACTCTGAAACAGCAAGAATTGTCTGGAATCCAATCGCTGTGCTCGCTTCCATCTACAAGGTCATTCATTCACTCTGACAACGCCTGCTCAGCCGATGAACACCTCATTTTCATGATAATCAACAAAACATCCAACCGCAGAGGACAAAGTCACATCGCAGGGCTCCTGTACGGGGACGGAGAAATCAAATAAAATGACAAAACAGCGAGTGATAAAAGCTCCATGATTGTAGCGCAAATGACGAGCACAAAAAGTGTAATGTCTGCACTCAACGCCGTCTTCTGCCTAATCCCTATCTGTTGTTTGCCACGGGCCTCCTCAATAATCCCTTATGCAATAAACGGACACAATCTTGCATGGCAGTTGATCTAATGTCAGAGTCAGATGATTATGATTAATGAGGATTCCTTATTGTTCCTTTATGAGTTTCAGCACAAGCTGGGCTGAGGGAGATACCATTTTATATGGAGTCAATGTCAATAAACGGTACCGACTGAGGGTCGCTCCAGCACTGAGAAAGCGACGACACAGAAACAAAAATCCATTTCGAAGCCTTATTTTATCACCCCGGCCAGAAGGGAAAATCCATTTTGGGGACACACCATATCATATCCCAGCCCCTCGACACGGTTAAATGTATTCATACCTGTAAATCCCCATTTCCCCAATTTTTTTTGCTATGTGAATTCAGCTTTTCTTGACCGTTTGATAGAAATTCAGCCAACCGCGGGCTTGATTTTGTCTCAATACGTGAACAATCTCCATCTTGTCGCCCCGATGTGTTTTCTATACGGACATGTTTCCATTTTCTTTCCTTCTCCCTCTCCTTCTTCGACTCTCCCTTTTTCTTCCCCTGTTTTCGTACACACCCAGGCAGCCATAATCCCTCCCTGTAGAAGGGACTCTGGCCAATAAGTGAATGCAATAAACTGTATCAATTTTCTGCCATTGATTATAGATACACTATGTGAGCACACAAATATGCGTGCACGGTGTCAGCCGCATGCATGTGTGCAATGGTGCACACATGCACTCAGGGTGCAAGGGAAAAAAAAAAAAAAAAACACAGACAAGACGCACAACCAAATCTGGGTGTTTGAATACTGTTTGAATGGAGAATGAGACTTTCGGCTATTTGAATGGAAAATTGAATTCACATTTTTTGCGTGTTTGTGAGCTGCTTTTGCATTTCCTGAAAAATGTGACCTCTGAAGGAACGTGTCTCATTAAAAACATTACACTTTTTTTTTTTTTCTTAAATCACTAACATGGACAATCTGTAACAATGTTATTATATCGTTATTTTCTCTCTAGACATCACATTTAAAGATAAATAACACAAAGATGTGGTCAAATATGTGCCAAAATTGGACGTAGAGATGTTAGAAACATTCAGACAGAGCCGCAAACACAATCGAATATTTTACATCAAATATGCTCAAAATGAAAATATGGATTGCTGACTCTAAAATATGTGTGTAAACTGATAATGTGAATACATTATATTAATTTAAGCCACTTTGAACTTGGAGAATATGCTCCCTGTGGGGGAGGGGGAAGGGGTTAAACCAAATGTCCATTATATCAAATACGTCACTTATTACTAAGGGCCACAGTGGAACATGGTTGTGACAGAACAAGTGTCGTTTGGTTTAAAAAACAGAAACAAAATGCACTAATTGGATGCAAATTTAAAACAATTAAAACTTACACCTATTAAATCACATCCAACCAATAAAAGCAGACCAGTTAATGAAACACAGGCCCAAACAAACATCATTCATCCGTTTTATTTCAGGATGTATATCTGAAGGCCAGAGATGTGTCTGGTGGGTTGTGGGAGAGCTTGACGGATTTAAAACGCAATTCATGCCTCGCCCGTCTCTCTCCCTCTATCAGGGGTGTCAGCCTTTTGACAACCATATAAAATCCATTTCATGTGGGTCACAGGTGACCTCCATCCTCCCTCCCCAGTCACTTAGCTGTCTAACAGTGATTTGCCTTCTGCAGTAGGTAATGAGCACTAATATGTTTTTATTTTTATTTAAAAAAAAGAAAGAAAGACGTGAAACTTACCATTCAAGATGCTCTGGAAAAAGATAAAAGCCAATATCCACATGCCCTGCTCCGTTCAATCCCCCCAAGCTATGCTTTCTCTTCTTCCTCCGACCGGTGCCTCCCTGGGTCTCTCTTCTGTGCGCTTGGGCTAAGGTTAAACATTTGCCACAGTCTTGAAGCAAGCCGGTCCAAGTCTCTACTTTTAATATCTCCTTCCTACTTTCTTTCGTTACACTCTGATTTGTTTTCCTCCTGAGCCCTCTCTCTGCGCTTGGAACATAAATGAGCCTCTGTGATTGTCTTGGGGAGAGCTGTGCTCAGACTCTCCTCCTCTGCTCCGCGTCTTGCTGCTTCTCCCTGTTATTCAAAAGGATGCTGAAGGGGTGAAGCCCAGGTGTGTGTGGTGCTGAGTCAGAGCCGGGTACGAGCGGATCCAGGAACCAAAAGATGAATGCAAAAAAAAAAAAGAAAAGAATGAAAGAAAGAAAAAAAACCCCTGGCTGACTAAATCTTAAAAAGAAAAAAATGTCAGAAGCTCCGATTTCCCTAAATAAAAGGCTGACTGACGGATCATCCTTGGGGAGGTGGAAAATTAAAAAAAAAAATTAAGAAATGAAAATAACTAAAAGAGCAAAGAAGCAAACATGAGGGAGAGGGCGGCAGAATAAGAACGAAAAGCAGGTTTGTTTCTGAGACTCCAAAGTCAGATCATCTTCATCGCCTCTGTGCGTCCAGCAAGAGGCGAGTAAGCGCATCTTCCCCGCTGCCGCTCTCTAATCGCACCACACTGACTCTCTGAGCATTAGACGGAATAACCCTCTCCCTGCCCCTGCAGACGCTTTAATTCCTCATTGCCTTAAAGGAGCAGAGGCGGCTGCCGGTCGGTCCTGAGGGCAAGGTACTACTGGAGGTGAGAGTGTGAGAGCACACGGCGAGTGGGAGCATTTGCATTAAGGAAATGAGCTGCACCTGACGCACCAAGGCACCTAGGATAACATTTTTACGCACGGAGATGTACCGGCTCAAACGGAAAGCGCTGTCTGCTGGTGTGCAGGTGCACTCAGTACACAGCATTATATAGCAGATCTGGCTTAAATAAAGCCAATAAGGGTGTTTCTTGTATGGGAAAGGACAGAGGAGAGTTCAGTGTGGGGAATGGGGAATCTACAAGGGCATCCAATGACGCGTATTTTGCGCTCATTTAAATGCGTGAATGAGGATTGTTTGTGTTTTAATTGTTTAATTGAATCACACTTTAAATTAATGAATGTGGTTTACCAATTGTGTGAAAGGAAGATGGAAAGAAAAGGCAACGTTTTGTCTGTGGGTTACAGAAAATACAGGGTTAAACTAAAGCATCCCCCCACCCCAAAGGCGCGCGGCACACACATACACACTCCATACCGCCTCCCTCAACCCCATAATCCACCCACCACCACCACCACTCCATTTTAATGCCTGCCTTGAAGTCAAGGGTGTAGCTGTAGTAGGCAGAGGGAGCCTGTGGGCCTGTCCACAGAGCCGGGTTACACTGGACGTGATATATCCAGCAGGGCAGTCTGCGTCTCATTCTCTATTCCACATGACAGAATAGACTGAGAGTGAAATCCTGTTTATTTACCCCAGGATACTCATTTTCTGTGCTTATATCTGGACTGAGGGGAGGATCTTTACAATTCTGAATGTGCAGACAAATAATAGAAAAAATAACACATAGCCTGTCCTTGTTTTAATCACACATAGATGCTCAGTTCAGATGTCTGTGTCTGGGTGTGTGTTTGTCTAAAGGAGCTGATTAGTCTAATCCGTGTTGATTTGGTGAGCCATGACTCTATACGTCTTCCTGGCTCTGAGCGAAGGTGTTTTGCTCAGCCCATGTTCAGTCTTTCTGTTTGTCTACAGTGTCTGTCCACGTGTCTGCCTGT
Source organism: Pagrus pagrus (assembly GCF_965226575.1). NCBI lineage: Eukaryota > Metazoa > Chordata > Actinopteri > Spariformes > Sparidae > Pagrus > Pagrus pagrus. Next base: position 22,160,619 of record NC_140188.1, on the reverse strand, counting down.
CTCTCCTCCAGCCTTCACTCCAGTGCAGCAGACAAACACGAACACTTGCTCCGCATTTGCTGATGTCTGTACCAGAACACACTGTTCTAGCTCCCCTTAAAATGGTATACCTCCTTCCTCTTCATACGCCTGTTTGATGTATTAAACAACGGCCCCAGATTCAATTGTTCTCCTCTCATCATGGATGCCCTCTGTTTGAACTGCTGTTACACCAAAATGTATGTTTAATTGAGTAAGAGGGGTTTTTTTTCTCCTTAAGCCGTGAGATAAACCCAAACAAGTTGAAGTATCTGAAGCGCTGAGGAGAAAACATGGGTGAATCAGGGCAGTGGGTCAGAGATCCGCCTGTCAGTTAGAGTGGATTAGGAGCGCCGTGCTTGTGTTTCAGCTCCGGATTCTTGGCATGGACGGGCAAGTAAGTTCATTAGCGGCAACAGACTGTGTGATATGATCGTTTAAGAGGGAGGATGCAATAACAGCCTGGCTTCAAATTTATCGGACCTTTGTTTGTGCTCATGGGATGCATCACTCTGCTTCACTGCACTGCCCTGAAACTCTTCTATGAGTATATCACATACACAAAGTTTAGTGGGGAAAGAGAAAGAAAAGTGCCTTGCTTACGTCCTTTTTCTTTATGGTTGATTGTTGAATCTCTAACTCTGAAGTGAGGACAATTTATAATGCTGAATGTTTTTTTATGACTGCTTCCTCAATAAAAATAATTTAAAAAGATTTAAAGGAGACCTATTGTGCTTTTTTCCCTAACCTTCAGTGTGTTATATGTTTCGGTGCATGTAAAAGGTCTGCGCCTGAAACACCTCGTTAGTACCCCCACCTTTATGCCGTGACTTTGTGACATCACACGGCATCACCATGTCACACATTTGCAGAATTAATGTCTCGCAGCTAGTTTGGCATGTAAGAATTCATTCAGCACAGCTGCTCTGTTGTTGTTAGCGATGCTCTACTCAGGCATGTGTGAGCTGACCAATCAGAGGAGACTGGGTATTCGGGGGGGGGGCCTTAAAGAGACAGGAGCTATAACAGAGCATTTCAAACAGAGGGGGAATACAGTGCTGCAGCACTGGGCGGTATGAGAAAACTGATGTGTTTTTTGAGCATTAAAGAATTTAAACTTATTTTAGTTGTAACCAAAAATAAAACTATGAACCTGAAAAGGAGCATAATATGTCTCCTTTTATACAAAGCGCCTTGCTCAATGGCACCTGTGAATGTTTAATTTTCATTCTGGGTGAAGTTCAAGGACTACATGTGAGTGTATGGTGTCTAAGGAAAAGCCTATTCATGCCCTACAGGTAACCAGCACCACATGTCGCTTTCCTTGGCTCAGCCTTCAGCAATTTTAAATCGTAGAAGATTTTTTAATTTTTTTTTGTCACTGAAGGTGACATTAACAGCCAGCAAAGACAAACAAAACCCAAAGAGGGAGGGAAAAAAGATCCGACTGTGGGCTCAAGGGATTGGGAGAGGGGATCCATGGAATTAGAGGGTGCCATCTGACATTTTAGGGGAAATGAGACATTGCTATAATCTAGCTAAGCAAACAGGATTTTATGAGAAACCCAAATTAAAAAAATGTGGAAAAATAAAAGAAATGGATTAAGTCGAGAAAAGCAAATGAAAAAGGTTATATTTGTTTGCGTGGGCTGTGAAAACCAACCCAAATGGAACAATCAAGCAGAAAAGAGGAGCGATGACTCTTTTCACTCCAGGTCAGGGTAACATTGGCAGGTGGGCTACGTATTGTGTGTACAGTATATACACCCTCCCACCACTGTACACACACCCCATACATGGGAGTTGCCCAGTATAAGCACAGTTTCACAATGTGTGTTTGACAGCAAACAAACACAGAGTAACATCAACACTGACCAGGTGACCTTACAACGACCACATGACAGCAGGTGTGTATGTTCACATCAAGCTCAAATAAGTGATATTAAAGGTTGAGAAAAATCATTATAATTGTGCCTTAGTAAGTACAGTACTGCATGTATGACTCATATTTGATCCATATATGGTGTCTATATCTGGTAAGTGGGGGTTAATTGCACTTTCACCTTAAAAACTGTAATTAAAAAATAATTGCCTCCTTCTCTGTCTCCAAAAATATCTGCGAGGACACAATAAATAACAAGAACAGAAACCATGTGGCCCCGTTGTAACTCTAGTGACAGAAAGATCACATTTAGCTGACCGCGCTGATACACACAGATCAAATGTTTCTGTTGGGGACACACAGGGACTCCCATCCTTACGGAGAACAGGTGCTAGTGTTTATCACTCGGACAGCTGTACAACTGAACAGGCTACTTGTGATGTGAAAGACAATACCTTGATTTTCACTCTGAAGACAAGAGCCTTGACCTTGTGACTAGCGGGCTGAGGTATGGTATAAGCCCTAACAGATGATATTCAGGCACGTAGAGGAGGCTGGCACACCGATGTTTAGGTCCTTATAGGACTAATGTAAATTATTTTTTACTTTTATATTAAAGTAAAACTGGAGAACATGAAGCTTTTTAATCAGTGTATCATTATTATATTCATCTGTTTGGAGGAACACTAACAGTACAGTGCAGTCAGGTTGCAGCTTTGCCATGTAACTCATAAGCAAACTTAAGATTTAAAGGGACAGTTCACCCTCAACTCAAAAATACATGCATGCTATTTATCCATCCACATTGTTTCAGTGTGAGTTGCAGAGTTTAGGAGATATCAGCCGTAGAGATGTCTGCTTTCTCTCAAATATAACGGAACTAGATAGGACTCGGCTTGTGGTGCCTGAAGCAAAAAAGAAAAAAACATTTGAAAAACTGAACAACGTCTCTTTCCTGCACAGGTGCAGTAAGCAGTGCAGCTGGCAGGCACGGAAACCACTACGGCTACATTTTTTGGTGGCAACGTATTGACAAGTCAACAGCCACAACTGCAAAACGCGTCATAGCATCCTGCCTAATTTAATAGCATGTTCACAGCCAGTCGAAGCCGAAGCCAATAATCACATGTGACCATTGCAGAGTCAACTGATGCACATCCACATTGAAAACAAAAGCCAGATGTTAGTGGGTGTTAGTGGGGTTTTGCCCAGTGTGAAAGGGGTATTAGTTAGCTAGCCTCCTGTCCGTAAGTAGATGTACGATTCCTTCTGCATGGTGATACGGTTGGCGGGTGTAATAAAACTTAATTGAAAGAAAATAGTTCCTACATGAAACTGATCACAAGGATTGTGAATTATCTTGAGTAACCAGGTCATAATTTCTCGAAAAAGACAGTGCTGTTGAGTGCCGGACATCCAAGAGAGGGCAGACATCTCTACAATCAATGTCTCCAAAACTTGGCAACTCTCACCAAAACAAACTAGATCGATAAATAGTCCTGTGTGTAAGAGGAAAGATATGTATGTTTGATAGCTTGGTCTAATACATCCTCGTGACAACAGGTCATACCTAAGACATTCATACATGGATGTAAATATTTATATATAACACAAGTATACAACTACATTGTCCAAGTAACATAACTCAGTTTGTCCACAGCCATGGTTTGAATATGAGTGGAGTGGATTTTTGTTGGGGTTTGAGTTGACTGTGTGGGTAGGGGGGAGGAGAAGGGTGTAGTTCATTTTAGCCCCCCAGCATGATGCCTAAACAGTGGTAAGTGAATGTGACAATGAGGCCCCTGGGCTGCTGCAGACAGTCTTGGCCTTGCTGTGTGGCCATGCATGCGTGTCTGTCTGTGTGGGTGTGTTTGCATGTGCCACCATGTCTGTGTGTGGATACAAGGAGGAAGGAAGTGGAGCACATATGAGACGATTCATGAACACTGCTCAGCCAAGGTCGTGACTCCTCTGACTGTTACACTCACATTGGCACAGGCAGTCTGCGCTTGGCGCTCTTTATTTTCCTGCCAACTTCATCATGGATGATTTAAATATGACGCCAGATATAAGTGGTAGCAGTCACAGGAAGTGTGGTATTCATATTTATCCAACACAGCGATATAAGAACTGTATTGTGTGTTTCTCGGTTGTTAAACTGTTATGTGTGAGGGCTGCTGATGTGTGCAGGTGAAATTACTCAATATCTAAAATATCAAGAGGGATGTCTCTTGAAGCAAATCTCTTTTTTTTTAAAGATAATTTGGGGCATTTTTACAACTTCATTTGACAGAGTGAGGTGAAGAAGCTGGCAGGAAATGGGGAGAGAGAGAGAAGAAAATGACAAGCAATGAAGATTGCAGGCTGAAGTCGAACCAGCAAAATTGCGGTTATAGGGCATGTGCAGTAACCTTTCTCTTCTAAAAGATGTTTCTCCATCATCAAACGATATACATCGTCATATCACACTGGCCTATAGGGAACTACTCTCTGCATTCACTTTCAGTCAGACTCAAAAATAAGTGTTTGAGATTATTCCTTCACTTCCTTGCCGACATCAGATCCAAATGCCCAAATCTTAAATAGTGAGAGCATGACCCAGGTTAAGCAATATACTTTAAAAGTCATTTTTTAAGTGTTCCTGGGCATTAACGTATATTAAACATCAGAGAAAATGCTTAAAGCCACCATGCAGCTTCACCATACACTCTATCATGTGCTGTCTTCTACCAAGCTAATAAATTGAAATCAGATAGGTAACAACACACAGTGTGCTTCAGTGGTCATACTAATTACATCATAAGCTAAATCAAATCAAGTGCTTCTTGTGATTTATTGAAACATATTCCACTACTGCTACGGTCGAGCCTGCATGTCATCCCATTAATTACCATTGTCGTTGCAAAATATTAACAACAATGGGAAGATAGTGCACATTTTTCCTCTCTTGTCTCTTCTTCTAAGCAACACCTTCATCTTTGCAGGACACTCACACACCACACATGTTCACACACAGAGACAGAGTCCCCCCCCCACCCCCGCCGCCCCTCCCTGTCCCTCTGGCCGACCCTGTCCCTGGCGTGTGTGCAGACAGGCTGGGTAATCCCTCAGGATGGGGCCTCTTGTTTTGACAACTCCTGTGAAGCCCAGTGTCTCTTACAACAAAACACAGACTGGCCTATCATCAGCAAAATGTCAGCCCTCGGCTCACTCCTTCGTCACCCAGAGGAGGATCAGGTTGCCTTTACACTATGCGACCCATTAACTCAGAATAGAAACATTCTCAGCACCGGTATAATGATCCCCTTTGTTTGCTAGGACAATGACATTGATAAGAGACAAGCCGCACTCGTGGCTCCTGATAGAAGTGTGTATAAGGTTACATGTTACCATGGCTGGAGTGATGTGGCTTCGAAACTTAGTTCAGGGTGGTGTACTCTTACCTTCTACTGGTCCCAGTGGGATGAAAAGACACCTACAGGTCAATCAGCATCAGGACACATGCACACTCTTTAAATTAGGCCTCCTATACAGAAGTTAAAATGTCAAAGGTGCTACTGATGAAATACTGAAGAGGAGATGTGTCTCTGTGGAGGTCAATGGAAAGAACAAAGGGCTAGAGGGTGGATTACCTTCTCTGGAGGGCCACCTACATCAAACACACTCTCGAGTGTTAGCACGAATAAAAGATTTAGATATTGGCTTTATGATTTGATGCCATGTATCATAAAAACTTAAGTTGTGACTAAAAATTTGTTTTCCACATTTCTCAATTCATCACCAGAGGGAAATAGCTTATTTTTTCTCTTTGTGAAATCATTTGTTCTTTTGCTGAAAGTTGGATGAGGAGATAGTTACCAATTTCATACCACGTGATGAAGCTACCGCCAGCAGCCACTTAGCTTAGCATATTACAAACTCTAGGAACAGGGTTAGCCTGGCTATGTACAAATAAAACACACCTACCATAAGCTCTAAAGATTATTAATTAAATTTGTATAGATTAAAGAAATAAAATAATGCTTTGATTAGTGAGCTTTGGAGGTACTGCTTGGCTTAATTTTATTACCTCTGGACAGAGCCATGCTAGCTGTTTGCTCCTGTTTTCAAGCTTCATGCTAAGCTAAGTTAACCGGCTGCTGGCTTTAGCTTCACATATAAGGGCTCAAGCATGTTTTTTGCGCTTGCATACATGTGCGTTGTCTTGTGCACTGCCCACAGCAATAATTGCATGCAATGCCGAGCTCTCTTATATTTGGGGGTGGCCATTGATCCATTGATCTCCGCCCACAAGAAGGCTGTTGTAGAAGCAGAAAGCAGATGTTACGGTTCTAAGTGAGAGTAACTTTTGTAGAGCCTGTCCTTGTTAGAAAAAAGTCCATATTGGTCAAAAATTGAAGCAGCTTATTATGACCCATATTTACGTTTGTTGTTCGGCGGTGACCTCTAGCGGATGTAGTAAGTATTACAGCTACAAAGGAGGAAGTAGGGAGGAGTAGTATAAGGGGTGAAAAGTCTATATAGGGAGGAGGTTGGGGGTGGACGGCTCGGTTAAACAAGCACAGGACTTTTATTCAGGAGACCGCTCTTCATGTCGGGTGTGAAACCAGAAGTCAACGGTGAGTTCTTTTAACTTTCGTAGTGAAGTGACTTCATGTATATAACGTAACTGAAGCTATTCAGAGAACGTATGTCCGTTTGTAACGGAAATTACTGAAGTAACTTAACGATTTTTACCTGAACCACAATGTTTCTTAAACCTAACCAAATAGTTTTAGTGCCGAAACCCAACCGAACTACGTACAATCCAACAAGGCCAGGAGTGCGGGGCAAAGGAGACTGAACTTGAATAAAACTCAAGAATCACTGTGGCAGAAGTAACATACTGTGGGATTAAGAGTTGTATCTTCTCATCTAACTCTCAGCAGAAAATTTAATAAGTGCAGTTCCCAAAGTGTTAACTTTAATTTCCCTTCTCTAAATTGCTAATTCTACTTTAGACTACCTCTACCTAAATTAATATACACAGATATGACAGGATTTCCGAGGTAAGACATTTCTTTAGCACAGCCCCACATTTCCTGAATACTGTATTTCTACCTACAAGACTTCAATTCCACTCTGCAGAATGGACCAAAGCACATGCACTACAGTAACCTTTTCCCATCTCCCTCTCAATTCACGATACCAACACCCCTGCCTGCTACAGAAACCCCAGCCAGTTTCCCATTGGTTAGCCCCAAGGCACAGAGGAGCATATCTGTAGCCAACCTTGACGTGCTAAACTAGGACGCTGAAGGGGACAGAAATGGGAGGAGAGAAGAGGAGAGGCAGGGGAGCGAGCGAAAGGAGGAGGGGGGGTAATGAAAGGCTGCTGGAGGAGTGGCAGAAATACGGAAGTGAGGATGGAGAGCTGAGAGGGTGATGGAAAAGAGGGGTTGAGGGAAGGAGCGGTGGAGAGGGAAGGGAGTGAAGGTGGAGAGTGTAAGTAAAAGGAGGGAAAGAATAGGGTGGGTTTTGGTGATTTGTACTCCGGCTGCATATGCGCCTGGTCTCCATCTCCTCCATTCTCTGCTTGAAAACTAGAAAAATCAATACACCCACAGTCTAGTGTATCCCCATATGAACTGGATCATTAAAAATATATAATCAAGCATCTCACCGTCATTTTTCATCACTATTACCATCATCATATATGAACATGGATATCGGTATATCACTAGCATGGCTGTAACAATGTAATAACCCAATCAATGGCCTTCTAATTATTTCAGTGCCTCAGTTAATCGTCCAGTTAAAGCAGTCTTTCAGCCTTGACTCTCAGACTGGCACACAGAGACAGGCTGCTTGTTAACAGATGCACACAGCAGAACCGAAGCGGGGCTGTTGTAATAAGAATATCTGACTTCTCAGCTTCACAACTCAATCCAACTCAGGGTCGCAGTGTTGCCTAGTAACGATGGCACACTACTGACCTTATCTGTGTGGTCATAAAAATGTATGAAGAAGCCCCCCCCATCCAACCCCCACCCCCTCCTCCCCGCCTTCGCTCAGGCCTTCCTACGACCACACTACCACCTTCGCAGCCCTTATCTCCCCCTCTCTGAGTACCATCTTGCCAGGGGGCAAGCACCCTCCACGCTCTCCTACCCCTGCCAGGGCAGCTCTGCGGTGGGTGTTATCTGCCTGGGAGCTCCCCTCTCTTTTATTACGGAGGGGGCCAGGAAACATGTACACACTTGAGCCTTTTGCAAAAAAAAACCCAAAAAACACAATGCGCTCGTGTGCGCTGTATGTGCGTTCAGAACACAACAGATACAGCAGTGGTGGGCGGGTGGTGGGAGGCTGGAAGGATGCAGATTGCATGCTATGAAACTGATAGATAGCTGTAAGAACAGAGGGACACAGTCAAGCGCAAAGGAGACTCAATACCACACCGCAAGGTGAGTCGGTGCACCAGCCTTCGTGAGAATATTACTTCAGAGTGGGATTTGTGCTCTGCCTGCTGTGGGAGAAAAGAAACATGGCAGAGTGTGAGAAGACGTGCTTGTTTGTATGAAAAAAATGCAGTGGGCTTACCTCTGCATTGAGCAGAATGCGCAGTATCTGTGAAAGCAATTTGCGTGTGTCTGATCTCTATCTGCTCATGAGTACTAAAGAGCCAGGTTCAGCTTCTCTAATTGGCTGTCACCTTGGAGACGCCCATCCTAATGAGAAAACAAAATCCAGGTGTTGCACCTGATATAACCTCTGGGAGTCACAGGGGGACTGTGACACGTACTACTGTATACTCACACACACCTGCTCCATCTGTCTCCTCTACAGTTAACACCGTCAGGTCATAACGTGACAGGATTTTCATCACAAAGTCAAAGCAAAGATCAGCAAGCTGCGTCCAAGTGTGTTGCTTTTTCATCTCTCGTTTGAAACCAAGAAACGAAGCCCAGAACGTTATTTAGTTTGGAGCATGAAACTGACTATAAATCATCTAAATGGGTCACTTACAGGTCCAGTGTGCAGGATTTAGTGGTAGAAATGGAATATAATATTCATAATTATGTTTTCATTGGTGTATAATCACCTGAAACTAAGAATCATTGGGTTTTCGTCACCTTAGTGAGCCTTTTATGTCTACAGAGGAAGTGGGAGTCCGCCATGTTGCACCACAGACAAAACAAACATTAGTTATTTTCCGAGGCCTTCATGTTTCCTTTATCAGTCACTGTAGGGAAGAGTGCGATGGGTGGTGTATTTTTTCCTATCTGTGTTTTAAGTATAGTATATATCTTACTTACTGGAGATAACAGCTCTGGATCACCTCAGATAGATTTCCAAAGGGTTAAAGAAACACAAATAGTTTTCATGTGAGTCTGAAAAATGACAACAACCGCTGAATTAGACCAATCCCAGTATGCAGTGCCCTAACTATGCTGACAAACTGCATCTCAATCATGAGGCCTGCCACGGCTCTCCTGCCCACTACTACAGCGACATCTGCTCTGTGGCACCCGCCGCGTCAGGTGGTATCTGTGATATTTGAACAAACACAGGCGGCATATGTGTGTGTGTAAGCATTAGAGTAACTAGGGAGACTGGTGAGGGTATGAGTAGTGCCTTGAGGCGAGGAGCAGAAGGGTGGCAGGGTTCCTGACTCCCACCTCGGCCTGTTTAGACGCTAGCCTCTATGACTCATCTACGTGTCACTAATGCTTTTCCTATGAATGAACAAACAGATACAGATCCACTGCAGAGAGGCAACGCTACCACCACGGGGGGAATAGTAAGTGTGAATAGCCTGTGAGAGTAGCATGAGCCATCCTTAGTCATACTCCAGCCTGTCTAAGCAGTGAGAGTTGCCATACAGTTACAAGTAATTGATCTAAAAAAAACAAAATAAATCAAAACCAGCTGTCTTTTATATGGCTGGAAACATGCAGTGTGGTAGCTGAGAATGAGCAGTGATGTACCCCCGCACCTGTTGTCTGGCTCGTCCCTCTCATCTCATCCAGGCTCTCCTCATTTGGGCTGCTCTCCTGCAGTAGCAGCTGTGAATATGTACACCTTGTTAGGAGGTTGACAGTTCTGGCAGAGGGAGAGACAGGGAAGTAGCTTGTTATGAAGAACAGGCTAACTATATGTCAATCCCTGCCGAGAGGAGAGAGGAAACACAAAAGAAAGGAAAAAAATCAACAAGAGAGCTTTAAGATACAAAAGCATAAAAAATCATCTCGTAATCTCAGGCTAAATTAATTCATATATCAATTTAAATATCTGAATGCACTGAGCTAAAAGCTAATTGACCCCAGCCACTCTGCTAATAAAACACTATGGTAGACTGGATATCAAAATGAGATTTGCCTCAGCAACATGTGGCCGGCCCGATCATTATGACCTGCCCCTATGTAATCCCCATTTGCTGCTCATCCAGCTCTGTCATGACTGTGCTGTAATTACACTGCATCCAATATCACAGAGAAACGCTAACAGATTCAGCAAATCTCTGATCAGCATTATGGACTTGCAGTGATGGGGCTGACTGTGTGGGTGTTATAAAAAGCAGTGAGCTGGGGTAAGTGCTAATTCAAGACTTCATAATACACTACTTCTACGGTAAACCTCAATAATGTTTGACTGAACTAAAAACACTCAGTCCTAAATGTAATGTCGTATACTGCAATTAAGATTGCAAATTGTAGCGATGTAATGTAATTAAATATGGAGAGTTGTAATAATAAACCATGAGACATATACATTTTCCACTTTGATTTGTGCAATGTACTACACATATGATATTTGTCAATTTAAAAGACCCATTTTGAAAGCCAAGAAAGTCAGAGTTGGTATGAGCAACAAAATATCATTTCGTTTTGAGTAAAAGCGCTCAGTGAACTACATCCTCTCGCTCAGTACGTCACTAACACCAACATGGCCGCCAATTTGGCACAGAAAAAGGTTAAAAGGGGCTAAAACAATCACAACAAGGCTGGTCATATTGACAGCTGCAAATACATGAAAGGTGAGTCAGTTTTAGTTTTGTGAGCCAGCTAATACACGTGACCGGCACTGCAAGATTGCAGTTAAGGGTTTTGTCGAGTGTTAAACGAGACAACATAACTTATGCTCCTTTTGGGTGTGTAGTCTTTCTAATTACTTACTTTCACAGTCTTGTACATGAGTAGTTTTATGACAGACTGCAACTTTGAGTTGAAAAATCATCTTTTAAATTGACATCATCTGTGTCATTCATGCCTCTCTACAAGGCAACATCCAGCACCTGATTAGCTTAGCTTAGCATAAATACTGTATGGGGAAGCAGCTAACCTACACTTTGGTTTTTGTACATATTAAACCAACAAGATATAAAGTGGGAATTAGTGAGCTTTGGCTGCTTGGTGGATGTTGGTAGTTAAACTAGGACAGCTCTTTCCCTTTTCGAGTCTTTACTTTAATGTATGCCAACCGTCTGATGGGTGTAGCTTTATATTTACCCTGCAGAGGTGAAAATGGTTCTGATTTTCTCACATTACTTTCTGCAACGCAAATAAGTGTTTCCAAGTGCCCAACTATTCTTGTGGCTATTGTCTTTTTTCTTCCTGGCGCACAGGTGAATTAGATTGCATGATGATGCTATTTAAAAAAAAGAAATCACAGATTCACTCACTTCATGCTGAAACCCATCAGCAGTAACGCTGAAATGATTTGAACCTCTGGTTCCAGGTACTCAGATGTGAGTATTTGCTGATTTTTTTTGTAATTTATATCACCGCTGATGTAATTTCCGGGACTGTTTGTCAGACAAAATAAGAGACTAAAAGATGTCACCTTGGGCTCTAGGAAATTGTAATGGACATTTGTTACTAATCAATAGCTCTGGTCAACATTAGCATTAGTTGTAAGAATATAATTATTCAAAATGATAATTATATGAGAACATTTTCCTATTCTCTTTTGGGGAATACAATAGCTGATATGTTTTACAGGGACAGCAAATTAGCATCTGATATAGACATCATGATGCATACTTGCTGCTTCAGTTTGTTTTAGCTTGTCTCTGCATATTGTATCTGTCCCTATCAAATATTTAAAAAAAATAATAAAAGGATAAATAGATAAAGGCATCACATTGTGTTAACTGGTTGACATGATTTCTTCTTAAAAAATACTGCATCAGGTTATCAGCTTCAAAATGAACTCATTCTGCTGCTGTTAAATTACACAAACTAGTTTGAATCCATGATTGTAATAATGAATTACGACAAAACCAGAGCCTTAAGATCTGCAGTTTATGGATCAGGTGGAGAGACGTGGATCTGCTGTTGGAGTAAAGGTGGGTGCATATGAGCTAATGTGCAGCACTCTCCTTCTCTCTCATCAGCTGTTGATGATCAGAGCTGTGAGGATTAAGTACCAATGTCCCAGTAAAGGAGCTTTGCACTGCCAAATGTAGGACCACTGGCTCTCTTAAGCTGCCTAATTTGCTCACACAGAGAAGATGCTACGTCCTCAGGATGGATTATAGGCATATGGATGGTGTGGAGCTCCTTGTTGTGGCCAGCAGTGGAACTGCAGGAGAAAGCTGCACGGGCACAATGAATAATACTGAATCAACAGATACAACGGAGGCCCATTATAAATAAACACTATTAAGTAAATGACCTTTGTGCGGGGGAACTGTGACCTTTTTCACATTCATTGGACAAATCACTCTGAATCAGCTTCAGCCAACGATAACCTTTTGTTTCATGAAAATGATCATGATCACAAATTAATAGCAGAGACTGTCACATTAAATTAGCTTGATCCATCTGATTAATATGTGCTGGATAAAAACAATATACTTATTAGGCAGCTTTTACCATTTTAAATCAGTTTGCAGCTCTGAATGTTCTAGAAGAAAGTAAGTGGGCACAACTTCACAGGCTTCAAACACATAAGAACTTTATCGGCGGATAGAAATTTGGTTATGAGGCAGAAAAAGCTGAGAAACTCTCTAACCCAAGGAGGTATAATACACATGATCAACCACTAGACTCAGTGTGTTTCATAAAAGACACGTAAAAGATGCATTCCTGCTGTGTATACTGTATACTCTCAGGCCTAGGAAGTATCTCAAAGTCACAGGGAAGAAGAAGAAACATGAATTGTGCTTAAATGGGTCATTCACAAGACCCAGTGCATGACGACCGAGGCACCGGAAAGGAGTTTTTTTTGTGGTCACAGTAGTTCCCCGCTTTATTTTGGTTATTGTAACTATAGCGATTAACTTCAATGAGAGAGTGAGACAGAGAGAGAGGGAGATGGGGCGAACATGTGACAGTGTAACTGTGGACTCATGAGGAATTCAGAGCGAGACAGTGGTTGTCTGTGTGAAACAGGCAGCATGGAGAAGGCCTGTGACATTGATCTGGCCTTACCACTGGGATCTTCTTCCTCTTTCTCTGCTCTGTCAATGCGGCAAATGAGACTGTCCCGGCTGAAACATGCAAAGAACAAAAACCTCTTTTTAATGCTGCGTCCATACAAGAGCTGATATTATTTCTCAGATTGCGTTGGATAATCAACAACCAGACATTGGTGCTTGGGCACAAAATGATCTACAGAAGCACCCCCTGAAGGAGATGTGTGCATCGATGCTGATTGGTATTCACTTAGGATGACTTTATCATAGGTTAATTGATCTCCATGTATACATGCGATTATTTAAAATGGCTTTGATAAGAAATGTCTGCATTAGGCTTGAATATATTACAGTATACAGTATAACTATGCATGTCATCATAATGAGCTTATGAGTGTGCAATGCAACTAATGTGCAATACTGAACATCTTGAGACTTGAAAGGACTTTGCCCCGTATTAATGGCGGTGTGTTATACAATGCGAGTGAATGGGCTTCTATTGATTTCGATGCATTATATAACTCATAATGCAAACTATTAATATCATCATGATGAGCTTATAATGCATTTAATCAGTGTGCATTACTGAGCATTTTGAAATATCAATAGTGTTTTGCACCATTTTCCTGTTAAACAAAAATACACTGAATGCCTATGGGTATTGTCTTTAAAATGTAATAACTCAAAAAAATATGACCAGTTATAAATAATAAAATCTACAGCAGCCATTTACAGATAAAAATGCAAGATTTGACATATGAATTGTCTCGGCAGCATTTTAATTGTGTGAGAAACAAAGCAAAAGCTATTTAAAATCATCTTTTTCAGTGACATCTCATTAAATTAAGAATCTCTTTACAAAGGCAAAGACAAAAGATTCCTGGAAACATTATTTACTATCTTATGGAAATATTCACAGCCCTCTACTTGATTAATATCCCACCAACCTTTTCAATTGAGATATATAGATTTTTATAACTATAGTGAATATTAGGTCACTGGTTCAAGCATGAGGCAATTTCCTTTTTCTGTGACTGAGCACATTTAAACTACAAGACCACCATAACCAGAAAACCAAAGGCCTTGGCCAAAGTATAGAAAATTGGATTTGCACTGTGAATGCGAAACAAACGCCGTGCAACAATGTGGAATTTTTTTTGTCTGTCACACGATCAAACGAGTGTAACGAACACACCCACCCCCATGTGTTGCTTGTCCGGCTTGCTCACATCAATCCAAACTGTGGGTAGTCGCTCAACATGCTTGGTTAAAGTCTGTCACCAGGCGTCCAGGAAGTTTTCAGCAGCAGCCGCAGCAGCAGGAGCGTCAAGTCCGCGAAGATAACCCTCGCGTTTTTGCCACTGAGCCTTCAAAATAAAAGAGTTCATGACGGCGAATTTGTTATTTGACTCATAATACTAATACAGACTAGTACATTGCCTTGGCATAGGCGGTGGCTGCCTTTTTTAAAATTTAATTCCTTGCCTTCGCCCACAAAATGACTCTTTTTTTTACTCTACATACCTAATAACCGTTTATGTTTATTTTAAGTTGAAAGTCTAAATAACCGGAAGTCGCGCTTCCGCTTTTTTCCAGCTTGTTGCAGTTGGAGGAGTGGATGGAGACGAAACATTGTTGAAATAAACCGACCGGAGACAACAAAACTGTCGTTTTCGGTGTCAGTCATACTGTCTCTCCATGTGAGTATGTTTCGCTTCTTTCTGACGGCGGAGAGGCAGCGTTTTTCATGATGGCGGTGACCGCGGCGCAGGCGTTTCGATGATGGCTAAACTGAAAAGTTAGGTAGCAAACTTTGAGCGAGGAGTCTTATCCCTGTTATCACTATAGATATTAACGCCGCCATGGCTCACACCGCTTCACTTTCGATATGGGCATTTGCTTTGAGTTTATACTTCGGCTTGACCAAGTGTCATTTTAGTATACCATTAAGAATATACACGGGGAAGTACAATATATCCTCGGTAATGGATTTGACTCCTCTTCGGCAAGTCGCGCTAACGGCTGATGGAAACGGCCTCTCCTTGGCCTCGGATCCCACTGGGACGGTGAACTTTCTGGACATGGTCAATAACTTGCAAGGTGACTCTGGAAGAGGCTACTACATAGAAATGTCAATTGGGACTCCTGCTCAAAAGGTAATGTAATATCACTGTGTATGATGTGTGTGTATCATTTAATTTAACCACCTTGTTGTGTTTTTGAGCAGAATCAAATGAAATGCACCTCTCTCCTTTCTTTCCTTTACTTTCTTTCGTTTTTCCATTTTCATGTTTTATTCAGTGTATCAGCTCAGGGTCAAGTGTTATGTTCTGTGTGTGAACAGGGGTCGGTCCGTCCACCATGTGATCCATTAAAGGGGGCTGGGTGTGTTTGTTTCCCCTCCAGGGCCTTGGCTACCTCTCTGTGCAAGATCTGATATTTAAACATGCTTGACAAGTGTTTGATATGACATCAACCGCAGCAGAGACGACTTGGGTCATGGGAAGATGAGCCAGACATATTTTAATAGCACTATATCTAATAAAATAAAATCAGCTGTTTTAATTACAGGCCTGCCTGGGACCATCATAGCAGGATAGTATCATGGCTGTGGGGTGCAGCAGCTGGCTGAGTATTTACAGCCATGGGGTCCTTAGGTAGACTTAAAATCCCCGCTCACATGCACTCACATGATGCTGCCTGTGAGGACCAGTGTTTCCTACCAGGCAGCTGACGGGGATTATGAGGCTCCCAGGGAGCAAAGAGCAGCCCCAGACTTGCACACAAACAGCATATTTGCTGCTTATTTTCTTTTGGTTGCATGGAAATATGCCCGTGTAATTTATTGTCATCACTTTATACTGCTCGTTATGTAGAGTGCTGAACAAGATCATATTAATGATTAAAGGGGACTAAATGGTCCCGGAAGAGCTGGAAGAGGGATTCTCCTGTCACTATTAAAAATACATAACGCTTAAGGGTGTTGTAGGTTTAAGGCTACGCTTTGCCTTTGTGTAAGTAGACGTGTTAAAGGTGAATTATCTCATTAGTGACTTGACCTGTTGTTCCTGGGCATCTCAAGTTAAACAGATCAGAGCTTTTAAGACTCTTGGGTGGCACAGCTCAGTTTCTCAGGCTCACTGAGGCTTATCAGTACTGCCTGCCGTGTCACTGCCCTGTGTCAACCTCCTGAGAGGATAATGTTGCAGCACTTGGCAGAGTACAGTTCCCACACCAGTTTAAAACCATTGTAAAGTAGTAAAGTTTGCTTAATACCTGCTCTTCTAATGGAACAACACAATTTAAGGGTGCCCAAAGGAGGAAATAAAGTTTAATCGTCAGACTGCATAAAGAGTAAATGGTACATTTGATATCTGTGAATATGTTCTATGGATGAGCAATAACAGTGTCAACAGTGCCTCACCTGTTGATTTAATAGATTAACAGTCACCACAGACATTGTGACTTGTCATAGCAGGAAAAACATAGGTCCAGCTAACACTAACAAGGGCTTAGTTCCATTAAGTGTCTCAGTAAGCTATTCCAGTGGACAGGCAAGCACAATACCAGCACCCTGAAACCATTTGCCTGTGTCACTGGCTACACCTGTGTGTTCCCTGCAATGACATGTCAAAATGACAGTTGTGAAAGAGTTTGTCTGCTGGGAACACAATCAGATGACTTGCTGTCTAGGTTGAGAAACCTCAAGAGGAAGTAAACATTTAATTTTTTTAAATTTTTTTTTTTACAAATATGTCAAGGGCTGGTCAAAGTGGGACCCACTGGTCACAGTTGGCCTACCATACTGTTGGAACTGGCTAACCAGATATTTCTGGTGAAATAAAAGAAATAATCAAATACATTTTAAGAAATTATAATACAAATCACTTTCTACTCATTTTTTATGTTTTGTGAGGTAAAAATGCTGATATATGTAGGATTCCTAATAATTAATTATCTTTATATAGTCAGAGCATGGCAGTCAGGAAATCAGTGAATTAAGGAAACTTGGGATCCTAGTACTGTTTTGCATCTCAACAATTCACTCGCCCACCATTAAAAATATGATATGTAAAATTTCTGCATTCAAATATCGAGAGCTTGGCTCTATATTTAGTTGACTTGTGTACGTACATTATCTAAAATGTTTACTCAGGGTAACAGTATGTTTTATTTGGTTGCCTGTCGCTTTAACTTACAGTAGAGAGTCACTGAGGAAGGAAAGAAATTGGCGAACTAAACACAACTTGATTAAAACCGTAAAATATTACCTTGTCTGTGAACATTTCTGCCTGACGTCACATAGACAGCTTTTAATCGGCAATGGTGGTTGTTTAACAAGGAAGACAATAACTCCCAGAATCCCACGCCTGTCTTTTGTTTTCATTGATAGACCTTTAGCAGCAGAAAT
Source organism: Pagrus pagrus (assembly GCF_965226575.1). Taxonomy (NCBI): domain Eukaryota; kingdom Metazoa; phylum Chordata; class Actinopteri; order Spariformes; family Sparidae; genus Pagrus; species Pagrus pagrus. The sequence continues at coordinate 22,142,910 of NC_140188.1, read as the reverse complement.
TACATACTGTGCGATCAAGTGAGTAGTTTCAGTTTTGAACATTGCACCCATGGATGATGCTCCTTGTTCCACCTTCCGATATTCCTCCCCTGATATTTCGGCTGTTAATCTCTCTGGCTAGCAGTTTCAATCAAACCTTTAGTCATGCCAGCAGAGCTCAGTCCACTTTGGTACAGATTGGTTATGCAGTGCCAAAATGTCCTGAAACTCAATACTATATTGAGTTATCTCAATATTATTCCATCTAAATGATGATGTGATTACAGGGCCGTGGTGTTAAATGAGGCACTATTCAAATGAGCCACTAATTGCCGCATCTGTTAGCACGTGGCACAGCCAAGCTGAGGTGTCGGCTGGAGTGCCTCACATCTGCTAATTGGTACAAACAGGTAGCAGATGCACGTCGCCGCCACGGAGCCATTGCCAATTAGGCAGTGAACGCTCAACTGCAGGCGACTGCAGGCTGCCGCAGCAGCGGGAGGACGAGGTTTGCCTGAGGCTCAGCAGCCGAGCTAAGGGAGGATAGTGTGACAAGAAAAGATAGACCGTGTTGGGCATAAGGAAAAGCCTTAATCCCCCTCCTTTACCACAAGGTTCCAGTATTTTCCAATCTGGCCTGTTTGGCCGGCTCAGGCTTTGTGTGAATGGATTGATGCCATCTGCAAGGCATCAGTGGGTTTTTGATGGCACGGTCACAGTGATGGGCCCAAGGCCTATCCAATGAGGAGGAACTGATAAGCCTGACTCTCACGGACAGGCCAACTGGGGCTTCCTGTGCCCGACTGAACTGGTTGATAACACATTGTTGATAATTACAGGGTATTTTTCCCAATTGTTTCATAATGACTTCATGCACATGATGACAGGCTGTAGTTAGACATGGTTTCAGTGTGATAGGCTCGAGGGCTTGAGGAAGTGAGCTTGATGTAATTGTTGGAATTCCTTGTTTGCCTTTTGCACGCTTTAATATTTTAAGTAAACTACTTCCTGCTAGTCTGGTTTGTCTCAAACAATGGCACCCACAGAGGGGTGATAACAAATGAACTGTTGCAGTCACTGTTTGCAGCTGAGTCTGCTCAGCGAACTCTCTCTCTCTCTATATATATATTTATATATCTATATATCTTATTTTCATGGACTGTGTCATGTGCATCATTGAAGATCCACTTTATAGATGTCTTTGTTGTTGAGTCATCAGGTGGCTGTGGGGCATTAGGTTTTATGACCCCGTCATGGTGAGGAATGCTTGCTGGTGAGTGTTAATATGGCCCCTGCTCAGTAGTAGAGGTGGCAGAAGTCTGCTGGCTAATTAGTTCCTGCTCGTTGACTTGATGCCTGGAAGACAACATTATCTCCACTGCTGTTCGCCGGTCCCCACTGTGCACATGACACATACCAGGATGGCTGGATGGGTCATACGGTCATGTCAGTAGCCAGAGGCTGAAATGTTTGACTCATAGATCACGCATTAGAGAGCAATTATATCAGTGTTGCATAGTAATGTTTGCTCAGTTGTGAAGCTTGTTATATGACATTATAATACAGCTGTACACTTCAATAGACAAATGTTTTATTTGATGACAAAGCTTTGCATGAATAATTCTGCAACAAAACAGTGACTAAAATGTTTTCTGCATCATCAAAACAAAGGGAGTCTGTTGCTTTCATTTTGCAATGTAATAATTCCACACAGCCCACATTGACTTTTGGACTTCATGGAACACAAACAACACTGCCAAGTTATGGATAATGTTCATTTATTTGTCTGTGTCAAAATGCATACCAGTTGATTGAAGTATGTCTCGATAAATTCCAATATGGATCCTTCAGATACAGTAATATTACTGTAACAGAAATTATTTAATTAGTTAATATTTACTGTGTTTCCCCCTCAACGCCCTCTGATCTTCCTCTACTTTTCACTCTCTAATTGTTATTATTAGTACAAAGTGAAACTTGAATGTCTAGTTGCATTTTAAAAACTTTGTCCTCTTATCCATGTATCGCTCCCAGAGCTGTCATTTTTCGCCCTATGACTCAACGGCGCTGTTTGTTAGGGTGCGGTTGTCTTGGAGCAGATAACTATAAAGACTGATAAATAAGCCTTTGCCTTGTGTTTTTCAGCTCAACATCCTGGTGGATACGGGCAGCAGTAACTTTGCCGTGGCTGCGGCTGCACACCCATTCATTACTCACTACTTCAACACCGCACTGTGAGTGGCTGGAACTCCTTGTGACGCTTGTAACTGTAGTACAAATATTTAGATAGATATAGTTTTGGTTTAGTAGTTGTGTTACCTTCTCTGCTCTTCATTATCCGCAGTCTAAAATCTAAATGGATAGTCCTAGTATTTCTGTACTCAGGAATGAATTACATAATCTTTGCTTTGTAATTAATGAGAGCTTTGTTGTCTTACAAGAAAACAAGTAGAGTTTTCTTGTCTTGCATTTATCTTTTGAGGTAGACCCTTTTATTACAGCCCTAGTCCTAATTTTATCTACCTACCACAGACCTTTGTCTCTATTCATGTGTCTTCCCTCCTGTGTCTAGCTCCGGTACCTACCAGTCAACTGGTCGAACTGTGGCAGTCCGGTACACCCAGGGCAACTGGGAAGGTGAACTGGGTCTTGATCGTGTCTCTATCCCCAAAGGCCCAAATGGGACCATCATTGTCAACATAGCTGCCATCCTGTCATCTGAAGGCTTCTTCCTTCCTGGAGTCAACTGGCAGGGCATCCTGGGACTAGCCTATCCCATGCTGGCACGGGTGAGAGAGATGCTCGTAAAATGTATATCTTATCTTAAATGTTAAATCTCACAATCAGTAGAAAAATGCTCTCTAAAACAATATAGTCTAAAAGTATGTTGGTACAGATATCTGGTTACCGTTCGCAACTGACGCTGGATTTGTTTTTTGTTTATGATTAGTAATTAGTACAATTCAACAACAAATAAATGAAAGAGGGCATTTTAATTCCACAGCTTCCTTTGTTTATTAGGCAATTCAGAATAATTTCTCTTGAGCCCTGATGTTTTAGGGCTCAAGAGAAACCTGACATTGGTAGTAAGCATCTGGAGAAAAATCATCATCACTATCACTAGATGCTGTTTGAGGTCTGAGTTTGTGTAAAGTTCATGAAACATTTTGATACATGTGAGAAACAGACAAATGATGCCATTCTTTGCAAGGTCTCCATTGTTAAAGAAATCCATGCTCTCAATGGGACTAACCTGTTAAATAAAGGCCAAATAAAAACAGTTTGTGTCGATATTGCCTGAGGCAAGGAGAAGAAATAACATTTTACTTGATAATAGCAGGTTTTATTGAGTGAATCAGTCAGTATTTTATAACTTCCCATTTTATAACTGTCCCACATTGGTTTTACAGAACCTTTTTGCACAGGTCCTATCTGGTTGTGGTGATGGACACTTCACATGACAACAGTGATGTCATGTTTATGTTCATGTTCATTTTGGTTTTTATTCTATTTTTTATTTAATTTCGAAAGTTTCTTTTAATATCCCAGGTATGATTTACTTTTGGTGCTCTAATTTGTCCTATATAAGTTTGTATCCTCAGTTCTCTGCAGTAATATTTGTTCATTTAATTTTTTACACTGAATATTAGACAATACTTACTAATGTATGACCCAACATAGTGCACCACTTCAGTAAAAAAAAAAAGTTTTGTCACAGGTTAATTAATGGACTTAAATAACACAAATGTTATTGATGGTGTCAGCTTTCTTTAACATGATCATTTGGTGTTGAAGGGATGAGAGTGATGACTGCGTAAACCAGCACAATACGTTCTTTCATTCTGTGCTGACTAGAGCAACCTTTGGGATCAAATGCCAGTGATTGAGGGGCAGATATGACCACACTGAACACTTTGTACTGCCGGTGTCTCCTGAGTGCTCAGGTTCAATCTGCCATGATGGCACAGGACTGACATTAAAGAACCCATCTGAGACCAAAAATGTCCATAAAATGTTGTCTCCTTCATACTCCCCAAGGCTTTAAAGCCTTAAATGTTCTTGAAGATTTTGTAAAGCCATGTAATTGTATCAGGATACACAATGTTTTTCAGTTCAGTTGTGCATTTCCAGTTCACATTTTCATTCCTCAGATCTTTTGTTATCTGAACTTATACTTTATATGTTGTCTATACTTTGGCAAAGAGAAAATAAATGTGTGCTAAGTCAGTCGAATAATCACACAAACTCAAAGCCTAAAATGCTAATATAAAAGCTCAAAGAATTAATGATTACACATCCCCTGTCTCTCAATTAGCCTGACTCGTCCTTGGAGCCCTTCTTCAACTCTGTCGTGCAACAGCTGGGAATTCCTGACATCTTTTCCCTCCAGATGTGCGGTGCTGGACTGTCAGCCAGCAGCGCAGCTGACCCAGCGGGTGGCAGTCTTGTGAGTAGTCAGGAGGGGCCGTCTGGAGAGAGAAGTTTGATCAAATAATCATGTCAAATAAGGTTTGGTTTAAGGTCTAAACAGAGTCTTTGGAGACTATTTATATTTTTATGATCTCTGCCTCTAATTCTGTATTTTGGTAATACAGTTTGTCTCCGGGGCATTTAACATGGACTAGATAAGCACTTTTCCTCCCAGACAAAAAAAAAAAATCTGTCAATAGTGAATCAGACATAGCAGCTGAGTGCATTTTAGAAAAATAATTGCTTGTATCCTCAATGTGGTTTCTCCATTGGAGGCCAGGTCTAGTTAGAGTGGAGCTAATTAAGCTAAGATAGTATCCTGCTGAGAGCAGGTCTGTCACGGTTATACCAATGGCCTCTGGGCCTTACTCACTGCATCTCCATCATGTGACCCACTGATACAGACAGATGGATAAGATGGCAGGGTGCTGTATGTGTATGTGTGTATGTTAATTTATTCTGCCAAGAGGATAAACCTTTGCTGGACTCTTGTTGGATATTAACTGAGTTGTTGTCATCTGTAAATGCGTGAAGAAGTAATTTTGTTCCTTCCTCAGGTCATGGGAGGGGCTGAACCAACTCTGTATCGGGGGTCAGTGTGGTACACCCCTATAGTAGAGGAGTGGTACTACCAAGTGGAGGTTTTGAAGCTGGAGGTTGGCGACCAGAATCTGGACCTGGACTGCAGAGAGGTAAACTTCAAACTCTGCAATGCTTCCCTGATTATCTCCATCACCCATCACCATGTAGAGATGAGCATTATATTCCTGTGAAGGATATGTTTAAGTTTGAACCAGAAGACAGTACAGGCCATGCAAAATTAATTGTCAACGTGTTGAATTGTATCAAGGTTACAACACGGAAATGAAACAGAATCTGAGTAGCAGTTCTGCAAAGGAATGTAATCTGTTTATTTCCCACTTGTGAAAGAACTTCCTCGTTTTCTTTTTTTTTCTGTTTGCTCAAGGTCTTCCATAGGGGCCTGTTGAACTGAGAGAAAGCCTACTGCACTCAACTCTTTCTCCCTCTCTTTCAGTACAACATGGATAAAGCTATAGTTGACAGTGGAACGACACTGCTGCGTCTTCCTGTCAACGTCTTCAATGCAGTGGTAGAAGCCATCACACGCAGTTCTCTGGTACGTTGCTGTCTCTCCACAGACAATGATGAAACATGTTGTCAGAGCAAAGATATGCAGGGGCGGATAGCACACACTCACTCTTCAAGGACGTAGTAGCTTTGAGAGGGAAGAATCGGGAGTTTTTCAGCTATAAAAATGTGTGTGTGCCCATGATTTGTTTCTTTCTCGTTTCTGCTTTGCACATTTTTCACCTCTTGTAACCGCACACAAACAGTACTCAAGGTTAATTTGAACCTGGAAGCAACATTTTCAATTAATGTATCCACATCCTTGGAGATTAATCCCAAGTGGTAAAATGAAAGAGAACAGCAAACCCTGACCTTCTGTTTCTGTCTGTTTTTCTTTCGCCCTGCATGTCTCTCTTTGTCTATTTCTTTCTATTTGTGTCCTTTTTTCCTCTTTGGTTCAGATCCAGGATTTTTCTTCAGGGTTCTGGGACGGCACCAAGCTTGCTTGCTGGATGAAAGGAGAGACACCCTGGAGGTTTTTCCCCAAGCTGTCCATCTACCTAAGGGCCACGAATTCTAGCCAGTCCTTCCGCATCACCATCCTGCCCCAGGTACCTTGATAAACATGAACTCTTCATCAACCTATACAAACACATATCAGTGCTCATTCTTTTCCTATGATTTTGTCCGGTATCTTGCAGCTGTACATCCAGCCCATCACAGACGTGGACGGCACGTTAGACTGCTTCCGTTTCGGAGTGTCTTCGTCAGCTAATGGCCTGGTGATTGGCGCTACTGTTATGGAAGGCTTCTATGTGGTGTTCGATCGTGCCCAGCGGAGACTGGGCTTCGCACTCAGCAGCTGTGCAGGTAAGGGTACATACAGGACTATTACTGAGACAGAAAAGTATGTAAAACTGAACAAACAACCCTCCAGATTAATTGTGAATACAGCCAAAGTGCCCATTTAGGTTGTTTGCCTCTCTGCCTGTGCGTTTGTGTAGCTCAGCCCCGTCCTCGGTCAAACAGACTATGACAGACAGAGAGCAGAGGAGAGAGACAGCACTGTAACCTGGTCACTATATAGAGTCCTAACCTTGCACTGTTATTGGCTTGGACTAAACACCACTGCCCAAACACATCAAAATACTCAGAAAATAAAAGATAATGGAAGAGGGCAGAGTCTGTAAAGATATAGTTACCGTCACACACTTCAAGTGGGTCCTAAGGGATGATTGAGAGAGATTACTTTTGTACGACTCTATATATTGTCTTTTAACAAAATCCATTGTTATACCCATATTAATATTTTCATCAGCCTGACAGCATCGCGTGTGTGTTTGTATGAAGCGATGAAAAAAATCATTTATGACATAAAAAGAATGATCTTTACACATTCAGGGCTCTCTTTATACTCAGGCACAAACATATACATTGAAATCACCAAAACACTTCATATCATAAATACACTCAAAGCCTGCCACAGCTGTTAAATTTTATTTCACCTTCTTTTTACAAGTGCTTGTATAAAAATAAAGATAGGACGAGCTTTTAATGATCCCTGGCGGGGAAATCGGATGAAATCCGGTAAAACACCTCATACTTGTTAAGCGCAGAAAATATTAAAGCTTTTATGAAAGGGCAATAGGTTGAGTCTCTTTTTACAGTTTCATTCATAGTAAATGTTGCTGTTGCAGTTCAGAAGTCCATAAAGTGCCTTTATTAATTGATACATTTTGAAAAAGTAAACTGTACTGTAAAGTCCGATGTACTAATACTTGCAGATTCACTGACCTAGACTTTGAGAATATCCTGTTGATTAAGACCTTAACAACAAATGTTAAACCTTAACCAGTGGTACTTCCTGTAGTTCTGTGTAAATATGAGCTTGGGCAAGACTTCCCACTCTCATCTTCAAGTACAAAGATCACCCTTTGTTCCACATTGAGCAAACAGACATGGAGCAGATGTAGGCTGAAGGTTGAGGATGCAGACTTGTGACTGTAGGGTTGCCAGGTCTAATTCCTCAGCTGGTTTCTTAAAATGTAGACCAAGAGAACTCTCAGCTATTAATGGGTTGTCTGTGAATAAAGCATATAACCTCAGATTATTTCAGTGATGCTGCCAGTCTAAGACAACTGTTGTGTTAAGAAGCTGCCACAAGTAAATCGACTTCTAACCTTAATCGTAATACAGTTTATGTTTTATATCTGTAACCAGCATTTGTTCAGTGTCACCAAAGCATAAACTTAGCTAAAAAACCCAAACTTTTTTTTCAGCAGTTTTTGTAATAAAAAAGGTATGAATGAAGATGTTATCAACTGAAAATGTTAACAACTGAAAATATTATTCTAATTTGGTGCTACTTTTCAGGGTCATAAGTTTAATTTGGGATTTTTTTTCTTTGGAGTTGCATGCAGAGTCATTCGATTGATCAGACAAATATTCGTGAACTATTTTGATAATTGATTAATTGTTTCAGTCATTTTTCAAGCAGAAATGTCAAACATTTGCTGGTTCCAGCTTCCAGATATTAAGGATCTACTGCTGTTCTCTGTTCTTTATGACAGTAAATGAAGAGTCTTTGGGTTTTGGTCTGTTTGTAGGACAACAGAAGCAATGAGATGGCATCACTTTGGACTCTGGGCCATTGTGAAGAACATTTTACAAATGTTTTGACATTTCATAGACTAAATGGTTAATCAAATAATGAAGAAAAACAGCAGATTGATCAATAATTAAATTAATCATTAGTTGCAGCCCTATTTACATGATCAGGTGTGTGTTTTCGGGCACTATATATTTTCCTCTTTACTTCAGATTTGACTGAGGTCTGGCAACTTTTTCCTATTTGTCTGCAGTGAGCGGTGGGGCAGCTCTGTCAGAGATCGCAGGACCCTTTTCAGCAGCAGACGTGGCAGCCAACTGCTCTGGCGGGGCGCCGAAGGAGCCTCTCCTCTGGGTGATCTCGTACGCCCTGATGGCAGTCTGCGCCTTGGTCCTCATCATACTGTTGCTCCTGCTGGTCCTGCCCTGCCGACGCAGAGACCGCTCCGGGGAGATAACCGATGAGTCCTCGCTGGTGCGCCACCGCATCAAGTGACTGAGAGGCAAGGGACGGGCGCACAGGGTGAACGGGCAGGGAGACAGCGAGCGCAGCCCATGCACAGCGGTGGAGAAAGGGGTGAGGCCCGGCCTGCACCGGAAGGTGACACTCGGCTCTGAATGTCTGACTGACTCTAGACTGCACACAGCAGGTTGCCCCACGGAGGTGGACACAGACAGATCAACTGCCTCCTGAAGGGAAAATCCACCCTTAAAGCAGTTCTTAAAAACAGCTGTTGGTGATTATTTATGGTTTGAATATCGTTTTTGGTGGTGTATCTTTCTTGTTCTCACTGATGATTGGTCATATCATGTCATATGTAGATACTGTGACAGAGAAACATCCAGGATAGAAGAAGAAGAAGAAGAATAGGTGCAATTTTCTCCACCAGCTTTAAAAGTTCAGGCCTATTCTCTTGCCTCTCATTCTCTGAGCTGTCCAAAGGTATTCTGGGAAATGTAGGACATCACAAACACAAACAGAGGGGTAAATCAAAGTTTGAAACACTTAATAACTTCTGATACACACTAAACATCTCACCAGCAACGATGTACAGCAATATGAAAATAGCCAAGTGGAGTTTGTGCCTTACTGACAGTCACAGGGCAGAACATGCTGAAAAATCATTGGTGCACTCTTGAACAATGTAAAAGTTGATTTCATTTTCAGACAAACTGTATTATTAATATCTGAAAGCACACAGCCTCCTGAAATTTGCCTTTACAGTTGATAATCTGCTTCCAACAGATGTGAAGGAATGTATCTAGTGCCTTCTTATACTTTGAAGTTGACCTCCAGTCTTCCATGGAGTAAATATATATATTTATATCTATATATATATATATATATGCGCCTATCTGTGGTGAGGTTAAGAGAAAAGCTGCTCAAACAATCACTGTTAATAGGATGAATATTACTCGAAGATACACATGTTTACAGTGCCTTTAAGTGTCTCAGCTCACTGCAGACAAAAAATTGATGTACAGTATCAGCAGTTTGAGACTCACTCTGCTGAATTGCACTTTGTTCCAGTCAATCAAAAGTGTAATGTAAATCTAAAGATCAATATTTTCTCAATCTTTTATGCAATTTGTTGTATTAATGTAGTTTTACTAATTCTGTATAAGATGTCCAACTTTATATTGAAATCTGTTTGAATGTGATTTAAGTATTATTCCAAATCTTTGCTTTTTAGACACTATATGTTTGATGGTACAAATGCATATTGCACATTTTGTACACAATTGGAAGCCAAAGGAGTTTTGAAACATAGGAAACACACTGTGGGTACCTGTGGGCTACAGGGAGTTCTCTAACAAAGCCAACGACCTGTTAGAAATAAAAACTCGGTCTCTTTACACTAGTGACAGCTTCTTATGGAAAAGTCCTGAGTGATGTGACTAAAGCTGCACCTATATGTCACTGTGTGCCAAAATTTAAAGTTGTGTGTAAGTGTCAATTTGAAGGTACACTCGAGTCTTTGAATGTTCCCTTATTTATACGTTGTTTTTTTTCTGTGCCAAAATTGTACTTGTGCTGTAAACGAAAGAAGTTTTCTGACCAAATCAAAGATGTAAATCAGTTTAAATTAATAAACATTTCTTTTTTGTGAAAAGTTACCCAGGAGCAAAGGAGGCTTTGGTAGTCGGAGGGAACAAGCGTCATGTGGTTTGTGAGTGACATCTTGTGTTCACACATGGTATCTCCATTTTCTGCCTCAAATATCACCATAAAGTCAAATAAACAATGTTGATCACATTTATACAGATTAGAATATAGACTTTATATATTTCACAAAAATATACAAAAATAAAATAAACTGCAATAATATGAGATGATGTCAAAACATTGTTCATTGGAGAATAATACATGAATTTGAGCAATACCAAAGTCTGCTTCATCTGTGATGTGAATTATGTAGATGCAGAGCAGTAATATCAAGTACAACTTATTGTTGAGCCATTTTTAAATATATTATTTTTGCACACTTAAAAAATAAAATAAACTGTAAACGCAAACATCTCAGATAGTTCATCTCTGGTTCTGTCATCAGTCATCTTGATGCTTCTGTAAACAGAAAAAAATACAATTATTTTTTTGTTTGATGTGATGATTAGTGTTTTGTGAATATTAAATCAAAAAGAATATAGTCATAGCTAATCATAAATGCTGTCATTACTTCCATCATGTTAGCATCTGACTTACCTTATTAAAAATATGTAAAATATAAACAAAAAATGCGAATTACTTTGAATGATTCCATGTCAAATGACCAAGCCCAAATTAAAGTTTGAATGTGGCTTATTTTGATTGGCCAGCAGTGAAAGAAAACACACACAACAATCATCAAAACTGTTCATGAATTGTTTCAGCAACAAGTAAATATTATCTACATTAACAACAGTGAAACACGCCATGTGGTTTAGAGGTCAAAGGCCAGTTAATGTCAAAACGGGATTGCCCTTTTACTTGTCATAGACTTAAAACATTTTTACAGACATGATTAAGATGGATAGAGATAAAAGACAGCTTGTATTAAGACTCAGCTATGTGTAGGCGTTATAACTGCACATCCAGCATGAGTCCAGCAATATTACTTCGAGCACCAGCTAGTTAAACCTCAATACTTTGTTTTTACCCTCATCTGAAGGTAGATCCAGTCCAGGAAGTAGGTGACATTTCCATAAACACCTGGCTTGTTTTTCTCAGTGCAGTGTTTCCCCCAAATACTGTCCCCTACGAGCCACCATACACCGTCCTGCAGGGACACCAGGGGGACGCCGCTATCAGTCTGAGAAAGAGCGTAGCACAAAAATGAGTGAGATTTTATGAACTAAACACATAACACTCTTTGATTTAAACTATTCAAAGCTTTTCATGGATCTTGATAAACATCTAATGCTTCTTAAACTAAACAAAAAACACTGAATGTTTAAATTTAATCACACTGAGATCGTTGTAAAGCCCTTGAGATTGAATGTGGCAAACTTAAACATGATGTCATGGTCAGCAGCCATGTCAGTGCTCTAACTTTACATTCATAGTTGTATAAATGGTTTGTTGTAAGTCACAAAGTGGAGCAATTTATTTAAAGCTGTAACAGTGTACAGAACACAGTGCAGGTCCTGTTAGACTTTATGCCTCAGAGCATGAGCATGAGCATGAAAATGCTTTGAATTCCTTAAAGAACAGGAACTATTTTGTTTGTCACAGCTCCATTTGTGCATGAAGAAATTGTACCAGGAAATATCTCATTATAAAGAGTTTGTTGCTGCTTTCAACACTGATTTCTTTGACTACATTATTCTGTAGGATCATTCGAGGTTGTATCGAGGCTAACGCTTCAACATATCAACCCTGAAGGCAGTGGACCCGTGTGGCAGCAGTCTGTAACCATCTGGTGCTCACTTTAGACTAAAACAAACTGCTCTTTGATCAATTTATGAATTTAATGTGTGCTGTTTTAGTATTTAAACTTCATTTTCCCACCACTTACAGAAAATAATGTGTGTGTGTGTGTGTGTGTGTGTGTGCCACTGGTTTGTCTTATACGGAAGCACATTGCTGCAAGAAAAAGAAAAATGGATCGTTATCACGTTATGTAATGTGAAACGTTTATCGTTAACAAAATATTTTTTACATTGTCACGGAATAACATACCATTAACTTATTGGTATCACATAAAACATTTTGTCGTTATAACAAGATATTTTTACATAATTTTAACATAAGGTTTTATGTCATAACAATAAGTTAAGTTATCACGTTATAGATGTATGGAGAAGTTGTACCGCGACTCTTTGAGGTTACAACAATACATTTGAATGTTGATTGAAATATCTTGTTATAAAAATTAACTCTTCACATTATAACATGATGCTGATCTGTTTTTCTTTTCGAGCGTCGTAGCAGTACGCTGTCGTAGTCTTACATGGCACATGTCAGTTACTGCCTCCGTCTCTCTGGCACATAACATGTCCTTTGATATCCTGCCACTGTAAGCGATGGAGCTGTTGCAGTCTGCAGTGTCTATGAGAGAGACCTGAGCCTCCATCAGGTACGTAGAGCCAAGGTCTGTCAGATAACAAGAATTTAATTAATCTAATTTAAGTATTGTAGACAGTGTCTCGTCACTCATGTAACCACAAAGGTCTCACCTCCATTTACTGTGCGACCAAATTGTGTTATCCAGCCTGTCTGAGGAACTGTGATGTTCAGACCAACACTTGGGAGGCACACAGGTCCAATGTTACTGGAAGCTGCCGAAGAAAAGAAAATGTCTTGTTAAAAGACACAAAGGGAGGATTTATACATCAAGCTGCTTTCCACAGAGTGACGGACAATAAACACTAAATTGTCACCTAAATAAGAGTAATGCAGTCTAATACAACAGTCATGCAATAAATCCTTCCTTCGTGAAGGCTAAAATAATCAGTTTTTGTTTTAGAGAGGTGTTGTTTCAACTGTACGACCATTTTGGAGGATGAAGTTATACGTACAGGTGTTTCTATTATTTTGTCCACCCCATTTATATCAACATGGACAGCCTAAATAACGGTGACGCCTGTCTCTCTCTGTCACCTGTGACGTCCAGAGGTTTAGAGAGCCTCATCAGAGCGATGTCATTCCTGCGGGTGACGCTGTCGAAGCCTTCATGTGCTATGATGCGGCTCACAGAGTAAGCAGGGTTAAACAGACTGCCTAATGGATCCACTATCCCAGCATACACTGTCCAGTCTCCAGGGCTGGAGGCCCTTTAGGGAACAGAGACAGCACAGAGTAGATTCAAGGTGGATCAGACCACAGCAAGCACTGATTTGAGAAGTGTGATGAGAGGGCCTCACCTGGCCACACAGTGTGCTGCAGTGACTGTCCAGTAGGGGGAGATGATGGCTCCCCCACAGCGGTGGGAGCCTGCAACCTGCAGGCTGACCTGCCAAGGCCAGGAGCCTAGAGAGGCCGGCCGGCCCCCAGAGGCCCTGCTGGAGTTCACCCCTTTCCCACAATCTGAGGACAAAAGTGCCTGTTAGAGAGGATGCATTCACTGCCACAGAGCTTTGAGAAACAGGTGCTGTATAGACACTGTAAATACTGCAGCGTAAAGTTGTATTATAAAGAAGAGAGTGAACAAACAGAACAGTGATATCTTAAATCTTACAGTTAATTAATCATGATTATATTTAATGATAATCATCTAATTTTGAGTCATTTTTTAGGGAAAAAACTAAAACTTCTGTGATTGTTGCTTCTTAAATTGTTTGGTTTATTTCCTCCTCTCTGTCAGTAAACTGAATATTACTGGGTTGTGGAATAATCAAGACATTTGAGTACGTCATCTTGTGCTTTGGGAAACACTGATCGACATTTTCCCCGTTTTCTGACTTTTCATAGACCAAACAACTAATCAGTTAATTGAGAGATTAATCAAACAATTAGTCGACAATGAAAATAATCATTAGTTGCAGCCCTGGTTGGTAGTAATGTGGCCTTTTTAAACATTCTGGGCAACAACATTGTCTTCTAAGCATCAAGTTTTGTAGAAGCCTTAAATCTTTTTTTTAAATCTCATTTATAGATTTAATTAATTGGGGACATGCGCACAACACACAGTCCTGCTGCAGGACTCCTGCACACAGTTTCATCAAAGACAGAGACAAAATGTCCCAACATCTCAGTCTTAGATGTCAAAAACTGCAGCAAATTATCAACACAAATGCAGACCCATATACCTACTGTGTAACCTAATGATTGGAGAGGAGAAAATATAAATAAATGCACAAAAACAAATAATGAATATCTGAATTGTATTAATATATTATAATATTCCCTCTCTAGAATTAAAAATAAACTTGATTCTGCGTTGATTTCCTTTGTTTTTAGGATGTGTAATAATAACATACCAGTACAGCGCAGTGTCACCACACTGTTGTTGGGGCAGATATTGCTGCAGGTGGGAAAAAACAAACATTTGAGGTAGAGTTAGCTTCACACTGATTATCATTGAGTGTTAACAACTTAATAACCAGTTCACTAACCTGAGGACCAGCTGCTGTAGTATGGACACCTCGGGCCTGAAGTCAGACTTCACTCTTAGGAATCCAGCATCAGAGTCAGTCTTCTGTTGGCCTGATTTAAAATATGTGCCCCTGTCATGGGAAATACAACAAATTCATTCAAACACATTAATCCTTCACATGTCAGATTATAGAGGAGCACAGTTTCAGTATCCAGTGAAACACAGGAGCATGTTACCTGCTGTATCCGATTTGCTGGCAGCTGGCTCTCCCCTGTCGCTCGGTCCAGCCGAGAGAACACACCGTCCTCCAGTTTTTACTCTGAGTGGAGTAGATCTGGAGCAGGAAGCTGGAGCCGTGCAGCCTCACTGAGAGACAGCAGCAAACACAAACACTGAGCTTGTTTTGTTACAAGAGGAAAGTAGTGCAGTCAGACCACATGATCACCTCAGTGTTTGTTTGGTCACTTCCTATGGACATTACTACATTTTTATATATATTCATTGGCATTAATGTACTTTTCAGTCTCCAAGACTACTGCTAGTGTCTTAACTGCTATATATATACATATTTACTGCATATTAGTGTTTTTCACGGTATATTTTTCTATTCTTGCCAGACTTATCCTTTGCCTTTTGCTATTGTTTGCCCTTATTTATGATCTTCTTAATAATCTGATATTTTTTTCAGTTTAGCTACTACATAGTTTTTGCTTGCCATGTCCCAAGAATGTCATTGGTCAGAATTACATTGTGTTAGACCATGTATTTGACAAAACACTTTGACTTGACTGGACTGTGTGTGTATCATACAAAGAAAACTGACATTTAGCGACAGTGTTCTCTGTGGTGTCTTTAGTCAAGTTTGATGCTTTAAAAGCAAGAGAAAACAAAATCATATGTGGTCTTTCACTTGAAGTACTTCGATATAATTTGAATCATGTGGAACTACAAGACAATCATCAACATTAGTGTGTTTGATAGACTGATGAACAGAAAACTTCATAAAGCTCACAAATACAGGCACATAACTTTGATGTAACGTCAGCAAAACTTAAATCAGTGCGTTCCTTTTAGCTGTAAAAGATGTGCAGGCTATAGAAAGGCAAGTAAAACAGATTGCAGGTGTGTTTTATCCCACTTTTGGCCCCTGGAGGAGGCTGTTTACCACAGTTAGCTTCATCCTGGCCTGCAGGACAGTTCTTCACTCCGTCACACCACTGAGACTCCCACACACAGCTCCCATCACCACACTGCATCCCGTGCACACAGGCCGAGGAATCTGGGAGACAAGATGAGACGGAGGGAAAGACTTAGACACTATACTGTGTGTGTGTGTGTGTGTGTGTGTGTGTGTGTGTGTGTGTGTGTGTAAAGGTTGTAAAATTATATGATTTATTACAGTGGACAGTGGGGATAAATGCTTCACTCACAGTAATAACCGAGGAGGATCCCAGCCAGCAGCAGGAGGAGCAGCAGGGAGATCACAGCGGCCACAGTGAACTTCACACACCGCTTTTTTACATCTGCAGGACGACACACACTGTGACTGGAAACCCATTTACACCCAGTATACCACCTGGTTAAATGAGTTCAGTGATGCCCCTTTTCAACCAGGTTTATCTCAGTTTAGTCACATAAAAACATTTGTATTATTTAGTTTTTTATTGTACATGTAGAATTCTACATACAGAATATGTGTACATATGTATATGTGTGGTAATAATAGATTAAAAGAGGAACATTTGTATTTTTAATCATGTGCAAGTCACTGACCGTGCTGAAAATGGAAATCAACTTAAAGTTTATCCCAGTCATTCTATATATCTGATTAATTATTAGTCTATAAATTTTATCTGAATCTCTATCATAAGTTTTGCAATATTTAGTTATGAGACTATCATTTCTGTTTCAACTTCATCTAATCATAGGTCATTTTACATCTGGTGCATCAACACTAAACATTGAAATACACATGCACATAGATTTATTTAGTTTGCAAATCGTTTTTGAGAAAAATCCTATTCGCAGCCTGCACAGATGTCCTGTTTTAACAGTTGTATTAAAATCATTTCAACAGTATAACCTGCTAATTCAATAAAAAGGAGACTGGACTACCTTTGTGTTTGGGAATGGAGTGGCTGATCTCAGGTGGGGGTTTTGGGGCCACGTGATGGACATACTGAGGCTGAACATCTGAACAGCTGGGAGGAGAAAGTTGCCTCTGGTCATCTTCATGGATGAAATAAGGACTTAAGTCCGGATACTGTCAGAAAAGCATACACGATGAGAGTGAAGATGTCATACTCTCAATTTAAGAATTTGACCTCTTTTCTTGTTTCAAATGATAGAAAAATGCCTAAAATGCAAATGTACACGTGAGATTCGTCCTGCGTTTTAAAAACAGATCGAAACACATTTTAATCATTCACATTTCTAAACGTATATTTTCAATACTGGTATTATTAAAGTATAAATTATCAGTTCATATATTTGTATGTATGTTTCTATTCAAGAAGTTCTTCAAGCTGATATGAATACAAAAATGAAAACTTACCGGATTGGTGGTCATTTCCTGTTTAACCATCAATAGCTTAATATTTACTGCCGGATACAGAGAAATGTCCTCCTGAGATAATTCAAGCATCAATCTTGACTGTAAATAATCTGGTCAATATTAACGTCCTCTCTAAGAGTATTTGAAGCTTCAAGAGAGATTTTTTCTCTGATGAAATTTAGATGTCTATGATCTCCTCTCACATTCAGCTGGCTCTGCTCTCTACATCCTCACACCAGCGATGACATAAAGAGTGTGTGTGATCGTCTGAGTGGCCACTCCTCACACTTCACTGGCATCGGTTTAAAGTTTCCCTCCTGCGCACACAACAAGCATCAAGAGAACGGTTACCTGGTATAAACAGCCCGCAAGTGTTATCTGCTGAACTGTCAGCGCTGTGAGTGAGTGAGTGCTGTTACACTGCGGTGGAAAGGTACTTCAGCACACCAACTGTATACAGACAAACACATTAAGCTTCAATACTTGAGTCAATGATTGATAGAAAATGCAAGAGCACACTTAGCTCTGTACACGAATAAGTTAAAATACAACTCGACAAAACTTGACTTGACTTAAAACAAATGTATTTTATTTATTTTAATGATAGAGCAGCAATTATATATAATTTTTTTACAGACCAGTAAGTCATAAAAAGTGAAAGAAAGTTGCTGAAATCTGTACACACATCATACATTTCTAAATGCCCTACAGATACTCTGCAAGATTTACAACATAACGTAGTATTCAGTCAATACTAAAAGAACTCAACTAACAATCAGCTGAAGTCAAACTAAAACGTGCCAGAATTAAAATGGCATTTCGAGTGCAGTTTGTTTAAATGCATAGAATACATTCATAAGGCATGTATGCATGGGTAAAGGGCCTTGGATATACATTGCCAATAATTCATCACTTCATCTAACAGTCAATAATATGACATAAAACATAGGGAAACAATCGTGCCTTCACAGTAAACATCTCCTAAACCAGGCTCGACCGTTTCAGCACCAGTTTATTGGTGTTTATTGGTTTTTATTACTTTTCTGTTAAAGTGCAAATTCATTTCCTCCCGCACGTGTTCCCTGAAGCAGGAAGTGCTCCGTCTCTCAGGTCTACACCCAGGCCTGCCAGCCCGGGAAGAGTCTGCTGAGGTTTTTTGGGTCCATGGCTTGTTGGATGAGCAGGTTGACCTGCCCCCCCACGCTGAGCACCGTCCCCTCCTCCACCCCCTTCAGCTTCTCCTGCAGCCTCAGCAGCACCCGCTCTGCCACTTTGTTGAAGCTCTGGCTGTCACTGCAGGAGGGAGAGCAAAAGGTGATGAGACAGAGCTTTAATAGAGACAGAGAACTGTTGTTCAACATCACTGAGAGGACGCTCATCTTCATCATCTACCTGGATTTATGGTGGTTGTCTATGTCGTCTCCCCCCATAGTGGAGCCGAGTGTGGCATTGAGCTCCTGCTGTTCGTCGTGCTGCAGGTAAAAGGCCTTCAGTGGGCTCATGGTCCAGTCGAACAAAGGGTCATACAGCAGCACCTGTACAGCACATGACCACAGAGGGACACACAGAGGCGATGCTTAACATGAGGTGAAGGAAATTAATCGGTTAGTATTTCATGTTAACTAATGTTCTGTGGTCATCTTACTACCTGACTAATGTGGCTGTTAAATAAAGCCATTGACTTTAGACCAGCTGTATGTTGGTCTATGGTGCAGTCACTTTCTGCTCCCTCCAGATAACAACGCATCATCAGTGTGCCTGACCACGACGCATTTTAAGTTGTTCTTACCTCTACAATGGTCAGCAGTGCTTCTTGAGAGTTCCTCATCACCTCAATCGTCTTCTCACAACATCTGGAAAGAGGAAATACATATATGTTTATAAAACATTAACACTGTAGTGCCTCTGCTTTTCAAAAGACAAATCTCAATCAGTAGCTTGAAATATGTTAATATATCTTATTTAGCTTATACTAAGCTGTATTTAGTTTGATAAATAAAGAAAATGAAACAAATTTGAGTGTCCTTGAAGGTACCACAAACTACAAACCAGTCCTGCAAGTTAATTTTCACACAGTAGAGACATGAATATGAAATAGAGGCTGACTGGAAGAGAGGAAATCAATCTTAAAATGTGCAGTATGTTTTTATTATCTGAAGTTAACTAGATTTGTGCTTATGGGGCTAAAATGACAGATTGATGACAGATTAAAACAATAACCGTGATGGAAAGAAACACCAAATGAAAACGTTCTCAGGCTTGACTTCCCATAATGGTTTATAAATATTTAACAACATGATCTCCTTCCTGACTTCTCCTCACCTCCTGAAAACTCCCTCCACTCCAGTGATGCCCATTCCATCCACAATATCTCTGGACAGTCTGAAGGGGACGGTCTCCGGGGTGGGAAGGATCTTCCCCTGCTCAAAGGCCACACCTGAACATAAAACACATGAAAAAGAAAAGAGGGAATCATTATTTGTCAAATCAAAAAATGCAGTTTGATCAAAATTTCTAAATGTAAAATAGGTCTCCTAGAGGGTTACACAAGACCAGCGAGCTCAATACACAAGGCGCTTGTTTACACAGCCTCACCTTTTCTGAGGAGAAGAATAAACTTTCCATGTTCACACACATGTAAATAAAACTAATGAGTAAAAATTCGTACCTAAATCGATGTGCACCAGTTCAGCAGTCTGCTCATCAATCAGAATATTCTGAATGTGTCGGTCACCCAGGCCTACGATGTAGCCGACTGTGGGCACAAAACAGAAAAGTGAGCAAGTAATTCATTGGCTCAGTCAAAAACAGGGTCATATAACACTTCACCATGAAATGAAAAGTTACTTTAATTACTAGAATAATTTGTTCAGTCTCTCTGTCATAATTTATACCTTATACCCGCATATGGACCAGTAACAAAATACTGATTCATTATTTGAGGAGAATTTTTTCGTCTCTTTACTCCTTTTTTTTTTTACCATTTTCGGACGATTTATGGACCAAACAACTGAGCGATTAATCAAGAAAACTATCAACAGATTAATCGATAATGAAAAAAAAATGTTAGCTGCAGCCATACCAAACACCTGCTGGAAAATGTAAAGATATTGTGCCAAATCTTGTCTGTGAGACTTGATGTTAAGCTGTTGCCTGTGCCATAATGTATTTATATTAGAAGCTTTGGACTGAACATCCAGCACAGTACTGTCTGTACCTATAGAGGAGGTGGCCACACTGCGAGTGTAAGCCAGCCGTTTCTCCATCCACACCGCGGGGTCCAGGAATCGCTCCATGCAGAAATACCTGAATACAGGCCTGAAGTTCTTGCACACCTCGCTGTAGGCCTGGAGCTTCTCATCAAACGCCAGCCTCTGAGCCTCCTGTAGAGACAACACAGCAGGGGGTGAGCAGAATAGGTTTTGAGTTTCTTTTTTATGTATGGAGTGCAAATTGAACATGCAGTTCTGATTGTGAGTGTGCTCGATCTTTTCCATCCAACATCATTCTGTGCCGAATATGCCCGAGCAGTACCATCATCTTCTTGCGGCAAGCTAGGTTGGTCCAGTCCCGGGGTCTGAAGCGTTTGTGAGCTCCTTTATTGGGATCCACCAGAAACTCCCCAATAGGCACCGTGCCTGAACACCACTCTAACACGCCGCTACGCTGCGAGAACGGCACCACCTGGGACCAAACGAGACACGAAGGCGGTTTAAGTGTTTTTGTTTTTTCACACTGCTTTGATGTTGATTAAAATGAGGGAATTACAAGTCTATGATGCAAAGATCAAGGGAAATGTGAAACCAAATAACCCAGTCCTGATTCATTATTCTCTTTGAATTAAAGAGCAGAAGTTTAAACACATGATCATGATGTGTGTGTGTGACCTTGTATCGTCTGATGTTGAGCTTCCTCTTGCGGGTGTCCGTGTTGCGCTGCAGCAGCATGGAGCACATGCCGAAGACCTGCTGCATCACCGCATCCTGCCGCAGGTCATCCTGACCCTGTTCACAGCGAGAGGGCAAAGGTCACCGGAGAACATATAGTCGACTACAGCAACCACTCATTTTAATCTGTATTCTATATATGTAAAAAAAATAAATGATATTTGTTTTCTAACCTTTCTAATCTCTTAACAAGGCATTAAACACATTAACATACGAGAAAAGTGTTTAATCCTCTGATATATGTCTGTTTTTCAAATCTATATTGGTAACATTCCCGTTAATATTCCAGGACTGCAAAATATCACTTTCATATTTTTCACAAATGAGCAACCTCAAGAAGGACCTGGTATGTTATATCAAATGTGACAATAATAAAATGCCTTAATATCACACATGTTTTACTGTGTGACATACAGAAGGGAAAGAAAATCAGCTAAATAATAATAAACAATATTGTAGCATATTGACCTAAAAACAGAAATTCACTGAGGTTAATGATCAGAAAAACTGTTATTTCACCATGACTCTCCCAAGTGTCTAAGAGGTGAATTATTAGCCTATGAGTGGCTAACAAGTGTTTCCGCAAACACAAACACACACACACAAACTGAAGAATGTCCTGATCACGTAGCTGTGAAAGCATGTTTGCAATCTAACAAACTTTGCATTTGTCCTGGTACAAAAACAAGATTAATTATTAGCAGCATCCAAAGTGAAATAGAACTGAAGTTAAAAGAGAGCGCCGGTCGGACTTAAATCAACATGACAGCTGCAGCTTTAGCTTCAAAGGGAGGGGATTAGTTTAGTCAAGAAACACACGCGTACCAGACGTAAAAGAATGTCTTTGCACATGTTCGTAACATTAACCTCACTTATCTAAGGCATACTTCTGACGACGCACACAGAGGTGTTACCTACCTTGACCAGCTGTCTCCTGCTCTTACCGTCAGAGCCGACACAGTCGATGATCTTGGGCAGGTTGACTCCTCCGGCCAGGTGATAGTGGGGCACGAAGGATCTGACAGTCACCGGGTTGTCATAGCAACCGGATGGATCCACCTATTATGCATTGAAAGCACTCGTTAACATACAACGGCGTTAAATATTGTGGACTGTGCTGTCTTTAACATGTGGGACAGGAACAAAACGATGAGTTAAAATTTCATTTTGTGAAGTCTGTACTTGTCTGCAACTTGCATAAAAACACAAGATCTTTGTTTCATCATTTTTCACCTTGATCTCCATTGTGGGGATGACAACCTCATCCAGGTCTTTGATTTGCATGATGGGCTGGTCAGCAGGGATGGGAATGGCCTCTGTAATGAAGCAAGAACACCAAGGATGACTCAGCAGCTGGACATATAATACAAACACATGGGTAAAGAATAGAGAGGCTTGTTTTCCACCAATCTAACAGAAATAGTTTTTGCCATCCTTGCCCAAAACAAAAAAAGGATTAATTACTATCACACCGACAAACTAACTACCTAAGTATCCACCATGAGGATGCAGGTTGGAATTTATGTACATCACAGTGCTACATCTACTCACTCTTCTCAGTCTTGTGCCTGCTGGCGTCCATATAAGCCAGAGTGATGTAGGCATCACACAGACGCTCGATCCCTCGGATCATCGCCGCTCTCTTCTTCTTGATGGAGTTAATGATCTTCTTGGCCACATCTGAACGCTCCTGCACAAGAAAAAAAGACAGTGACAATATTTACATTAAAAAGGCAGAGGAAATGACTTTTACTAATTACAGAACGTTGTGTTTGTAAACAGTAATGCAACTAATCAATACTCAATAAGTGTAGAAAACCACGCAATGTTATTATGAAAGTGGCGAACAAGTTCTTTGGCAATAACCAATAAGTAGAAAATACTATCACTTTGGACAATAACATTGTGATATCTGATTTTGTACAAATCATCCAATCTGAAGCATGTGTTGTTGTCAAACTGAGGATTTAATCAAAGCCTCACCAGATCAAATGGTGAGGGCTGCTGTCTTGCACTCTTCGACACGCGGCTCTTGCCGAAGTTCTCGTCTTTGTTGGCGTTCACCAGGGCGAAGATGATGAAGAGCGTGTGGTGAGGGTGCTCCAGAGACGCTCGGCAGATCAGCTGTGAGGAGAGGAAACCAGTGAAGCAGCAGGTTTTTTCAAAAAGGGCAGTAATATGATTCATTAACTGTATCAAGCTAAATCTGCTACAAAGTTGGATTCTTCGGAAACTGAGTGACGCTGGATGAAGTGAGTTTGCATGCAGAGGAAAGTCGGCTGTAGATGTCTGCATGTTGCAGGTAACCATTGATGTACTGCCGTTAATGTGCATTAAAAAAGTGCTGCATTACCTCACTGAGGACGTCATGGAAGCCAGTATCCTCACTAATGCCAGTTGCCATCTTGGTCCCCATACGAGCGGCCAGCTGATACATGAGAGGCAGAAACTTGTAGGAAGGGATCTTCTTCACCCCTTTCTGGGAGAGAAAAATACAAGCACTGTACTTCCATTTCCTCGAGCAGCTTTTCATCTCAAACTCAAAAGCAAAGCTGAACAACCCCGTGTCTGTTTTACGAACCTTCATCATGTCATTCACTGCCTTAACGTCGGCGTTCTCCAGCCAGAGTGAAGCAAGGCGGAACACCCAGGTGTCGTGCTCCTCACCCTGCTCCAGACACTGGATGTAGTTCTCCACCGCCTTACAAAGGAAACGCTGTTTGTCCGACTGCAGGTTGGACAGGGCCTTCTCGTCCAGCTCCAGCTCTCTTTGCACTTTTATTGTGTACCTGTGACGTCAAAGGAAAATCATCACTTTGCCTGCATGTCTACTGTATGTATTTATCCGTCTAAAGTCTCTAATTCATGCCGTGTTGGAGGAATCCATGCTTTTAAAACACTGACCTGTTAGATGTTACTTTACGCTCCCTCATCAGGTCCACCTCCTCTTTGGCCTTCTCCAGCAGCGCCTGCTTGTTCTCAAACTCAGACGAGTTCATGTACTTGTCGATGCTCTGGTACTGAGCGTCGGAGAAGCGGGCCAGAGACAGGAAGGCCTCCGTCCTCTGACTCTGCAGCCTGGAGTCCTGATGAACTCCTGAGTCCTCCTCGATCACCTCCACTGCCTGAGAGAACGGCACAGGAGAGGCTTTTACAGGTTTGAAACGCTGACAGCTTCTCTGACAAAAGGAAGTTAAAAATAACACTAACAGAGTGGCATCATTTGGTAACTTGGATGACAATGGATAGAGGCAGGGACAGGCAAACACACACGCACACGTATTAATAATTTAAATGTGTCCATATGAATCTACATAAACTGTAAACTTGCAGAAGTTTAACATGTATTTTGGTGCACTCCTTATTTATAGTGACATAAATCAATAATTCATGTGTGAGTATCTGAGTGTGGGAGTCCGAATACTGTCTGGACGAAGGGTAACAACTCTTTCACTTCTCTGATGGTGCAGGAATATGTGTGTGCTTCAGAGTGTTACAGAGATTCACTGAGTTACACGTTCAAACATTTTTAGACCTTTCTATTTCCTGATTGCTTCCACTTTCTGCTGAGAAAAAGCTCCCACGAGAAAATAGTTCTGCCCTTTTATATTTGAATAAAGCAATCAGGTTGGCAGAATACCTGATGAGCTTCCTCTTACCCTCTCGAGGTAGTTCTCCAGTATCACTCCGGGGCTCTCCAGGCACGTCTCAGCCAACCAGTTACCACACAGCCTGAGGCACTCGGTGTACACCGGGACCACTGCAGGGTTCAAGTCCACCTGACCAACAGATAACAAAACATAGAGAATAGTTCATTGAAGCCTCTTGACATTTTGGATTTTTACTTATTCTACTCAGTCTGATGATGAAGATGGTGATGTTTAGAAATGGCCCAGTCTTACTGCATTACAAACAAAGTCTTAGTGGACAGCATTATAAAATGTACATTGTGTCTCACAATTGAAGTAAGTGAAGTCTGTGTCTGACGCATCGTGCATCTTTATACAGTATATGTCAATGGGTTGTATCTCACCTTTCCCTCAAGGTTGCTGATCATCTGTCTCAGCAGGCCCAGAGCCAGTCCCTGCTCTTCCTTAGCCCAGAACACCTGGGCTTCCTCCAGTTGCCATGACGACACAGGGGATGATGCCCAGGACCCTCCACGACCCTGCTGCTTCATCTGGAAGACTGCCCGCTCTGCCAGCTGGACAGGAACCACAGCACTGTGAGTACTCTGTGGATAACTGTTCTGACCATATCACAAACAAACACGCACACTACTCCTACCTGTGTGTTCCTGGCCTTGCGAGCCAGCCGGCAGAGCTCCATGAGGTGGTCGGTGAGCACCGAGCTGAGGTACTGGGTGCTGTCAGGGTCTCCCAACCTGGACATCAGGGTGTGCTGGGCCACAGAGCGGGCAGCCAGGATGGGCTCTACCAACGCAAAGTCGCTGTCGATGAGCAGCTGGGAGTGCTGCTTCCACTGGCTACAAACCTCCCTGAGAGTCACGTCTAAGAAGGGCCTGATATCAAACATTCAAAAGCAAATGATATTAATAAATTCACTCTCCATCAGGTCAACCGAATAGATGAGGGAATAGCCTGCTGATATCACCTGGAAAAGAGCTGTTTGACACTCTCCAGCTCCCTGATGGTCTGCAGGTTCCTGAGAGCCGGGTACAGAGAGGACACGGCCTCCAGACTGCCCCTGCACAGCTCTTCCACCTCTGCACCCCTGTGCAAACACACAAGCGCATAGATGGGTGAATTTTGTCTGGTCAGAAGTGAACTTGAAATTGCACAAGTGTCTAAATGTCTACCATACCTGGCCTGTTTCATGGTTTCATCAAATACGGAGAACTCTTTGTCTCTCAGCGCTTGCAGGGAACAAAACACTGATTCATGGAAGCCAGCTTTGGATTTCTCACTCCTGGTAAAAACAGATTAGATTCGGAGGGAAGTGAGAGACTTGCAGTGATTCTCTGATGGGTTATTGCACCCTCAACTGTGTGTTGGCCTCACCTCCCTGACAGCTCACAGTCCCACTGCGTGTTCCTCCAGGCGGCCTGGAAGCGGAGCTCTCTCAGCTCCGCTCCCCACTCCACCCCTTCACTCTCCAGACCCCTCAAGTAGGTGGCGAGGATGCTGCTCAGACCAAAGTTCTGCAGGCCCTGTTGGTGCAAGAGGAGGGGGAACATCACCACTGGGGAAGCTGAAGTACACAAACATGAACATCTGGCAAACTATGTGATGAGACAGGTCTTTCGTTATGTACCTCCACAATCCCCACTTGTCGAGTGACCTCAGGTAGAGTAGAGTGGAGGTCGTACGTAGTCAGGGCCTTCCCCCACATAGCCTCATGCTCATAGGTTCGAATCCTATAAATGAGAATGACAGAACAAGGGAACAAGTGAGAAGTGTGAAAGATGGTGAGCAGGTCTCATTATTAATCTGATGGGTCCTACCTTGTCAGTGGACTGGTCATCGTCTCCCCACCACAGCCGTACAGACTGTCAGGCTCTCCGATGCTCCGATACACCTCAATGAGCAGCTCCTACAAAAGAGAACGATCACAGCACAAATGAGTGGCATTAATACTTTGCATATGGTTTTACGAACAGCTGTATATTATTATGCATGTTTAGTATCACACTGGACTCACAATGGCCAATAAACAATCAAACTTTAATGGATTCAGGTGGACATTCTTTCAAAAAATACACCAAGGAGAAATCTGAATTAACAAAACTGTCAATACAGAAATTACACCTGACAGGAGTGACATGAAGAACTGACCTGCAGGCTGATGTTGGTGTCTTCCATACTCTTCTCAGTCAGGCTGGAGATGGTGAGGGTCTGGCTGTTGTCTTCAAAGTTGATCTTGCGTGTTGCTCTCGACTTGGTTCTGCAGATTTGGTAAATGCAACGAAATACATCAGCTTGGTTATCAGTGTGATTGTTATCTTGATCAAAAAAACATAACAACTTGAAAAACGGTGGTTGAAAAAAGGAAGGGTTTATCCTGATACATCCTCATAATAATAAGCTAGCAGCAAGATATAGCTTAGCAGCAAGGCTAACATGAAATATTACCATCTAGCAATACAAAAAAAAAGCATTCACTGCTGTACCACCAGACAGCAGAGCAGCTTCTTTCCTCAGGCTGTGAGAACCCTCAATTCATCCTCAGCACTCAGCCATAAAAAATTGTTTAATTTTCTGAATCTGACCTGGTGGCAAGCATTAAGAATAACGATCAGATCGTCTAGCTCCTGTAAAGACATGAATTTTTAAATCCCATTTAGAAAAATGTCCCCCAGTTTAAAAATGGAATTTCTACCTGCGACTTTCCTCCATGTTCGCTTTGGTCTTGTCGACGTAGATCTCAGTGTACAGCAGAGCGGTGAAATGTGCCGAGCAGGACTGAGCAGCTTTGGCCACCTCCAGGTAGTTCAGCTCCAGCCAGAAGTTTGAGTCGCACACTGTGCCGCAGGAGCTGCTGGAAGAACAGACAGTGTTTACATGAAGGGGAAAGAGCAGGTCCAAATAGTAAATACAGAATCCTAAATCACTTTTATCTGATTACAATAACACTTACCTGTCAGCCTCCACTGGTCGCTGTTGGTGCCTCAGATAGTCAACAACAGCAAGCATGGTGCGCAGAGAGGTCTTATCATACAAGCCCTGGCTGGCAGTGTCCGACTCTGTAAAGAATAATAAATGCTGATCACAAACAAATTCCTGAATGTGATGTGAACAAAAGGCACAGACGAACACTTTGAACTGGATTAAGAAGTATGTGTCACACTCTCAAACTAACCAGAGTCAGAGTTTTGAGGTGTGGCAGACCGACTGGAGGCCTGAGCACTTCTGCAACAGAAGCTGAAGAAGTCCTGAATGTGGGAGGAGAGCGACTCCCTCCACAAACCGTCAGAGTCGTCCAGAAGGATGGAGTGAATGATGAGGGGCAGCAGCCTCTGACAGCAGTCCACCCACACCTGGAGACAGACGCAGGGAATGAGGTGAGCTTAGACCTGGAGCTATGGATTTTAAATGAGGCTTGCTGATGTACAGATTGTGACAAAATAAAATACGCTTAAGAAATGAAATAAAAAGACAGGGTATGTTCAACTAAGAGCTCTTAAGTTGACATGTGCGTGCTCACCAGACACAGCGATCGTGAAAGCAGCAGAGCCTCGCTCCTGACTGCTCCGCTGTCGAGCAGGGCGGTGCACAGAGCCTTCAGCCAGGCCTTGTGGCCACCCGCCTGGGGAATCCAGAACACCTGACTCTCCAGCTTCTCCCTGGCCCCCGAACTCTGCTCAGGACTCACAGCCGCAACCTAATCAGGGACAACAGTCGGTAGTAATCAGGCAAATACAGACAATACATGTGCTTACACGAAAATACACATTTGTACCTAAGTGAGGGAGCAAATTGGCATAAACAGTTGACTGTTGATCTTTTGTGTTCAAAATAACAATAATCAAGGCTGGGACACACACAAACCTCCTTCACCCACCTTCTTCTTGGACTTTCTGAAGGGGTTGAGGTAGGCCAGCATGGGGTCTCTGTTGTCTTTGTGTTGCTCCCAGAAGTCGACTCCAGACTGAGTGGCGAGGATGTCCTTCGCACACTGAGCGGCTGCCTGCCTCACCTCAATACTGGCAACCACAGCACAGAACGCAAGAAAAATCAATTCAGATTGTTCGCTCCTCCATAGTGATGTACGACAAGGTTTTGATCTAAGTTTGACTGTACCGCTGGTGAGTGAGCGCGTCGTTCATGCAGTTGAGGACGATGTAAACACACTGAGACTCAGTGGAGGTGAAGAGAGACACGGCCTTTTCGTAGAGGGGGTCTCTGCCATGAAGCAGGGCGATGGTGGAGAAATCCACAGGACCCAGTTCTCCCAGACAGCTGCCTGCTGCCTCTGGAGGGAAAGGTTTGTGTTTGTAAAACTGAAAACAGTGAAACGGTCTAGGCACTGTCGGGAAGTTATTTGATTTCATACCCAGAATGTCGGCTCCTCCGGGGTGGTTGGCTGCTAGCTTACAGAGCTGCAGCAGGCTGAGGACCAGCTTCACCAGCACACTGTCGGAGGGTTCAGCTACAAGACAGAGAACATGTAGAAAAAAAGCTTATTAGATATTTAACTAACTAATCTTTTTCACGTGTGGACTATTTTTTCTCCTCATCATACCGTGGCACTCTTTGAGCAGCTCTCGGATCTGTCCCTTGTTGTCGTGCAGCTGTCTGGTCAGCTCCTTCAGCCCCTCGAGTCTCGTCAGAGGTAAGGAGTCGCAGGACGTCACTGACAGGAAGTGGGCTATCTCCTTTAAAAGAAAGAGAAACATGGAGGGTGGAGGTCAGCAGTGAAATCCATGACATTTCCATCCCTAGAGTCACTGAGGAATCAGGGCTACATATTCAAAATAAAGTGACTTGGGTACATGGTACTTATACAAGGATTTTATATTTGCCATTACCTGTCTGAGCGTGAATGTCCCAGTGTTATATTTGAGCGTGTGCTGTACGGATCGCAGCTCTCTGAATTCAGGGAGGTTAGGAAAAGGCTCCAACCTGCTGATGGCTCCTTTTAGCTTCTGTTGGTTTTCTATCACAAGAAACTGCAGCAGACTGAGCACCTGCAGGGGGACAGAAAGAGGTAAAAATCAGAAAGGAGGCAGATGCTTCTCTCAAATCTAAATAATGCAAAACCTAAATGACTTAAGGGGAGCTTGTGAAATGAAATAATCAGTACTGGATCATTCAAATCCTAGAAGATATCTATTAAATGATGTGAGGCACGTCATTAATGAAGTGTCTGGATGGAAATTTCCCAAATTCTGCTGTGTTTTGTAGTTTTTAAGGGAACATTTTGCATTTCTCTGAGCATGTAAAAGCTGTAAAAACTGTAAAAACTAATCACATATTTAGAAAATGTTTAAAAAAATATAATGTCCTCTTGAACCAAGGAAGTAGGTGCTTTTGTCCACAAAAAATACCTTTAAGTGGCAATTTTGCATGGCCTCTTGAAGGCACCATTTGTCTAAATTTCCATTATTGAGTCTGCAAACTCCCTCGTCACTTACCTGCTGTGAGATGGCGGGCCGGCTGGTCACCTGAGCTGTGAGAGTCCCAACGATGACCTGCAGGTGGCAGTCTAGAGCATCGTCACAGAACTGCAGAGCCGCCTGACACACAGAGGTCAACAGGTTGCAGCACAGAGAGAGGCTCCTGTTGGAAACCTCATCGCACTGAGCCGGACTGAGGATGAGAGAAACACAAACTGGTTTGTCTTTGACAGCGTGTGATATGTGTGACCCTGCATGTATGCAAAGTATGTTACCTGTGAGAAAGCGTGTGCACCGACCTGCTGTTGATGTGGTGAATGAGGGTGTAGATGATGTCTCTGAGGACGAAGGCCCAGGCTCCCCCCAGGCCGTCCTTCACCTCTCTGAGCAGCAGGTTGACAAACAGGTGATACATGAGGAGGATGCGATGGCGCTCGTAGCTGTTGGTCGTCCCTGCTGCTCTTTCACACACCGACAGCAGAATCCTCTGGATAGAAATCTACAGCACGAAGACAATCAGGACAATGTAATACAGAACAGGGAAACACAAACAGGTAAATAGGTTAATTTTGATTTTTAATAAAACACGTAAATCCACATATGGGGAAAGTCAAACATCTTACTGGAGTTTTTGACAAAATGGCGACCAAAGACTTGTGGTTGGCACTGTGGCACTTGCTGAGGTAGTCCAGCGTCGCTTTAATGACATAAGAGCTGAAGTATGGCGGGTTTGGTGCAGGGTCCAGTTCTCTGAGAGGGAAAAGTTATTTAGTCATACAGTTTTGTTCATTTTTACTTGAATTGAAGATTGACAGAAAGAGCTCTGTTTTTCTTATAGTGCAGCCATGTGGTGTCACATTAATCAGAAAAATTTAGTCCCAGAGTCAGAAAAACAACTTTGGGAAGTCGGTGAAAATTTTGGTACACAACTTGCCGACTACGACGTCATATATGCAGAAACATGGCAGAAGAAAGTAAATGTTTGGTTGATGGTTAGAAACTTTTTATTATTTCACATATTAAATTAAAGTTAGAAACATAATTTAGGCAGTATTTTAATGGTTTTAGGGAATGTACTGACGCAGCAACAAGTCTTGGACAAAATCACTTCGTAACATAAAGCTTCAAACTTACTTCCTCAAACTTACACAAACTAATGTAAGAAATATAAGAAAGAAATCAGGGTAAGTTTTAACTATTATTACCCTACAAAGCGTTTCAGGTCTCCTCTCTCCTCTTCTGCTCCACTCCCTTCATACAGAGTCATCAGCAGTTCCACCACTATGTCCGCCAAGTTACTGTGGATCAGGTTGTCAATTTCCTGCAGACACATGCACAAAAACAGGGACAGAAATGTAGTACAGTCAAGTAAATTTGCCATTCAATCACCATGCCTTTACTCGTCATGGGAGACAATGCACCTGTACAGCTTTTTGTTCTGATGAAGTAACGAAACAAGGTAAGAAACTTATTCAGGCTGTGTTTACCTGTTTGCCCAGACAGTCGGCATCTTTGAGGAGATCGTACACTCTGTGGGCCTTCTCTCGCTGCTGTGCGACCTGCGCATCCTGGCCAGACAGGGCGAAGTATGGCAGGATGTTGACCATGATCTTGGGGAAACAGTCGGCCAGTAACTGCTTCCAGTCCTTCGTCAGACACCTGCCGATAGACTTCACCTGCTCAAAGTCATCCAGGATGACCAGGTGGGGGATCAACACCTGGTAGGAGGAGCTTCAAGGGGACGGAAGACAACAGCTTGAACAGTGAAAGGAGGGGACGATAAAGCCACAAGACAACATCAAATGGCACAAAATTAAAATAAAAGAGGTTTATTTCCTCACTTATAGAACTCTTTGACTGTGTCGTGGTCTAGGAGGGTGTAGGGGAAAGATCCAAGAGTGTAGCGATCGTCAGACTGTCTCTGCGCGAGCCACTCGGCTACCAAGTAGTACAGGTGAGAACTGACAAATGTTTTCACGCTCCTGTAGCCCAGCGCTCTGGATACACTGCACAGCATCTGCGACAAAAAGAAACAGCTTGTTTGGACGATGCTAAATTCTAATTTTGAAGCAGCGTCTCGAATCTCCATTTTCACAATGCACAAAGCCCTGATTATGTTACCTTTTTGATGAGCTGTTCCTCTATGTTGTTCTCCTTGTAGGACTGGAAGAGGGCAAACAGGGACTGTTTCTCACAGACGGGGCTACAACACATCACAACGGACAAACTCTTGAGCAGGGCGGCCTTGCGGTTAAATGACTCATCCTGCTGGTCCTCTGCAGAGCTGGTTCTCTGTGTAGGATCACACAGACACAAGAAGAATTAGTAAAGTAAATGATGCAGAATACACACACATAATGAGGTATTTAACATCTGATGAACCTACTGGGAGCCTCATTCCCTCCTGAGCCTTCAGATAAATGGTCTCAAAAGCTGCCTGCTGGTGTTTCAGCGGCAGCATCTTCCTCTTATCTGGACGCTCCGGGCTCATCTCCAGAAACAACCTGGACAGACAGGAGAATAACGGTGACCATCAGATATATGATAACGACTTCTATAAAAATGTATTCTGATACATTATCAGTGGTGCCAAGTCAGCGCACCTCTCCACTGACAAGGCCACCAGCATGCGGACTTGGTGGTGGGCATCTGCGAGGTGAGACGGAAGGATGGCAGACACTGGATGATCTTCATCTGCGTCAGACCCTCTGATACTTAAAACTGCCCACTTACAACACGGGTCAGCCTGTCAGAGGGAAGAGAAGCCAAAAACATGTTGTGCTAATAGAATAAATGGTACATGGGTAATTAATTGAAACATAAAAAGGATAAACAGAAGAGAGAGGGAAGCTCTGTGGTACATTTTTTATTCTCCACTCTCCTGTGGAGAATAAAAAATCAACACAGTCCTGTGTTGGTCAAAACCAATTTTGGCACATAAAATATTGAACGCAGCTCTCTATAATACACTAGTCAATAAAGAAACTACAAAGTTAAACATATAAACATGGCCCCTCAAAGTTTGATGAACTATGACAAAGTGTCCTATGTCGTTTATTTAGAATGAGATATAAAAGATAGACATGCAAGATTGTATTGTTGTGCAGATCAATACTTTAACAATACATAATGTATATGGGATATATGATATATAATAATCTGTGAGCGCTGACCTCCAGCAAAGCAACCAGACATCGCACTAAAGCAGTGCGTACAGCAGCCCTGCATTTCCCCGTTTGGCTCAGGAAACTGGAACACAGCACAGTGATCGAGAGTCGTTGGTATGAGAGAGTGAATTACGCACACAGATTTTAGACAGATTATGACTACGAGTGTATACAAAAACCATGAATAATGTTTTTAAAGTATAATGCCATAGCTATCCCTTCAGCTGAACATTGGTATCGACTGATATTTGAAGATCTGCAAATAAGATAAGTGTCACTTCAATTTTCATCCATTTTCATGACCTAATTTGTGATTTAAGATCTGAGAGATTTTGAAACAGTGCGGGTATATTTTTTATATGAAGATTTTTTTGTTCCCATTGAACAAAGGGGGAATGAATAATACAAACACAAAATTATGAACTGTCATTCTTGTTCTTTACATATTCATAATCAACATTTCAATCAATCAATCAAAAAACCTCTTAAGCATCGGAATTTCACATTTGTTGAATCCCTAAAATGAACTTTTTGATGAGACTTATTTACATCTTGAGAGGAGGCAGATTTTACA
Source organism: Pagrus pagrus (assembly GCF_965226575.1). Lineage (NCBI taxonomy): Eukaryota > Metazoa > Chordata > Actinopteri > Spariformes > Sparidae > Pagrus > Pagrus pagrus. The sequence goes on along the minus strand of NC_140188.1, from coordinate 22,108,932 downwards.
TGCGATCATCTTCAAAGACTGAAGGCTCCTTGTCAAATAGTGACTCGTTTTTTACAGACCAACCCTTAATGTGTTCATGTTGTGCAACTAACCAGAATCCAGACACCACTTGTAGCACAGATCCCTGAACATGTCTCATTTCCTCCGGCAGGTGGTGGGTCCTTCCCAGGCTCCTGATGGAGGGTAAAAGACCCAGGAGAACAGCAGCACAGATCTCTTGGTCCTGACGGTACTGACTGCACACATCTCTGTGAGCATGGCACAACAAGCAGACTTTAGTATTCGCAAAACATATCAGGTGAAATGAATTCAAACAGAAACAGTCACAAAAAGATTGCCCTACGCCAGAGGACGAAGCAGTGAGTCGAATTCCTCTGGAGAGAGCGAGTCCTCAGCAGGAAGCTTCTTCAGCAGGACCAGATACTGGAAGAGAACCAGATCTTTGTGTTAATCAGCTGTAGCACCATCAGCACTGCAACCAATGCCTCTCCACTGCAGCTGCAACCCACCATGTTGAGGTGCAGGGCGTTGCTGAAGTCGATGTGCTCTACCAGCAGCAGCAGCCTGCGCCGCACCTCCTGCGGTTTGAAGAGCAGACCGTGGACGGGCTGCACGGAGCCGCACTCACACAGAAACTCCAAGACTGCAAGGACAGCCAGGTCCTGTTGGGCCAGATGATCGTCTGCTAGCAGACTCTTTGCACCTGGCGGAGGACAGAACCATTATTATTGCTGCTTTGAGTGTTTAATTTAGCGGTAGAAAACATACGCCACCACTCTTTGATTTTGATGGACTGAGAGCAGCAAAACCCGAACTCTACTGCTGATGTTCTCGATGCCTTTAAATGCTACTCAGGCTGTGAGGTAAATATCCTGAAGTTATGTGGTGTGCTGTCTCTACATTTGGCCAGTATTAACATTACATAAAAAAAGAAACACAACACCAAATGACAGAATGAAGCTAGAAACAGAAAATACCTAAACAGTAGCTGTTTGTTTCGGAAATGGTCACATTTGTGTGGTAATTTTTGTCACATTTCTTTAAATTATACCGAGTTTTGCTAATCCCAACAGAGGCACTGATTTATAGAGTAAGTTGTCCCTTCTTACCTGGCCCACAGGAAGCATCACTGTTGTCTCCCTGCTTTCTGCGGTGCCCATTGGTGCTGCTGTGGGCCTCTATGTCCTCATCAAACAGATCACTGTCATCCCCTTGTTTAGTTCTGGTCACTTCCAAGTCGTCATCCATATGATCGTCTTCATCCACGACAGTGACTCTCTTAGAAACGCTGCTCAACTGAGAGAGACGAGGATGCAGGACTAATTGAAGCAAGCCGGCTCTTTATATAAAGATTTTCACTACCACAAGTGCAACAGCTCTCACACAAATCTGACCTTTATAAAGCTTATAATGGCCATTTTTTCCCCCAAGAGCTGGTGATTCAACATGTTGTACTGGACAGCATTTTAATGAATGTGTTCTTAATATTCTTCCCCTCTCATGTTTAAAAATGGGGTGGACAAAACATAACACCTCTAAATATAATGTAGTCCAGTTCAAGACCACTACAAACTACAACCTCAATAACAAACACATAGTTAATGAGCACCTCTCAGACAGTCATTATTTTTTATACAAAGGTAGTGTTTATGGTATAACAGTTGTATCAGATTGCTTTAGATTTTACATTTGCACCTAATAAAGTGGCCACTCAGTGTACGTCACTTACCAACAGTTTGCAGATCTCAGCCAGTTCACTGAGGAGACTGGCAGGCAGGATCATAATGAACAGGCTGGAGGAGATGGGAGAAACCTTATCCTGTAGGAGAAAGGACAAAAGATTTACTCTGCAAGAAAATCTTTCTCACCAGGATACAGTTTGAATGTTTGACAGCGTGCATGGATTGTTGAGGATGTGGCTGGATTGTATATTCATCTAAATGCCGCGTCATTTCAGCATTATGTATACAGTCATGATGGAGGCTTCGGTCACCTTGTTTTTTCTGCTGGCTGACTGAGTGCAGAGCTTCGTGACGGATCTCAGCGTGCTCATGGTTCCTCCCTCTGCCATCTTCACCTTCACAGTAGATACAAAACCGGTAAAGTCCTGGGCCAGGGTCTGGGAACAAGAATACAACAACAACCTTCAATTCTTATATGCTTTACATAATGTTTCAGAGGCTGGATGATTAATCACCAAATGGTTCGCATGATAAATCTATTGCATATTCATGCATCTGAATGATACCTTGGCTTTAGTGAAGAGCTGTGAGTGGCAGGCCTCCTCCTCAGTCAGAAACCCAGTGGAGACGTAACCTGCCAGAACACCGGTCAGCAGACTGACACAGCGCACCAGACACTCTGGAGGGGTGGACTGAGACTGTGGAGGAGGAAATCAAGATAAATACCCATTTGTCACTGAGGCGACTACACACACATATATATTAACTTCCACTCACATCAGGAGAGTAGCAGTTGAGCAGGTTGTCAGCCACACAAAGCAGGGATTGCTCCAACTTGTTCCTCAGGCCGGGGATGGCAGCGAACTGGCCCTCAGCTGAAGCCGTCTTTGTTGACTCGTCGGTCCCTGCTGTCACTGAGGGCAGCGTATTGAAGCTGAACTGCAGGTAGAGACTCTCAATCTCTTCCAGGTTGTCTTTGGCGTTGGATGTGGTTTGTTCTTGAAGGAAGGCACTTTGAAAAAGAGATCGAAAACTGAATTACTTGTATTCCATAATTACATAGCTTTAAGTACAGAGAAGACATGGAGAGTTGATAACAATATAGGATGAATTCAAATCAAATATAACTGACTCTGGATTAATAATGATACCAAAAAACAACTAATATCGATGATAACAACGATAATTTCCCTCACCTTTCTACCTCTTCAGTACCCAGCAGAAACTTCAGGCCACTTCCTGTGTCTTTCAAGGTCAGGGAGACCAAGATGTTCGCTATTAGATTGTGAGGAAAGTCTCTGCACACAAGATCACAAAAAAGTACACATTTAAAGATCTTTATGTATGTAAATCAAAGGTTAAATAGATATATGTTAACAAAGGCGTACGTTTTTTAAAAGAAAAATAATAAAAAGGTATACCATGCAGGATTTTTATAAAAACTAAATACAGACTCAAACAAAGATCAACCCCTTTAAATTATTACTGAAGACCCATAAGAAGTGTGTGGCAATTACTGCTTCTGCAGAGACCCTGTCTTCGTATTTAGTTGTGTTCAGAGTGTTTCTGAGAGTCAATCTTTGGGGAGTGGTAAAGTAATGGCACAAGGTTGTGACTCAATAAAAGGCAACATCGCCGTCTCATCTCTCTTCTCTACTCTGTCTGTCTAATGAGCTTTAGGTCTGTGTGTCTGATTGACTGAGGGCGGGGCAACAGACACACACACAGAGCAGAGAGCAGCAGACAGGAGGAAGCCTGTGCTTAAGCTAAAATTCACACAAAATCCCCAAAAATATTTTGTCTGCCTCCCTTGCTTGACCATTGCTGCTCACTCAGTTTAGTAGACCCGGGGAGGAAGGGCCAGCTTTGAATGGTTTTGTTTTTAACCAGCAATCTACAAATCCTGCATAGTATACAATTAAGAAAGATTGGAGCTTATATTTTCTTTTTCTATACATGCAGCACAAAGAACTGTAAGTGGAGCTTCCAACATTTAAAGATGAAAGTAATCCATAGTTAACTTGGAAAACCAGCATAGTGCCAACCTGCAAATGATGGGGTGCGGTCTGGAGCTCTCCTCCATCTCATCACTCTGATCCGTCATCAGCAGCCAGGCTATGAGGGTCTCCTTCAGGTTAGGGGATGCAGATCCCTCTGTGACCCCCACACAGTCCCAGCCTGAGCTCGAGATGAGACTTTTAGGGACCGGACACTTCAGCAGGACCTGGGCTAGACAGAGAGCCGCACTCCTGTGGGTAGAGGGGAAGAAGGGGTACTGAATGCAAACACATAAATATGTGTATTAAATGTATTACAAAGGCAAATTTTCAGTATTAACAAAGTCCATATGGCGGCAACTCACTGAGATGGTTTACATGCTGATCCAGAGAACAGCTTCCAGAGTTCCCTGTCCATATTGATCAGTCCACCGTGGATGATAGAGCTCAGCAGGTCTAGGCACAGAGCCTCTGTCTGGGGTGAGCTGACCCCTCGCAGTGCCAAGGCCCACACCCGGCCCCACATCCTGCCCAGCTCCGGCTTGTAGACCTGGGCCCTGTCCGGGTAGGTAGCCTGGCACCGGGCCACCTCCCTCAGACAGCGCAGCACGTATGGCCCCCTGTCTCCCCTTTTCTGCTCTGCTAGGAGCTGGTACAACACTGACAGCAGCGGGACCAGCTCCTGGCCGGGCACCATGGATGGGTACTTGGAAGCGAGCACTGCAGTGATCTGCAACCTGAGGGGAGAAAATGACAGAGATGATCCTTGATCTGGAGTGGGTGCATCCAGAGAAACAACAGGCTACTTTTCTGCCATTAGTAAAATCAAAAAAAGCCCATTTCTGAGCAGCTCTTCCTTGTTTACCTTCAAACTGTTCTGATATTAATTGTGTTGTGATTTTCATACCATGGTATGATATCAAAGTCATTAAGGTGAGGCTGCAGATGATCCCTGACGACCTCCCAGCCCAGCTCGATGCGCCGTCGCTTGCTGGCTGTTCCATGCGTGGGACTGCCCACGTGGGTGGCTCTGAGAGAGGCCTGGGTCACCTCCAAGACGTGGGTGCCATTGTCGTCACTGAACAGCTAGAAGGATTAAAGGAACAATTTGATCAAGACTGATAATTCCTCCAGACATGTAAAGCGTTTTATTGTAGCTAAATAACTACATAATTGCATAAACATTTAGGTCAAACAAAATTGTTGATATTCTGTTTATATACTTGAGACATGATCTCTGTTACCTGGTTACAGATGTCAGCTGTGAGCTTGATGAGATTGTCTTTGACAGCTATGTGTCGGGTCCCTGTGACGTACTTCCCTCTGCTGCATGTGTGACTTATTTCTCTGATTAAGGCATCATACAGGTTGTACAGCAGACTCCTCCACCTGGTCCAGTCCTCAGCATGAGCACCTGAAATATGAGACAAGAGACAACAAGTTATTGGTTGTTTGTTTAAGGACAAACCTGAGTTGTATTACTGGATGACGTGATCTTCTTGAAATCTTTCCCTGTGGGTGCAATTTTAACTTTCTAGATTAAGTTTGTCAAATTTCTCACTCCATTGCTTGAAACAGTCAAATCAGTGGAATTGTACATGAAACCATACACAACCCACAATCAAGCCTGCGTGCTGTGCAAGCACAACACCACAAGAAACATTGTTGAAACAACAAACAAATTGTTTAAAGAAATAAGGAATGCTCACTCTACCTGTATCCTGTGTCTTGGCTCCTTTGGGGTGGTGAGCACACATCTGCAAGTTCAAGAACTCCACTATCTCCTCTTTGAGAGCCACACTGGGCCTCATATCCGCCCAGACATACAGTACAGAAGGCAGAAGCTCCTCCCCGAGGTGACACACCCTCATCCGACAGTTCATGGCCGCGGATCTCAAGAAGATGTTGAGTGCAGAGACGAGGTGCTCCAATACAGACAAGTGTTTCTCCTGCCTAACACGATCACACAAAAACAATAAGTGCATCACATTTGCATGTATTCATTTAACAAGTGCATTATGTTTAGAACAATTTAGGATGATGTTGGTAAAGTCTTTACCTGGCATTTAGCAGTGCTTTGGAGAAGAAGCTGAACAGGGTGTTGTTGACTCCTTCAGTCTGTGTGCAGCAGCCCTGCACCACCGTGTGGATGACTCTGCTCACCAAAACACGGTTGATGGACTTGGATGAAGAGTTGAACAAGTGACAGTACAAGTCCAAAAGATCTAAGTACGGCAAAAACAAACAAAAGGGGATTCAGTATTCTGATCAGGCAGGATGCTATTACACTATCAAACAACAGTTTTAATACTGTGTAATGCTAAACACAAATAAGATTAATTTTAATGAAATCGTGCTGAAATTGTTACATCAATTATATATAATTTGGATGAATATCCAACTGACTGTGCCACTGCTGTGAAGTGATGTCACACCAGTACTTGCGGACAGAGAAGATGTCCTTTACTAGGATGCTGCTGTAATCTTCTCCATAGGCTGAAGAGCTGTGTGAATTTTGCAGGACCTCCATGACATGTCTCAGCAGCTCACTGCACTTTAAACGAGGCCCGCCTGCACAGAGCGAGACAGAGAGACACAAAAAGGTCAGTCATTCAGAATTCTTTTCTATTTCAACATATGTATCGTGACCTAGTGTAACCCACGACCGGATCTTGCAAAGACAACGCCCTTACGTTTGTTTGCGTAGCGAATGAAGTATTTGATCAAGCTGCACAGGTCAGCCATCTTCTTCTGCCGGTTGGCCAACGTACTTGCTGTGACGTTGGATTTAAGCGATTGCACGCTTTCTGTCTCCTTCTGGACATAACGCTGTAGAAATCTGTCATGGAAAAAACGAGAGTATGCACAACGGATCAAGACCATTTACAATAAAACCAAAACTCATGATGAATGACTAAATTCAGCACAAGCACAATGTACAGGTATCTTGTATAACGAAACGAGGAATGAGAACAGATTCTTGCACAAAAAAAATAACGATGAGGTTGCAAGCTAAAAAGCATGTATAAAATCACACAGAGCAAGTCATGACCTACGTTATGCTGGAGAAATTAATTTGCATTTTGTTGCACATGAACAAAAATGCAAATATAAACAGGCAGACTACCTGAAAACAGCATCCCATGTGAGTTGCTTGGAGCCTTTATCTTTGGGTCCGGATGAACGATCCAACTCTTGCACAATCTCAGGAGTTCGAATGAGCCGTTTGAACTGCTCAGCTACTTTCTGTGGGTGTGAAGAGAGGACACAGCTGTGGATTTGTACTGCACTCACTGGTTGAACTTGCTTACAGTGAGGCTATAGTGTAAACACATCTCATGTCATTGTTGATGTGCAGATGTGATTACCTTTCTCTCTGTAACTTTATCACTCTCCAGCCCCCTGCAGCAGACCAGGAGATCATGAAGTGCCAGACTCATCGTGCTTCACAATGGATGAGGGCACAGTTTTCATCAATGTGGACTATTCTACCTGATAGGATGTAAACAAGAGAGCATGTTATTATTCATCCACAACATGCCTGCACAACAATCACTTAGCATAGATATCATCAGCTCTCTTCTCCCTGCAAACTATTTACACAAAATGACAGTTTCACTAGCAACCAGTTAACCCAGTTACTGCAACCCACTCTATAATCAGCCTGGCCTTGCTGGTAAACGAGCTACTTTAGCAACACAACAGTGGCAGACCAGATATGAACTTGATTCACACACATCCATTCAAACGCTGAACACAATCTATGGCTCTCAGTGTGATCACTGACCTCTGATGACTGTGCTGATCGTAGCTGCAGGGCTGTCACACATGCAGGCGTGTGGATGTTAACAATGCTACTGTGCTACTACTCACAACTTTGCCATCTTGACGTGCGTTAACAGGCACACGCACGCACACGTAGAACATGCAGGAAATTCCCGCCCCAGCAGCGGCAGTGAAGGGGTCACATCACTTCCTGGTCGTGGCTAGAACCTCGAGAGTCCGGTAACCATAGGAACAACGTTAAAATAAACTTTATGTTTTGTCTGCTGCGATATAATTAGACTGATAATAGACATATAGAAGTCTTGTTCGATGCACTGTACTCACATATGTATATATAGCAGCCTGGAGGGTGTAGTGGAACTTGAAATTTCGAATTGGACTACGACTACCGAAGTTCCGATCGGCCGATTAGTTTGACACTTCCGGGTTATACGTGCTTGAGTTCCCCGCCTTTTGAGTAAGCAGTAGTAGGCTTAGGACGTCGCCTTTACAATAACACCGCTGACGGTTCTCAGTTGGACGTTGTATAAAAGATTTCTGAGGCACTTTTCTTGAACATGTAGCTTATTGTTCCCTGCTACGACCTTTATATCAACCAACAGGCAGCCATGTTGTTACCCTCCGACGTCGCTCGGCTTGTTTTGGGTAAGTCTAGTGTAGCTGTAGCTGTAGCGTTAGCAAACAATGATAGCCTACTTAGTTGTAAACAGGCAGCTTAAAGCTGACAGTCGTTAACTGTTTACCTTCTAGCTAACAGTAGAAAAAACAATATATTTGGGATGACTATCCGTTTGTCGTTTGAGCTTTCTTGTGCTGTTTCCCTGTAACTGGATGTCTGTAAATGTCCTTCACAGGGTACCTCCAAGAAGAGGGGTTGTCCGCGACAAGCCAAGCTTTCATTCACGAGAGCCCGAACCTGAAAGAGTATGCCGACCACACTATAGGAGATGGAGCTATTCCTGCTTGTGTGTTTGTAAGTGTGCCTTTTTTGTCTGACAGGCCCCCTCAGAAACTGTGGAGTAAATGTCATGCGCAGACACGTACAAATTGCCTTTATGATTCATTGCTTTTGTTCCCACACAGTCTGTCCTTGGTAAAGGCCTGACAACCATCCTAAATGAGTATGTGGCAACTAAAACAAAAGGTGAGATCATCTGACATTGTCCCTGAATATATTATAACTGTACCACTTTTGATATGCTCTTATTCACGTGTCATCCTTGTGTTGTTTCTTCAGAGTCTTGTCATGAGGTTCCAGCCGTGATGACTTCGTTGTGGAAAAAGCTGGATTTTACACTCAACCAGATCAAGTAATGGGCTTCAAGATTCATCATCTAAATCATTGCAACCACTTAAAGTTGAAAACGAACGCAATCTGAAATCTCAGGGGCAGTCTTCATCACTGATATTGTTCCTTTATTCTTCGATTTCTTTCCTTAGGTCATTGCAAAACGCCCCTGCTATATCAGCAGCATGTCAGAGAAGTAAGTCCGATATTCGTTTTTCCTTTTCAATTTAATATTCTTTTGTGTACTGTAAAATAATTGCAGCCAAAAGGTGTACTAATGATTAGCAAAGCACACTCTTAACACAGTAGTAAACAATGATTTAAGAAATAAAATACGAAATATGTTGAGTTCTGTGTTTTACACATAGGCTTCTTATTAACCAGCCTCTGTCTATTGCAGCGCGTTCACGCATGGGAGTGGCAAACCTAACTAGACAGCGGGTCTTGACCGTGGCTTCATCTGGTGCTCTTGTCTGCTCATCACTTTCTGAAACGAGCTCCATTGTCAGCCCTGCAAACACCTCTCACAGCATGCTCGGCCACTCCACCCCCGTGAGCTACGCTGTCCCGCACACCCGACCGGCTACCGGCAGTAGCACACCCCAACAGATCCAGGATGTCCGACTAAATACGCTCAGTCAGTATCATTAAACATGCAGTACTCTTTTTTTTTTTTTTTTTTTTTTTTTTTTTAAAAGAGTGGTTGAGGTGACAGTTTTAAAGGTTTTGTTTTTGTTTTCAAATCCATTAAATGTCTTATTGAATTTCTCTAAGATAAAGAAATATCACTTTATTTTTACGGTCTTAGCAGTAGGGGTCATTTCCCTGCTTCTTTAGCTTAAAAACAGTCATCAGTCACAAAAACAATAGCTTTTGTATAATGTGTGCATATAATGTGTCTATTACAGGGGACTTACCTGTACAGGTGATTGTATCAGAACATAGGCTAAATCCAGGCCCAATGTCTCCTGGACGGCGGAAATGGTAAGGATGATTATCGTTGCCATATTACGGTTATTGTTAATAACCCATTAATGAGAGAGCACCGAAGACGGACTCTGCTGTCCTGCTAAAGCTAATATTTGAGTTTGTTTATGTCAGAGATGTGTTGATTGATATGGCTTTTCTTTGTGGTGGTGTTGTTGTATGAGATTGCACTTTATCAGGCTCATATTGTTTTGCCCTTTCCTTTTGCACGTTTTCAACTCTCTAATCTTTGCTGGTGCCTTCAGGGACACCCCCAGGAAGAGAGGTGGTGCTATGAGTGGGTCTAGTAGTCTCAGTGCAGAGCCCCAACATGAGGAAGGGGGTGATGAGAACTTCCCTGTAAGTAGATCCATATGTTTGATTTCAACTTTCCTTAACACTGAGAATTTTTGAACAAACAAGAACTGTTTTCACTGACACAATGATTGTGGTCCTTTTTGTGCAGCAAATTAGGGCTTAATAACCCTTAGAGGTTAACTTTTTGTAGGACACCTGAAATAAATGTGTTTAGATTTTTAATTAGGGTGTTTTTAATGCGTTAGTACTCAACTTTTGTAGTTATTGTGCTGATTTTGGTTTATTGTGATGATTCAATCTAATATTTAGAGGATGTAATGAATTCAGAGGTAGAACAGGTTAAGGATCTGTTGTCTCTCAGATCTGAGTGTATATATGTATATATATTATAGTAGGTGGAAGCAGTAGGTGATTCGTGTAGAATGTCATGGCGTCAGAAATGGCTTGCTCTCCCTTGAATGTATTTGAATTCACCTTTTTTGGATTTTGTGATTCCTACATGTTTGTGACTTGGCAACACATGTTCGTCTCCACAGCAACTTGTGATACAAAATGCACGTGACAAGATTTTGGGGGACCGGTCGTTACAGGAGAAGCTTGCTGAAAACATCAACAAAATCCTCGCCAGGTACATTTTGAGTTGGAACTCTACACTGGCTCACTGCAGGGAATATGGATTAAATTTTTGTGTTGGATTTGTCAGTGGCCATCAAAGTTGTGACATGACACTGTTTTCTCCTCTGACATCAGTGATCCAGTGCCCCAAACATCAAAGGCCTCTTCAAGTACAGTGGAGGCAGACCAGTCTATAGATGAAATCTTGGGATTACAGGTGCTGAAGAACTAATGTATACTTGATACCAATATCATAACAATATAATCTCCTTTTCTTTTGTCCCCTCAAATATGTTCCTTGTAAACATTTATCATGACCAATTCAGTGATTTTATTTGCCCCATCTGTCGTTACATCCTGTACAGGGGGAAATCCATATGAGTGACGATGCTATCCATGACATTTTGGAGCAAACAGAGTCTGACCCAGCTTTTCAGGCCCTCTATGACCTCTTCGATTCCAGTAACTATGAACTACTTTTATTTTGTTTGTGGCGCAGAGTACTTCTCAATCACAGTTCTATTTAACTCTGAATGAAAGCACAAAGGAAAACCATTGAAAAACAGACTGTTTGTTGTGTTCATTTGCAGATAAAACCAGATTCACTGATGGAGAACCAGGGGATGGAGATATTGCCAGCTGTCCCGAAGAGAGTGATGCAGCTGGACCTTCATCTGCAGTCAGACTCCTTCAGAGTGATGATCCAGGTATTTTTTACAGTCTCTAGTAGTAGGCTCTGATAAGAATCAAAAACAGATGTCAACTTTGATTGTTGTCCTCCATCTCACACAGGCCAAGGCAGGTTTTCTTGACTTCAAACTGCGGAAGGGATAAAAAAATTCATGAGCAGTGAAAACACTGCGGATACAGTCAGATTTATAATTTATCGTGCAAAGTCTGAAGGAGGGTCAAAGGGTTTTGTTATGGTGAATGGGACAAGTTTATTCAACGAGGACAAAAAACAAAAGTTTGTTTAATTTTTCCAAACAGCAACGGACATACGCAGAAAATTTCTCCTTGTAGACATTTTTAGTGTAGCACTCTGTTGTTGACATGAGTGACATAAATAGTTGTGTAAAGAGAGAAAAAAGAGAGCTACAGTGAAAAGATCTAACCATGCTTACTTTCTTACCTCTTAAATCAGTCAAATCTGGTATCATTTTGCTAACATCTCCACACGATTTAGTCCTTGACTTCCTCCTTGTCTATGTTGTTGTTAGTGCCTTGAGAGTTTGCAGACTCACCACAATTTGTTGGAAACTCCAGTAGTTGGACAGCTTCACCACACTCTTTACAGAGAAACTGTGTTTTGTGTCAAATGCTAACTGCTGATGAAATTTTTTGTAATAAAATGAAAATTGTTATATTTCTGTTGATGACAGGGCTGCCCAAAAAACACCAGTATTGATACATCATCATTTTTTTTATTTTGTTTGTCAGGCACTACACACAGAGAAGCTAATGCTTTGGATACAACACCAGTGCCAGTGAGACCTGGACTAGAGCGCAAGACCAGAAAATCTACTGCTCCCACCTTGTTGAAGAAAACAGTTCTCGGCCCCAGCGGCAGAGCATCCAGAATTGAAAATAGTACAGCCAGGTTGCTAGTGAGTCAGGGGGAGCAACAAGATGCTTCGTCTGCTGCAGTGGACCCTTACAGAAAAACAAAAGCCTCACTCTTCACAAACAGTGTATTTGATACACCAATGGATATTGACGAACCATTGAATACACCTCCCCCTCCTGTAGACAGTATGGAGCTTACATTAAAGGGCAGCACCTCCACAACTTTAGTTCCCTTGTCTGGAGCATTTTCTATGCCGGAGGTGACATCGGCCTCTAATGTGGACAATAAACATGAGCGTAAACAAGCACAAAGATCTAAAAAACAACCTGCTACAGCCCCCTTAGCTCCGTGTAACCAACCTGCTTTAATGTCTTCTATACAAGTTGAACAGAACAATACTCCAACGGCAACAGCTGATCTACCTCAAATGTCAATTTCAAGCAGTGCAGGAAGTCAACCAGTGTTTACTGTCTTAGTAACACCTGACTCTGCCTCTTCCACATCTGCTTCCACTGCCACACCATCCACAGCAACACCTGGCTCTGCTTCTACCTCTGCAACGCTTCCAGCTACACCTGCCTCATCTATATCCACCTCACCCACATCATCCTCCTCTTGTGTCCCAGTTGATTCAGCACCTGATCCTCCAACCACTAACCCCACCACCCCGAGCAAGTCTGCAGCTGATTCCAATATAGTTTCTTTGAAGATCATCATCAGTGATAACCAGGATGAGGGTTCTTCCAGTGACCCAGCCTTGACTCAGGCGATTTCAAGCATTTCTGGAGACAAGATCCCCACGATCTATCTTTCCTCTCCAGCCAAGTCTCCTGTAGCCCCTGGCACACCAAAGGCCAATTTGGATGAGACAGCACAGGCAGTTAGTTGCTTACAAAGTTCTGAGGTACATGCAAGTCCTCTCTGCAGTAGGGCTGGGGCTTTGGTGGCATCCCCATTGACAGGGACATCACAGGTCCAGCAAAACTACATAATCCAACTCCCCCTGGACACTAGTACCCCTGCCCTCCAAGGAGCCACTGCCAGCTACTTCCTTGTGACTGATCCCACCACCACAGATCCTCAAACCAGACAGGTGCTACTGTCTGCTGGTGTCTCAAAGGGACCTTCTTTGCCTGTCAACCAGTTTGGCGTGGCCACACCAACTAGTGCTCAAGGCTACGCCACAGGTAAGAGACAACAGAGTACAACTGTGGGTTGTCTGAATAGAAAGAAGTTAATCTCAGTCTCAAAATCAGTATCGCTGGCTGGCTAGCTATAATATTTGGAGTTGCTTTAGTTGTGAATTTGTAGTGTTAATACTTGCAGTGAAGGGGGTTTGTTTCCCCTCAAGTTATTTTGATCTTGATAAACAATAGACAATGTTGCTTTTGCTCCATTTGTGAACAGGTTTTAAGTGGAGTTCTGTTCCTTTGGAGCAATGCACAAAGCACAATTTGGTGCCCATCCATAGTAACATACACAACCCTGATGCCAAATAAAGTGGGGACACTGTGTTAAATGTCATTTAAAACAGAATGCAATCATTTGCAAATCCTTTTCAACTTATATTCAATTGAATGCAGCACAAAGATAAAATATTTATGTTCAAACTGAAAAAGTATAGTTTCTTCTAAATTTACGCTCATGATTTTGATGCTTGCAACATGCAGACTGAGAAGAACCACAGCGTCCCAACTTTTTTGGGGTCGGGGTTATAGAGGAGATGGCATACATTGTTCATCTTTGTTGTTAATTGCCTGTTAAGGCAATTACTGTCATCTTTATTAGTGTAAGTTGTTGAAATAAACATCTGTATGTATGTGCAGGGTCAGCACTCATCTTACCATCACCTGTTAAGCCCATGATGCTTCCAGTTTCTGTTGTTGGGCAGAATACACTGGGGAAGGTCCAGATGATGTCCAATCAGGTAACAAGACATTATCTGCAGGTCAAAGGGCATTTCTATTCTTACCATTTTCTCCTGAAAAATAACTCAATTCCTGAACATTCTGGTGACCCATCAACTTCAGTTGTAATCCTGCCATCAGATACAGTGTTCGTCCAAGTGTCTTTGGACTGGATGGGCAGAAGTTTACTGACCACATGGTTCCCATTTTGGACAATTTTCTTTAGCTTTCTTCTTCTCTCGATTTGTCACCTTAGTAAACAAGTCCAAACTAATGACGAAATTTGGTTTCAAAAAGAATATTTCCAAATGTTGTCCAGGGTCTCATGTGCCACCCTCAGGACAGACATTACATGTAAAGTCCCGCCCAGGGATTGGCTGACATGGTTTGCCCAGAGCCAATACTGATATTGATAATTGATAATCAGGGAGACCGATAACTGATATTTGGAACCAATATGCAAAAATGAAAGTCTTACTGTCAATTTAGAATGACCAGTGACTGAATGTAACTAAGTACAATTTGCTCAAGTACTGTATTTAAGTACAATTTTGAGGTACTTGTATTTTACTAGAATATTTCCATTTTCTGCTGCTATATACAGTACTTCTGCTCCACCCTGTTTTGGAGGTAAATATTGTACTTGTATTGTACTATGTGCTACATTTATTTGATAATTATTACTAGTTACTTTGCAGATTTATTAATAGCCAAATGTATTATTATTTGGGAACAGAGCCAAAGTAGCACATTTTAAAAAAATAATAATAATAATCATCTGCAATCTGACAAAAATAACTCAGATGATCGGGAAAATGCTGAATATCTGATAGTCGGTCAGACCAATAATTGGTTGATCTCTACTCCCACTATTGTTAATGCTACAACAATGGCAAAATTGCAAGTATGTTTTTCAATCCATCCAAGACTTATAATTAAGACGTATGTGGTATAATTAACTTTGCCACCTTAAAGGGCCCCCATTGACTCTAGACTTTTAGCAAGAACAATGAAACTTATCAACATTGTTTATTTACAGCTTGTTGCCATACCAAAGGCAGTACCAGTACAGCAGTCGGAAACTGTGATACCCAAATCTCCCATGGTGGCAATCAATTGGTCTAAGCCAGCTGGTGAGTTACAGGTTTACTTGGACATACATAATTATTTATAATGTCTCTCTACTATATGCTACCAAAGGATGTTGTGTTGCTCTGCTTAAAGTTTTACCGCCTTATTTCTCTGACCATATTTTTCTGAATTGCAGGCACTGAGCAACTGAGTAAGTTGGTTCAGCCTGTGTCCGCTGACAAAACAGGCCAGCAGGATACAGCAAATGGTCCTAAACATAAGAGAATTTTATGTTTTGACTCTTCTGCAGAAGTTCAACAGCACACTGCGAAAACAACAAGAGCTGCCTTACCTCCAGCTACAAATACATCTACACCACGGTCTGTCCAGCAGACTGAGAAAGATAATACACAGCCAGCCACTCAAACAAGGCCTAATATCTTGGGTGGCAACAAGCCTAAGAGAAGAGTACAGACTGTCAAATGCTCAGCAGATCCCCGGTTTGACGGAGGCTTCATGAAGGAGGCAGAGAAGTCCACACCTCCACAACAGCACCAGAAAGATCCTGTTAAAAAGAACCCTCGCAAACAAGATCATAGCATCCATAACAAAGAGTCTCAAAGTGCAAGTACCAGCAAGGTGGAGGCCTCACAGCCTGAGGCTTTGAATAAGTCAGAATCAGGATATCGATCAAAATCTATTGACAGGAGGCACAGTCATGATGGTGATAGAGCAAAACCTAAAGATTCTCATAGTTCTCGCTCATTGTCCTCTGATTCTGCACTGAAATCAGGAACTAGGATGGAGAAAGAGGAGAGCAGCAGGAAAGAGCCTGCAGAAAAAGCTCCTGCCAAATCACGTGAGGGGCGTTCAGAAAAGAGGACTCCCTCTCAAGAGACACCAAATGTGACGGCTAACAAGGAGAATGAAATTAAAGGTAGCATGCAAGAGCAGTCAACACCTTCGCCTTCAGCATCAAGAGACTTCAGCCCTCCAGCTGCCACACAGCCTACATCCAGTCCTCAGTCCAAGGCTACAAAAGCCCCCTCAAAGACCAGCTCTCTGGCCAAACAGGCAGCTGAGATGCTGCACGACATCCAGGGCCTCAGCTCTCCTTCCTCTTCAGCCAAAAGACCTGTAGACCTCACTGCAGAACCTGGGTCTGGTCATGAACAGGAGCAGTCTGCGGACTGCCCCAGGACGCCCTCCCGACAGAAGAAGGGTAAAGATGGAGAGGGGACTCCCAAGCATCTAAAGCCCCCCATCACCCCGGATGTCCCCAACTGCAGTCCAGCCAGTGAGGCTGGCAGTGAAAACAGCATCAACATGGCGGCTCACACGCTCATGATTCTTTCTCGTGCTGCCATTGCCAGAACAGGCACTCCACTGAAAGACAGTTTACGACAGGAGGGAGTGGGAGAAAAGTCATCTGCAGGCTCAAAGAACTCTAAGAAACGCAAACTGTCTTCTCCCAAAGCCAGCCCGCCTGCAAAGAAAGACCGGGTGAGTATTTGCCATTCAGTAGGCATGTGTTAAACGTGTATTTAGTTGTTAAAACTATCACTGTTTTTCTTTAATAGACAAGTTCTGTTTCAGTTATATTCTGTTTTCAGATGCAGGTGGATGTAGGGCTGCAATTAATGAATGATGGTTTACAAATGTACAGGAGAATGCCCAAGGTGATGTCTTCAAATTGGATATTTTGTCTTAAACCCAAAGATATTCAATTTACGATCATGTATGACAAAGGAAACCTGCAAATCTTCACATCTGTATAGCTGCCCCAAGGGAATTTGTGTTACTTTTGATCGATTAATTGATAGACAGAACATTTCCCAGCTACTACTTTGTCTATCAACTAATCGTTTAACTAATCAGCCCTACTTGGTGTGTGGCAGGTGTAGCTATTATCATATACAGACCATACTTACAGCCCTACATAACCGCCAATATGCTCTGGCTCACTTAAGTGCTCTAATGATTTTACACAAGCTTTTAACTCTTATTGATTCGGAAATTGCGGTGGTTTTATCGGCAGAACTGCATTTTGGTGTAAGTACTTAGATCATTGTAAGCAGCACTCATGCAGAGAGTGAATTTCTGACGAATAATTTAAGTATTGCCTCATCAATGCCCTTAAATGAAGGGGAATTTTGATACGTATTCTTGACATGTTAATTCTAATTTTCGGTTTAAATCTGCAGGAAAGGAAGAAACTTGTGGATTGCTTTCCCCATGACTTGGATGTGGATAAATTCCTGTCTTCACTTCACTATGATGAGTGAAATCTGACACACCAAACAGGAAAAGGACGACCATATCACTACCTGCTTAGGTTACTATCCAGGAATAGAACAAGCCATCTGCTTAACCTGTGCCTCTGTTTCCTATAAGTAACCTTGCCCGAGACCTTATAAGCTGTAATGTCTCCCTCAGCCAATGAGAGACTTTGATTTAATTGTCTACTTTCAAGTGTGGGTGATCTGCATAAAATCCTGTTAGATGCAGCAGAAGTAGGGCAACCACGGCACTTTGTTGTATTCTTTTTAATTCTCATGCTCACTTCTGTGTTAATCCTCATTGTTTGTACCTTAACTTAATGGGTCCGTAATGTTAAAGTGGGTGACTCAAAGCTTTTCCTTGGTCAATATTTGACTCTAGTTGGATAAATCCAGCTGACACTTACTGATAGGTTGTTAGGAAAAAAATAAATTTTGGAGTATGTCTCTACAAGTCATTCTAGTTACACTGAATGATGAGGTCTCATTTGTTGAAATCTGGTTGATTGATAAATTAAAAAAAGTAATGTGAAGATTATAATTTGTGGCATAAATGTGTATAGTTTTTTTTTTGTAGAATCAGACACTCAACATTAAAATGGCTGCATTGTTCAGATATGTAAATTGAGGCTTTATTCAATATTTTAATAAAAAAACGAAACAGTCTTGTGTATTTCATCACACATTCAATGTATGCATATCTTAAACTAGAGGCTTTATCTAACATCAGTGGATGGAAGAGCTGGAAAAGGACTGGGACAAGACTCCGGTGCTGGAGGACATTAATCCATACACTTAATACATGTAGCTCATTAAAATTTGGGTGTTTGTTGCTCGTTGTCTGAATGTAATAATGGCGTATATTCAGGCCATGGCAGTGCAGAGTTTGTGTGAGTAAAGGGCTTTCAGGGCTTCAAACATGCATGTTTATCTGGTGTTGGACAACTACATGACTCAAGCTGGAAATGAACCTGTTGCCCTTTTAACTCGTGACTTTTTTTGTTTCCCCATCCCTAAACGTCGTCAATAAATGCGGGATGCGGACTTTCCATTAAGAAGGAAATGTGGGCTAACCATGACTGTGTAATAAGACCGGTGGTCTAACTATGTGGTTAAATAAAGTATTGCAATTTCAAGGTTAGAGTGAAGGAATTGTCACAGTTTGTTTGCAAATCTGGCAACCTCCGATTGGACCACAAAACACAACTGACGGAAATACGTCTTAACTAAGATTTCACAGTAAAAGCATCTCAGCCATGAGATGACTCGTTTGACTCATATAAATTGAATCTGGAGCATATATGCCGTGTCCCGCTTCCACGTTTGCACAACTTACAATTTCACCATAACAGTAAAAATAGTTTCAGGAAAATTATTTACGGCTGAACTGCAACACACTTTTTACTTTGACACGTCGGTCGTGTGTTTCCGGGTGAGGAGGACAGGAAAGAGGTACGACTGTCATTT
The DNA here is from genome assembly GCF_965226575.1 of Pagrus pagrus. Lineage (NCBI taxonomy): Eukaryota > Metazoa > Chordata > Actinopteri > Spariformes > Sparidae > Pagrus > Pagrus pagrus. The sequence continues at coordinate 22,089,989 of NC_140188.1, read as the reverse complement.
AATTTTAACAACGGTCTGTTTTCACCTTTATATAGCGTGTGTTTTGTCATTACTATAATAGCACAACGATAAGGAACGTTTTTACATATATCTCTACAAGTAAGGCGGTTCGTTGTTGATTTCAAAACCACTGTTTGAATGTAGAAACTGACAACGTCCTAGCTTAGCCATTAGCATGTTGGCTAACCGGTTTGCATGTGGAGGATGATGATGATGTGAACGAATTTGGCATCATATCTGGTTACAGATTGACCTACACACTACACGGTTACTTCAGCTAACTAGCTAAATGTGCTATTGTCACGGGGTGTTTGGTAATATTTACGCCTTATTTCTTTGTATGATATTTTCCATTTGTAATAACCATGTAATTTCAATTTCAGCCGGCGTGTTGACGAAATGTTCTGATGACACTCCGATATGTTGTTGCTTAACAGCCGCTGATAAGGCTATCATTACTGATTGAGTGACTGAGTCCCACGGTGTCTTGTCATGCCCTCTCGATCAGTCGGAAGTGAAACCTCAGAGGGGAGCACACTGTCGAATGAGAGACACCAACTTGTCATTTTCTTTCGTCCTAGACTGCCTGACCTGCTAAACCTTGACTGACATGGCAGCCAATGGAGCAAGCTGTGAACAGCCTCAGAAACGTGCAGGAGCAAAAGAGAAACAGAATGGAAAGTCTGCAGGTTAGTTTGGTCACATTTGTTAGTTAAATGTACGACAGGGAAGTTAACACTCATCTCTAAAGTATGCCAGTAACGTTGGGTTGTGAAATAACTGATGCCACAGAATGATAAGTACAGCCACATGGTGTGAACAGGTCATAAAACAAACCTGATCCATTTGAGGTTACTTTCAGTTTTCAAGGCTACAAACAACTTGGCCTACAGCAGAACAAGAACAGACCCAGATGCCTCATGTATCATGTATTTAGCATCACCTATTCAACAGGATGCAATAATTGATGTAGAAACAAGTATTGCAGTATGCGAGGGTGATTGTCATTTTGTCTGCTCTCCAGACTCCTCGGTAAGAGAGAGGCGACAGAGAGATAAGGAGGAACGCCTGTCTCTGGTGGTATGGAAGAGGCCTGTCACCACACTACATTATTTCCTCCTGGAGACCCTCATCAAGCTAAAGGAGTGGACGTTTAAGTAAGAAGTTAAACAGGTTTTTCTGAACAGGTTTACAGGATGTTTGTGCAAACATGTTCTTGTGTCTTTGTTTTTCTTGCGACTCTGTAGTGTTCTCCAGTTTGTGAAGCAGACATACCCTGAGACCTAAACAATTAGATAAAAAAAGGAATTTCTGTGTCCCTGAGAAGCTGGAGTTGTAAAGCTCATAGTGAACGTCATTTTACACCGTTGATGGATTAAAGACATTTACCTGGAAAAGCAGTGATTAAAACTCAGTAGGGAATCCCTTATGTAGGGCATTTATGAAGTCATGCCCCTCCAATAAAATGTAACGATAAGAAACGTGTCACTTTTCTTCTGTTTGTATGTGTGGAACTTGTTTCATTACCAACATTTTGTTTTCTCACCTTTCTGCTCAGGCTTTGGCAACGGCGAGGCATAGTGTTCTTAGTATTGGTGTTATGTTCTCTGTTCTCCGTCGCCTACTCCACTGAAGGAACACACCAACAAGTAAGGCTTGACTGATTTGTTTTTTCAGTGATGTTAATAATCAACGCCATTGCTCCATCACCCGCCTGTTTAAAGGTTAATGATAAGTCACTCTTTATCCAACCCTGAAAACCTTTAGAAAAGAAAGCTCACGTTGGGAGATAATGACGTATGCCCTGTTGTGAAGTAACCCTTGATCACACAGTCGGTTGACTGAAAGTTTTGTTGAGAAATTCCTCTGTGCAGTGGTCTGTTACAGTTCAGTTAAAGCATTGCCAGTTTTTTGTAATGGTGAACTAATATTCAACCCACTGCAACTAATTTATACTACATGATGATATCATATGCAAATAAAATCTTCCCCTTTAAAAAACAGCTGACATTAATCAAAAGTTTAGGAAAAAAGGTGTTGTTTTAGACACAATCATACCATGACTACAACTGAGAGTATAACTGCGTCCTCTTTTATTGTACTTTTTTACTAAAGTATGTTGAGTACCTGGAGAAGAAGTTCCTATGGTGTGCCTACTGGGTAGGCCTTGGGATCCTGTCCTCAGTGGGCCTTGGGACTGGCCTGCATACTTTCCTCCTTTATCTGGTAAGAGCATCCATTTATTTGATTTAGCTTAACTTTCAAACAGAGACATTCCCAAACAGAAAAGATAATTATTTATAGTTGGAATAAACCTCTTAAAGTGTAAACCCTAATCCTGGACAACTTATCAATGTTCACCCATTCCTAGCATTTCCCTGTAGTACTACTGTTGGCACCATTGTTGCAAAGACTGCGTTAACAACATGATAACCATTAGCAGCCAGGCTAATGTCCAAAGCAAAAAAACATCTGTAAGAATCCCAATTTGACCTAGAAACCCTTATCTCAGCGCTAACGATAAAGCAGATCAAAACACCCATTTGTATTAATAAGAAGGCAGGCTTTCTGATCTAATATAAAGAATGTCGGTTTTGAACCGTCTCAAGTCCTGGTGGTAAGAGGAAACACATATCAACGGGGGAACAGACGGGGGAACAGACGGGGGAACACTAGAGCGCTCTCCATAGAGTGAATGGCAGTCTGTTCAATCTTGTTTTACCTGTTTCTATCACTCTCCCTCTTCGCCTTCTTTGCCTCCTCTATCAGTTAGGTTCTTTTTCTTTTGCAGTGTAGAGTTTTCTCAGTTTTTCCAGTCGTTCCTGTTATCTGGGGATAGTGACCTGTAAAAACAATGCCTCTTCCTGTTTGGTTGTGTAATAGTAGACAGCTTCCTTTATGCTGTAATTCAAACCTTTGTTTATCCAGGAAAAACCCAGCTCACTGGCAGATGAAATAGCATAGTTATAGTGAAGCTTATAGGGAACCGATCTATGTGTGGATGGTGTCATTTTTAAGCAGATATTACACTGTGCAGTCAGTATTTACTTCAGAATAATGAATTAAAGCAAAAAAGTTGTTTATTGCCAGTTTAAAATTAGTCAAACTTTCAAATTGGAGAGACAGTCATCTCGCTCTGTGGGCAGCTGGCTCTTTTTAAAATGAGAAACATAGCAAAATACACATGTGAGAAAAAAAGAAAACTATCACTGTGCTGGCTCTTTATACATTTTACCTCAACTTGAGGTTGATGAAAGGGTTTCCCTAGTTGAGTGTCTTGAAATCTATTTTCAATGAGCAGCATGAAACTATTATGGCAGAAAAAGTAACAGGAAATGTCTGTCAGTGGTAAAGTAATTCAGTTCTCAGCCTTCACATACCTCATTAACATATTTCTGGGAAAAACTACCTCAGCTGGCCCCCATGCGACCTATATCTCAACAGTCAAAAGGCTGCAATATGATAATGGCTGTAGAGAGACGCTGTTAACCATCTTTATCTGGTCGGCTGTGCTCAGCATGGGTCAAAATGTCCTCTGTGTATCTACAATATGCAGGCTGTTTTAATGTCTCATTCACCGCAAGCTATTTTCTTCTAGATATGCCTCCTAGAGTTCAAAGCATTTTTGCAAAGCCCATGTGTGTCTATTCCTGTGGCTGCCAGATGATGGCGTCATACTCAACCGTCACATTCATTGTCCTCTGCTTCTTCAAACTCGTTCCATTTTGTCACCCGTCTGTCTAAGGCTAACCAAAAGTGAAGTGTAATTTTTCCCTGACAGGCAGTCACAGAATGACTGTCTGACTGAGTCACCAACACTTGTGTCATTTGTCTTGGTTGTGGTAAAAAGGAGAACATAGCAAAATGAAAGAGAGGAAGAAATTCTGCGCCATAGTCGGCTTTAGGCTGATGATGTGGCTTCTGTTCTGTAGGACTAGTGCAGATGTGGGTCAGCTGAGTCAGCTATTTCCATCATAATGAAATAATGGGAAAAGATGTAACTGTGACCTTCCTGTTTTTCAGTGCTGATGCACACTCCTTTCTATTAATGCTTTACAGCTCACCATGTGTTTGTTGTTTCACCGTCTAGCAGGCTTCAGTTACTTTATATACAATGACCAACAATAATGCCGTTGCAATGGTGGCTGGTACTGTATCTTGTGTCTGTGCACTCTTGTGCCTCATTGTGTATCATAATACTGAGAAGGAGTGACATCATCCTCTCTCCCCTCTCTGTGTGAGGGAGGTTTGTCATCTCCCCATATGGAACAACCTGGCATCTGTTAAAACAGCTTTTCTCATTCATTTTTCACAATTACCAGCTATTACTGTTGAAACAGAGACTATTTTAATAACCGTTCTTACTGACAACAACCTTATCATCTGAGGCTCATCTGGTAGCTTATATCTTGTGTTACTCAACCTGACATTGCACGCTTTGAAATGATTTAAAATTCCCATCAGAAACATTGTGTCTAGACAATAAAATGGAAATCAATTACTCCCAAATTTGATTGGCTCCTAATACAGTCTGAGATAATCATTTTTTCTTTTTCTACTTTATATTACAACACAGAAATGTTTTGTTTGGGCATTTAGGAAAATCCTTTCTTTCGAAATCTATGAAGATCATACTAGAGCCTTATTTGGACAGAACTAGTTGTTTCCTCTTGCAATACTTAATTATCGATACATGCTCAGATTCCCCTGCCAATTTAACTTACCAGGGTCACTACTTCATATGTCCTTGTGTTGTAAACTTATGTAAACTTAATTTTCCTAAATTTACCACTAAGCTAAGACTCTCTGCACTTTTTTATACATTGTCTCATCTCAGTTCATGTCAGTTTCTGTGAAAGTAACACCCCAATGCAGTGAATAAACACATAATCCCTGCACTTTGCCTTCTTAGGAGTATTTCGTATTCTTCAGTTGGACAGATATGATTAATATGAACATTTGGTTCAGCTCACTTGTCGTCCCTCAGTTATTCTCCGTTAAACCTCCTGCTATCTGTCCAAAGATAGCAGTCCAGGCATCCTTTATCTTATTCCCCTCTAGTTTATGTTCCATCATCCTCTTGTTAGAGCCTCTGCTTTCCAGTGGCTTCTGTATTAGATACTCTTATGCCCTATAAAACCCCTCCCTACCCCATGTAATAATAAAGGCATGCGTTTTACTCAGAGCAGCCTTCAGGTTGCTGTTAATCCAGGGTGTGGATGTTCAAGCAATAGCATACCTCTCTGATGAGAATGATGTTGTCCGTAGAAAGGTTGATACATGGAGTGATACAGTCTGTCAAGCTGCCAACATCCCTGTTATGTGACAACTTCTGCTTATCCTGATCGACTGCTTTCAGAGCATCAAGCAAAGCATCCCTAAACTCCTGTGAACATTTCACATTTTTTCACAGAAAGGTAAAAGCCCTCTCCACATTGCTGACCACATGATGTAAGCTCTGTGCTCATAAGGAGACGATTTTCTGCTTCTCACTAAAAATTAGTTCATGTTCACAGAGCAGCACCACCTATCACTGCTGCCGACTCAGTGTTGATGTCAGCCATGGACAGGAAACTCCCGGTTTTAAGCTAGAAGGAAAAAAACACATGTCCCACCAGCAGTGTTATACTGTGAGTTTACTTCAAGCCTGAAGCATTAATAGATAGACCCATAGAGAGGATGAGATCACTGTGCTCAAGGGAAAGGGGATTCACACACCAGTATGATCTTATGATTCATCAAGATGTTTTTAGAGGTCATTGCCTTGTTTCTAAGTGCTGGATTCTAGTCCTAATACTGTGGTTAAAATAAGAGAAAATACTTGCTTATAAACTGTTGCTTTTACTTGTAGCTTTGTCTTTTTGATCAGATCACCAATCATTTAAAGCTTCTGTCAGTTTCAACCATCCCTTTGGTCTAGAACAGGATATCTTGTCTATTGTTGTCCAGTTTCTCATGAATTTTGTTTGTTACTAATTTGGAAACTACACGCCACTGTCGGGTCAAAATTAAACCTCAACTGACACAAGGTATTTCGAAAGCTAATTCTTGGATTTCCTTGAAATTAGCTGTTGTATTTTTTGTCATACACAGGAAAACAAACCTGAAGAATTTCCTCTTGCGCCATCCATAGGTCAAAATATAAATGCAGATTGCTGTGAAATTTGTTGAGCTCACTCATGCTTCTAATAGGATTAACAATTTTAATTACCCTATGGCCTTTTCTGTTGTGTCAGCTTCCCAATAACGTTTACATATTTAGACTCATTACTAGTAAGGCTCTAAAAACAGTAACAATTGTGAGTTAGTCCATCCAACACTTCAAGGATCCTTTAACAGCCTTGTTAAACTTGATTTTTAATGTTTTAATTTGATGACTACTTGATGAAATCCACTTGCTGAAAAGTCCTGCTCTGCTCACTTAAGTGAACAAAGAAGTTCACTGCAGGGCCACTGTATTGCCTGTCTGATGGGAATTGGGTTTCAGAGTTTGAATCACAGCTTAGTTTTTTCTTGTTAACACTGACTTGTTCTGTCATGAAGAAATGCAGTTAAGCGACGTTGTGTTTGGTTTGAAACAGACTGTGTTTTGTAAACTAAAGAAGTCTCCTGTGTGCTCATACAGCAGAGCGGGGTGGAGAGCAGTCGCAGTCATCACAGACTAATTGTGTGCTGTCAATCTACTGTCAGTGTTTCCTGTATCACCTTAAAGGAGGCATAATGGAGTAGCTGTGTTGTAGTTACAGGTGGGCCAACTGTTATTGAGGCCAGGTGGCTCGGCCTAACCAGGCATCTTCACAATGATAAATGATGACATACCTGCCTGTCAGAGAGACTGTGACTCAGCTGCTGCTGGTGTGTGTCTGTACCTGTGGGCAGACGAGCTGTGTTTAACCATGCGAGAGCAAGTTAAATTTAACACAATGTAGTGCTGTGCAATATAGTCATACATTATTGTTTAAGGTTTTACTGTTATTAATACTTATATACACTTGGTTGTCAATTTATTAGGTACACTTAGCTAAAATTATCCCAGTCTGACACAACAGCTCGGCAGTTAATGCTACCTTTTTAAGAAGGTTATCATGTCCAGTGTTTGTTGAAACTGTGTTGATTCAACTGTTTGGTCGTTTTGAAGGCTGCAGATGCTGTTGATTTGCGTTGCAATATCCTGAGAAGTGTTTCTAACAGCATGTTTACATCAGTGAGGGTAGACTAAATCATATAAATACCCGTCATTCCAATGCAGTTCAACAGCGCCACAAACTAAAGCCTCCAAAATAATCAAAAAGTTGAGTCAGCACCTTTCTAAAACAATTTCAACAAACACCGATCATCAGCGTTCCTACTGATCCTTGAAATCCTTAAAAGTTTGGTCTGCTGATATTTTTATACGTAACGTTACTACATACACCACATTCAGCTCCCTGCATGTGTCTCCCACCGTTTTCTGCCATCAATGTAACACAGTATCATTGAAAATTGTTCAAACATTCGAGCCTTGCTCTCTTTCTCTTTGTTTCTGTCTTGATTTCTTTCTTACCTTCTTGTTTGTGAGCCTTTGTAAAGTCTGCTAGTTCTCATGTAAAAACCTTTATCCATGTCTCCAACATTGCCCCGTTCTTTCCTCGATTTTAATGAGTTGGGCCAGTAAAATCCCTGGAAAGTCCTTGAATCTGATATTTGATAAGGTGTGGGAATCCTGGAACATTATAACCTTCATGAAGGCAGGATTTATTGCAGGTCTGTTGTAGTAGGTTGTAGTAGATTGCATTAGTTTCAGCTAAGTGTACAGTACCTAATGATAAACTGGTGCAATGTATTGTAAGTAAATAATTAGAGGGGAATATTTAACCTTTCTCTATTTAAAATGCCTGCTGCTGTCAAGAATACTTGAGCTGTAATCTTTAATGTAATATTTAAGCCAATAACTACAACTGTAATGTATAGAAAATTCTAAAAGATCATTTTACCTGTGACAACTGCAGTGTGTATTTTGTGTCTCACTGCTCAGGTCTCCTTAGAATGTCCCAAGTGTTTCATGACACACGTTTGATAAACTGATGGAAGGTGCCAGTATATATCCCAGTCGTTTCCAGTCCATTAAAACAGCTCATCTTCTCCATCTCTCTCTTAGGGTCCTCACATAGCATCAGTTACCCTGGCAGCATACGAGTGTGGCTCCACAGACTTCCCAGAGCCCCCATACCCAGACCACATTGTCTGTCCTCAAGGTGGAGGTTTGGAGGGAAGTGTCTCCCTCCTCTCAATCATGTCTAAGGTCCGCCTGGAGGCCTGCATGTGGGTGAGTATTGGTTTGAATAAAGAGACAATGCAGTGGTCCACTCTGAAAAATGTCAGGAATGTTTTGCAGTGCCAGCAGTGGGTGGCCCATTGTGAGAGCTGGAACGTAGACCAAGAGTTGAGACTCACTCCTTTCATGTTTTAATGTTTGTAGAACTTAAAAAGCTTCACTTGTATCTTGCATTGAGCCAAAGTATGCATTACGTTATACAGTGCAGTTGGGTGTACCAAATTCAGAAGTCCAGGGTGGCATGAATAGTTGCCTGTGTGTGAATGTGGGAAATAAATAAGTGCTGACATGGAACATTTTAAATTGTGTTGTCGTAGGGGGCGGGCACTGCCATCGGAGAGCTGCCTCCATATTTCATGGCCAGAGCGGCTCGTCAGTCAGGAGCTGATCCAGATGATGAAGACTATGAGGAGTTTGAGGAGATGCTCGAGCAGGCCGAGGGCGCTCAGGTCAGAGTTACACACACACACAAACACATCTAAAGTGACACCCTAATGTATGGTGTTTAATTTTTCACTCAATCAGTTTAAGGCAACTTGTTATATTTAGTGATGAAGGCAGCCTAGACTCAAACCCACTGAAAATTGAAGTATCTATTCCTTAGTTTAGTTCCATGTTAGCATTGGTGTTGACACTTTGCCAAGACGATATGATCATATCTGATATGGCCTCATCTTTATAATGTACAACTGACCATTGAGCCACTGTCCAGTGATTGGTCTTAAAGTGCCATGTGACTTCAGTGAAGCCCCTCCCTCCTTCACTTCCAGTAAATCTGTCTGTACGTGGGTGAGTCACCCTGAGCACAGCTCCCCCTTTAATCATCCCTCGGGCTTCGCTCTCTCTTCCTCCCTCCTTCCCTCTTTTCACCGACCTCTAATTTGAATGACAGACAGCTCTGTCAGGAACAAAGTTCACATGACCGGCGTCGGCTAAGCACAGATGCTGAGTCAGCAGATCAGAAATCAGAGAAATTGAGTTCATTGTCTCCATCATCTATCCTCACTACACTGGTTCTCAGCTGAACAGACTGAGGAAGCCGACCTCACATCACATGTCTTTCATCATGTATTCAGGATGTATCCACGTGCATTGGTCATAGGTTTTCAAATGAACAATCTCACACACGAGTCAGAAGTACTTGGAACACACGGTTCAATGGGAATGAATGTCACACAATTTATGATTACAGTACAGCACTTAGAGGTGTGTATTCCCAAGTCAAGCAAGAAATGAGAACAAAAAAATTACCAAGAGAATTTAAATCGACAGTTGAGGGTCGAACATAAGCATAAAAATGTAGTAGTAGTAGTAGTTTCATTTAATGCAATTTGAAAATAATTATCAATAAATTATTATTATTTGTTTTTATTGGCATAGAGTACAATGAGCTAAAAGTACTTTGCACCACTGGCACAGAATGAGATACAGTGAAACAAACAAACACAAAAAAAACTAATCAGAACTTAACATTTGTAAACCCCAGTGCTGCTTCTATTGGGGGTTTTTTTCTACATGAGAGGAACTAAATTCTGAATAAAAAATACGCCCCTGAAAATAATTTTTAATTGTGGAGACTTCCAAGAAGAAACTGTAATTTAAATGGCTTTCAAAATCATCATTGATGCGATGCCAGCTTTTGAAACCACCTCTTAATCTCCCTCCTGCACCGGCTGTGATCTTCACCATGTAACCACAAACATTTCACCCCCACAGGGATGGAGATGGGATCAAAAGATTCACGGCACTTCTCTACCACACAGTTTTCAGTTGTAATGCCACTAAAGTCATCAAACTAAAAAAAAAATTCAGTGCTCAGAAATAGCAGGTATTTGACCACAGTACTCTCACCAAGGCTTCTTGTAATAACATTGCAGACAACACTTTTGTTTGGTTAAAAACCAGACATCTGCGAACAAGTCCAGCATGGTTATTTTAAGAAAAGAATAAAAGGGTAATATGTGTTTAGAGACACCCATGTGTGTTTTTAAATTGTGTTGCAGTCTGGTATAGCAGATTTTACAAACCATGGGTTTTGAAAGGCAAATTTAGAATTTTTAACTTACTACCTACTTAAATACTACCCATTCACATCTGTTTTAAGTAATGTGTGTTTAAATTGTTTTTTTTACATTTGTTTGCAGGATTTTGTCACAAGAGCAAAACTGGGAGTCCAGCATATGGTGCAGAAAGTGGGATTCTTTGGGATCTTGGCTTGTGCCTCTGTAAGTTTATTAATTTAGGATCATTTAGGATGCAAATTTAAATAGTAGGAAATTAACCTGTAACCTCACAAAGCTGAAACAAGGGTAATTTCTAAGACTATGAATCAGTAATATCTGATGTGTGTGTGTTTCAGATCCCTAACCCTCTTTTCGACCTGGCTGGAATTACTTGCGGTCATTTCATGGTTCCCTTCTGGACCTTTTTTGGAGCAACTCTAATTGGGAAAGCCATCATCAAGATGCATATACAGGTCTGTAACTCCGCTAAAAGTTTTCTCACAGGTGGTTAGAAACTAGCAAACAACCACTTCACCTGAAATGACAATACGGTTTTCCCCTTTTAACACAAACCATACAGGCACATTCCACACTAGCAGCAGCGTGGCTTCCACTATGATTCAACTTTTGTTTAATGTCATCACAATTCTCTGTCCACATTGTAATAATGCATCTCACAGAATCTCTCTTTAGGAAAAAAAGTGTATGCACCGCTGACTGATTCACTTTGAACAGTCCCCACAACCTCAAAACGTGTGGGAGAGCCAAGATCATGAGTTGGTGACTGTGAGAAACTCCTAATTGTGCACATCTAGTTAACTCTTTCTGATGGAGCTCCGACTCACAGGGGATTCCTTATTCTTCCTAAGTTTTAGCTTTGAAATGTATCCAGACCATATAAACAGCCTCCAGATGAAAGGAGGGAAGCTTTTAAGAAGCCTTTTAACAAGAGTTTGGATTTTTAAAAATCCACTGGATCACAAAAAACTTGTTAATTACGGAGTGTATTGTTGAGTCTGCCACACCAGTGACTAATGGAAGCCTATGTAAGGAGAGGCCGTCTGTGTCTGTGAGTGAGTCGCTCAGTATCTTAACAAACTAAACCTATCCATCTCTTGGTGGTACCAGCCAGTGATCTCACTCTGAGACCTTTCAGACAAAAGGGGGCCCGGAACGCAGCGGGGGTTATGGAGGATGTAGAGTGGACATGGGAAGGTAGAGAGAAGGAAATTGAGCAGACGGTAAGAGGCTGCGGGGGGGATTGTTTAACTTACATTTTGTTCCTTGAATCTATCGGACATCACGTGTCATATCCTGTCTGATTTGGTCCAGGGGGCCAGTGTGTCATGCTGTTTAAAGCTGATCAGTTTCAGGACTAGAGAAGAATATTGCGGTTTGGCCCCCCCACTTTGGCGCTTTGCAAACCACACAAAGCCCCTCGCAGCCCAAAATTTAGCTTACTGCCAGGTTTGAGTTTTGTAATTAGTGTGTCTGTGGACGGTGGCAGATGTGGCCTCAATTTCCCACAGCTGTGCCGCTAAAATTGTATGTCTTAAAATATGTTTTTCATATCTGAGAGATGTTTTGTAAATTATCTGTTCCTTTTTAATGTTTCTCTTTTTTTAAATGTTTTAGAAAATATCTCTATAAATATTTTTGTGTTTGTTGTATCCCTCTGATTATGATCAGAAAGACATGATTTTTTAATTTTATTCATTTCTCCTTTTTTCCTGCAGAAACTATTTGTTATCATTACCTTCAGCAAGCACATAGTGGAGCAAATGGTGTCACTCATTGGGTAAGTGTCTGTCTGTCTTGACGCGTACTCTGTGTGTGTGTGAGAAAGAGAGAGAGACTGCATTAATCAGGTACTCAGTCATTGTTTTTCCCCTGCTCTTGTGGTTGGCAACGCATTCGTAAACATTTGATTGGGGATCCTGTATGAATAAATGCTTTCACTGCTGTGAACGTGCATGCATTTACCATTTTTTCCACACAAAGGTTTTTCTTTCCTCCTCTGAAAATGCAATCCATGTCTGCAGCATTGGTGGTCAGGCGTGTGCGGTCCCATCCGAACATGTTGATCTGACTCACCAAGTTCAGCTTTGACTGAGAGAATTACCCCAGTCAGGCGGGAAACGCAATCATAGAAGAAAAGAGTGTCTATGGCTGCGTGTCATTAGTTAATCAATAGATTTACAGGAGAAATACCCAGTTTTTGTCTTGACTAAAGTTTAAAAAAATAAAATAAAATAGACAACCGATTTGGTATTAATTGTGAGTCAAGTCATGAATTGTCAGTAGCCAAAAAGCCAAAAAAAATCAACAAATAGTTCAGTCAGATTTCATGCTGATTTTAATTTTTGGGATTCTCCTAACATGTCCATTGGAGCTGCAGAGTTGTTGTTTTTTTGTTTTGTTTTTTTATCTCTTGGCAGTTAAATGATCCCTTACACATTTGTAATGTTACCCGAATCTTTGGTCATCATGACTGTTCCTCTTTATTTGTGCTAAAAGTCCTGGTTCTTTCCCATGAAAGTCAGCTGACCCTCTGTGACTCGCTATGATGAGTCCAGTCAGTGCTTCAGTGCTGATACAGGATGTTTTTTTGGCAATTGCTTTGTGTATATTCACATGTGCTTGCATGTAAAGTGGGAGAGATAACAAGAATGAGTCAGACAAATCTAGTTAGGTTTATTTGAAATCAGCAATTACCCACTTCCCCTTTGGTCTTTGTTTAGTAAATTGTGTCTTCTTTTTTTGCTTAGTCTTGTCAAGTCTAGACTACATGTTTATGTCCTGAGAATTTAATTTCTGCAGTGGGAACGCTGTGAGTGTGTCTATAGCCCTGCAGTATATTTTCTATTCATGGTAATAAGTTTCATATCATGTAGAGTTCCCTTTGAACTGAACCACTGCTGACCGGTGATTAAAAACAACACCAACGCCTCTATATGACATGAATTGATAAAATGGTATCCATTATGATTGGCCCCCCGGTGAGCTCATCTACACTACCTAATAAGGACATGAGCACGCCCTGATTAGATAGCTTTCCACCCAGAAGGCAGCTATGGTGGTAAAGGTGATGACATCATGTCGACTCACTTCCTGGTTGAAGGGGCTGACACAGGCTCCTATAGAGAGAGAAGTAGTATAAAAGGAGGGCTGAAGAGTTTGTGCTTCATTCCTCTCTGCTGCCTGCTTCTGCTCACAGCACAGAGTAGAGGAGGTGGAGGCTCCAGGATAGGGCCCACATGTAGGATGGGGCCTTCAGCAGCTCTAACAAAGGATGCTGGGTGACTGGTGGATCAGTGAGGACCTCTGGTAGTGTTCAGGGAAAGAGAGGACCTCATGAACTGCTCTTTGAGGCTCTTATAGGGAATAAGTGTTCAGAGTCTAAAGCCTCAGTTTTGGGCTCCATGTAGGAACGCTGCTGAAAGGGTAAGTGGATTAATGTTCTTCCTCTCTTCTCTTTTCTTTGCCGCTCTGTGTGGATGTGGATGTCAGGTCTGTGCCCAAAGTGGGACCATCACTCCAGAAGCCCTTCAGTCAGTACCTGGAAGCACAGAGGAACAAGCTGCACCATGCTGGGGGAAGTGCACCAGCGGTAAGAGCAATACATTATTTTACTATGGGCCACTTTGATGCCACTGTTGTAATGTGAGCTTCACTGATGTAATTATTTGCTCAGATTAACAACTATATGTAAGCCAGCTTTTTGTCATACTGTAGACTTTAACTGAAACACAGGAGAGGTTTTATTCAGAGCAGGCCAGAACTGTTGCCCGACTCTCCATAAATCTTAAAACACTTGGAGCAGAATGAAAAATAACAACATCAGATTGGGAAGATGTTTTAGTATAGCCCAGCTGATACTTGTTTTAAGGTTTATAGTGATATTTTAGAGGTTAATAATGGCTTCAAAAACATTTTTATAAAGATCCTGAATTTGAGTTAGGAAGGAATTCTGACGATATGTACTGAAAAATATCAAAAGCTCTCTGCTGGGCAAATGTAACTGAGAAACTATTTGTAAGTTGCCTCAAACACATCTTTGGCATTTTTGTGCTGCATTTTTGTATTTATCGGCCTATGTGCCAAGACTAATATATTTGTGATAAGCTAGTGTCTGTGAATTTTATCAGTGTAGCTGTAGTTTTTGGCTACTGGAAAAGTGCAGCTACTTACATTAATCAAGCTGTTATCTACTGTTAACATTAAACACCAACTATTTTGATAACCAATTTAATCTGTTCATCATCATATTCTGATTTCAGCTTCCTAAATGTGAAATATTTTCTGGTTTCTTCACTCCGCTATGACAGTAAACTGAAAAATAGACATTTATGGCCCAAACAACTACTAGATTAATCAAGAAAATAATCGAGGGATTAATTGACAATGAAAATAATCATTAGTTGCAGGCAGCCCTACTGAAAAATATGCACAGCATGGATCAGCATTTTGAAAGTTGTCTCTATAATTAAACTTTCTGCCAACCATGTCATATATGTAGGATGGTGCCAACAATATTCACAAAATAATTTATTTTATATTATTTGCCTGTTTGATGCTAATTAATAGCATATGCACCCTGCTTTTGGCTTCCCAGGATGAGAACTGGCTGTCGTGGGTTTTCGAGAAGGTGGTGCTGGTCATGGTCTGCTACTTTGTCATCTCCATCGTCAACTCCATGGCTCAGAGCTACTCCAAGCGCCTGCAGCAGCAGAGGCACTCGGAGGAGAAAACCAAGTGATGACGAGACAAAGCGGTACAAACATCCAAGTGACTGTGTTTCTGCTGCTGCTGCTGAGAGCCCTCCGCTCAGCCCCAGCCACTCACAACAAACCTCACCCCCCCCATCCATTCTCAGAGGCTCAACGCTCAAAACAACCAGGCACTATTTGTCAGTGTGTGTGTGCTTTTGAGGATGTATGTGCTGTTTTACCGTTTGTCCCTCTTCTTCAGGTTTTGTAGTTCTTCCTCTCATCTCACTCTCTAGGCATATGTAGTGCGATTGGTACTATTGCTGATCTTAACATGTTACTTTAAGTTTAACCCATTCATTGACCTCAGAAGTTTAAGCAGCGGTTTGGTGGTGACTGCTGTGTACGGGCAGTGCCCATCAGATGCTATGCCTTATGCAAGACGGGAAGGTCCAACTTCCTTTGAATATAGTTCTTGACTTATAAACTTGATTTTTATTTAATTTTGTAACATTTATGTATGGATGGATCATGATGTGTTTGTACAGTGTGCTGCCAAGATAACTTCTATGGATGGTCTTTTTTTTCAGGGTTTAATTATCCTCATGTTTTTGTCCTGTTAAACAGTTGAGACCAACTTGTCTTTTTTTTGTTTCTGGAATCGTGAGTTTAAAATGGTGAGAAAAAAAGCAATATCTACTTAAAACGGTGTGGTATTGATGGTTTGCACATTGTGTAAATATCTTAATCTTTTTGACAGTATGCACAGATGTATTTCTATTCTAATGGTCTGTGTGGACATGAGTTAACTTGAACCAAAAGAAAAGAAAAAAAGATATCATTTGTAAAGTGGCATTGTACTCTCAGCTAACTAGTCCCATTTCTATTCTGTACATTTAGGTTGAACCTTGGATCAGATCATATATAAAACATGTAAATCATGGCACTTGTTTCCAAGTCTGAGTCTGTCGGGTTTATTTTGTGTTCTTTTGTTGAAGACTAACTTTTAATTGTTCATCCTGAGAAGTTGTGCTGTGACCTTGTGCTGTTTAAGAATTGTTGTAATGTTTTTTAACCATCATGACAGACCTAATGCTTAATTTTCTTAGAAATGATCATCTTTAAAGGTAAGTGAACAGCTCAGTACTCAATAAGTTTACTTCTTTTTAGTAATTCTTAGAAGAAGAATTGCGTTATGTCCTTAATTCAGACTTTACAATCTGACAACCTCCCCCCCTCCTGCGCTGGGGACCTGCCTGAAACATACTGGGCAGATTCCGGTGAACTCAACTTGATGGATAGAGGTCCCCTTCTATCCCCTGTCCTTGACACAACTTTCCCACCCCATCAGCTAGCTTATCAGACTGGTGTTGGCTGTTAAATTAGCACGGCAACAGCGGTCTGTAGGCTGGCTGAAGTTGTGGGCTTTCAGCATTTCAGTTGTGCTGCTTGGTTCATGCCAAGACTCAACGTCAGCTGGTGCATTTGTGGATACAACGACCTGTCCTTAGCGACTCTGATTCTATGCCGATCACTGCAGTTCTGGAAAATACTACAATGTAAAATTAATGAACAATAAAAGCGATGAAAAGTATGTTAACTGGTGCCCTTGTCACTTTTCTTTATGCACTGCTGCTGTTTCTAATAATTGCTGAACACAATTACATTTTCAAACTATACAAACTCCAGTTGATACAATCACAAGGAGTTTTCCAAATTGTTTTTCACAGCACTTTAAAAGTCCAGTCTGTTGGATTTAGTGGCATCTAGCTGTGAGGTTGCAACCAACTGAATACCCCTCTCCTCAGTCCCCTTCTGAGCATGTAGGAGAACCTACCTTGGTTGCTAAAACCATGATAAACCCTCATTTCAAGTCAGTGTTGGGGTTTATACGTTCTGCGCTACTGTAGAAACATGACCGACTTCATGGAAGAGGACTTCTGAGGTTAAAAAACAAAAACATTTTTATTTTCAAGTGGTTATATGCTAATAAAATCATAATGAATATAAAATTCCATTTCTGCCAACAAATCACCCTTAATCAACACACTACCTTTTTAAGGCTTTTCATCTATTTTGGTTTGAAAAGTTGAGTCAGTTTATTCTTGGCCTTGAAACAGCAGTTTACAAAACAATCACAGTCCATAAAAATATAATTTAATTTGATAAAGTAGCTTAAAGAGGCACTAACTGTGTCCCGATGATATTTTGAGTGTGAGGTCACCTCAGTCCTTCCCCCTGCAGATGTTGAGGAATGTATTAAGCTTTTCATAAAGACATTTCTTTTTACATCCCACATAGTGACGCTCTCTCTCGTCTACATAGAATCCAATGGCAAGGAGGTGCTTGTTAGTGTTTCCCTTGTCTAGCCCAGTTGCCTGTAGCTGGAGATGACTTGTTCAAGAGATGTAAAGCTGTCTAGAAAGTCCTCTTCTGTGAACCCAAATTTAATGTACTGATGGACGTAGGCCCTGCAGCAGGAGAACAAAATGAGAACGGAAAATGAGTGAAAGACATTCAGTGCAGAAGAAACAACTTGAAGGTATTACTTATTAAGTTATATAAATATTCCCACAGTTGTCATACTTTTTGGACCCACTTTTTCCTAACACTCATATTCAGGCATGTCTCTGATAAAAATGTCTGACTCACTTGGATGCAAACATATTCCAGGCTTTTCCCACCATGCTATCCAGAGGTCTGAGCAGAGCCTGACTGTTACTGACCAGCGTGGCAGATTTCTCATACTTAAACGGCACTGGGGATTTCCACAAGTTGAAAGCTTCCTGAGGTGAGAGCCAGGAGGTGTACAGAGCTGGATCCTCAAAGCCACCTGTGGACGGGAGAAGATCATTTGCATGGGAGGCTGTTGATGCTATTGCTTTTCTCTGTGTCACACGCGTCACACAAACCTCTTCTTCTCGACTCCCACAGATTCATTTCAGGTGAAATCAGTGAGGAATTAACGCATTATTTCACCCAGTTGGTCAATTTATTTTTCAGTAGTAACATCAATACATTTCTCTGACCTGTCTCTGCGCTGTACACGTCTTTCCCTCTCAGTATGAGCAGGTTGGCCAGAGAGCTGTTAAAGCCGGCTCCTGTGACACTCCTGGTCCGCTCTGAGCCTGAAGGTGGACGCACCTGCCAGTCGATACCTGACACAGGACAAGAAAGCATCCTCAGAAGTGCTTTAGGATTTAATCTGTGACGGGATCCCACTTTCAAGCCATAATATGACTTAATAAACATGCTATGATCCTTGCCTTCCTCCATCTTGGTGTTGGAGATGAGCATCTGTCGCAGGTGTTTGAGCAGGCCCGGCCAGCTGAACGTGCTGTAGGCTACGGAGGCACTGGGCATCTGAGGGATGCTACTCACGCTGAGCAGCTTGTACTCTGGGTGGCATGCGAGGGCGCTCAACAGCTCACCTGACGGACAGAGACGTGACCGTATATGTAATGAGATGATGATGATGATAAATTGACTTAAATATTTTTAGACTCTTCTAAACCAGGAGATGGGTGTGTGTGTTGGTGTCTCCCACCTAGAGGATTTCTGCTGTAGACTCCGTAGGAGTCAGTGGTGAGCGCGGGCTGCAGGACGCCGCCCAGCTGCTGAGCGATGACCCTGTTGACGTCGCTGAAGGAGATGTCTTTGAGATTGAGCAGCTGACTGCAGATCTTGTGCACCGTGTCGTTCTCGTGCACCAGGATGGCGTCCGACAGCTGGTAGAGATGAGCCAGCGACAGCACGGAGTTGTAGTTCTGGACGATCACCTGAAAGGTCAAGGAGAAAGATTTAATAGAACGTTATTCTGGGCTAACATTCAAGACTAGCCCCTCGACAGCAGACTCCGTACCTCCCCCGTCCCGTACGGCCAGGTGAGGTGGTTGACGATGAAGGACTTGGGGTAGATCTCTCGGAGACACTGAGTGACGTAGGTACCGACCCCAGAGCCGGTTCCCCCCGCCACACTCATCATAGCCATGAGCCCGGCCAGTCTGTCACAGCGCTCCACCTCTCGCCTCACCAGCTCCTCCACCGCGTCTCTGTGACGAGGGCCGTGCACACAGAACCTAATGTGACACAAGAGGCACATCAACAGCTTTTCTTCCCCTTCGCCTCCAATGATTTCTGAGCACAGTGTGTCCTGTATTTGTGTTGTGTCTGTAGAAAATAAACATAATCACAATATAGTTACATTTGACATGTTTTAAGCATGAAAGTTCATTCTCAATCTTGGAAACATTTTTATGTTTAAACAATCCCAACTCAAGGTCCACTTATTAGCTTTTTATTGTCAGACCACTTTTTCTAAGGTCAAGAATGACCTTTGATGAGGCAATTCATTGATTAGCGGGGCAACAGAAAATTAATTGCTGCTGTTGGGGTACAACAACATTTTAGTTATTAGAACCAGTAGTTATAATAATGGAACTTTGTTTACATTTGGTTACCATAGCATATGATGATTATCTTTGCTAATGATTATTTCAGACAGCGGTATGCGGCCACTGGTTTGTATTATGTTACGTTTTTAATCATAAAGACAGAATAAAATGACAATTACAAACCAGCTAATACATATACACACCACACATTCAAAAACAAAATAGCAACAAAAACAAAATCAGAGATACATACACCCAAGTTTCAGCCTAAAAAAAACATTTGTCGAAAAATGGTGCACCTGAACACCACACAGCAGGACTTCAGCTTAGAAACAGGAGAATTTAAATGTCTAATAACTGAGCTCCAGATACTTTTAGATTTCTTATATTGCTTTGGAGCATCTGAAGAGGAAATGCATCCCTGCATAGCCATTTATTTTTAATTTATACTTTATCATATTAATCTATTGCGGGGGTGGGGGTAGGGCGTTTTGAGCATATATCCCCCCTAATACACATTATAGTAACAGCAATTTCACGAGAAAAGAAACGGTTGCTTCAGATCTCTCCAATGTGAGAATTTGATGCTTTAAATGCATAAATGACAGGGAAACTTTATATCTATGGGTCTTGGAAAGTTGGTCACACCACAACAAGACATTTGAAGACATGATTCTGACTTGATCCCTCAGAATAGTGCGGAGGATAAAATCCTATCAGCAAGTCCATCTTTATGACAACTGAGCAGACTAACTGTAGTTTGAAAGCTCTGGAAAAGGAAGCTAGTAAGTGGACCTTGAGTTGGGATTGATTTGACAGTGTTTGGCTTCTCTTCACTGTGACGCTCCTGTTGCTACAACAGCAGTCTTACCCATTAGCCCAGTTGTTTCCAGAGCCCTGCTTCTGGCTGAAGGATGAACCTTCTCCATACCTCCACCTGCCAGATTTTGCAGCCTTGCTCATACTCTGGTTGATCACTTTGGACTCCATGTCAACCAGCACCGCCCTGGCTTCCAGGTCTGGTTAATGAAGGACACGACAGGTGAACAGGTGTGCAGCACAGACAGACAGACAGACAGGAAACACACGTATTGAATCCAGAGGTGGTGTCCTACCTCCATGTGCGGTTTGGTGGAAGAAACGCTCACAGCTGGCTGAGTGGTACGCTTTCCTCTGTCCCTCGTGAGCATCGCTGTAGATGATGTCGAACAGCTCGTGACCCACCTGGTTCCCGCACTGACCGAGCTGTACCGTCACGACGGACATCGTTTCCGGAAGGATCGATGGTTTTCAGATTAAAGTGTGAGAGCAGGTAGTCTGAAGCACACCGGTGAATGCATGCTGAGAGTGAACTGTTTCATGACTGTGTCCGAGGACATGTCAGTGTGTGTCCTGTACTTTGAAAGCGTCTGCCGCCATGAAAACTTGGAACGGCATTTCCGGCTCAAACTGTCAAAACTTTCAAAGTAAAGGTCCCATTCACATGTAGTTCTTCTTCTTCTTCTTCTTCAGTTGGCATCCTTTGAGTTGCATTACTGCCTCCCTCTGGCTCAATCCATCCCTGGGTCTTCAGTTGTTCAACATACTTTTAACTAGTCCAGTTGTTTTCTTCCCTCCAGCGTGTCTCCATGTCCCAGCAGACCCCTAACATCTGTCCCTGTTCTTTCCAGTCTCCTTACATTTCTTCTCTCTCTTTGACATAATTCCTACAAGAGATCAGGACATGCTCCACTGTGTCTGCTTCCTCACATTGCTCACCATGTCCAGTTTGGTTCTTTCCTGTAATAAAAAGTGTATTGTTCAGGTTTCTGTGTCCAGTTCTTAGTCTGTTCATAATAACTTGTTCCCGTCGGTCGGCTCCACTGCATCTTGTTGATCCTACTTTGTTTTGTATGATGTGTCTGCCCCTAATTGCTCTGTCCCAGTATTGTTACCATTGTTTAATACTCCCTTCCAGACCCATGTGCTGGTATCCACATGTTTTTCCCCTTCCTGATAATTCTTGAATTAATTAACATTACCTCATAGAGTATATCTTGATGGTTATTGCTTGATCCTGTTTTACTGCTGGTTAGTATATGGTTTGCTGTTATCTGTTCTGCCCACTCCAGTGCTAACAGCATTGTGATAAACTCAGCTGCATATACATTTAAATAATCAGATGTCCTAATCTGGTGGCTGGGAATCACCACTGCAGCCCCTCTAGCCTCTGTTAGTGGGTCCTTTGATTTCTGGTCCCATGGGCCACAACACAGTTTGTCTGAAGTTTATTTTGTCAACTTTCATTTGTTCAGCTGTGTTCTTTCCCTACCCATCCAAAGCTTGATTTCTGTGCTTTTTCTCTTAGTTGGGTGACTTTCTTTATGACCCTTTAGATTAACCCACTGATTGGCCATCAGGTGTTTCCTACAGATCCACAGTAGCATTATATATACACAATGGAGATATCTTAATTGCCACACGTTCAACCTCATTTCTAACCTCTTTTCAGTCATGCCTGATTGCCACATAACCTTTCATCATAAACTCCAGCTTCGGCTTGAGTCACGACTTCTGGATGCACATCAGGTCTGGTTTTTCCTTCTGGCTGTATGTGAACTGTTTAAAATCTTGTCCATTTGCTATCAGGCTTCTTGTGTTCCACTGGAGGATAAAATTGTTATAATAACCAATACACTGTGCTTCTTGGCTTGCTTGTTCACTTAGTTCATCTATGATTTCCTCCCATCGTATACCTCTTATATCCAGATGGTGAACTTCTGCTTTAACTGCTCCCTGAATTCTTGATTTCTGCTGCTGCATTTATAACTCCTGCAATAAGTGTTACCATCTTCTTTTTCGCTACCAAAATCTTCTTTTCAACTTCTTTCATCATGTTTGCTTCATCCTGTTCTCCTGTTTCTTATTAAGATTCTCCTGCCTCGCCACCTTAGTCGCTTCAGCATAAGATATTTTCTCTTTCACTCGTCTCTGCTCTGCAACAGCCTGCTGTTCATGGCTTCACACCCCAAATTCACATGTGGTTAATAGATGCAACATCTTTGAGTCACAAAGAAAAAGGAATAAATACATAATTTTGCCTATAGTATATAATTTACATTGTGTATTCTACTTTATTATTATTTGAAGGATGGCCAGGATTTGAAATAATTTAATGGAGGATGATATACTTTTATATTCTTTAATTTGATTTTGATTTGAATTTATTTGATTTTATTGTTAGATTTGTCTCGCACGTACAGAGTGCATGAAAGTTACTGTAAAGTCTTAAAGGTGCATTATGTAGTTTTGGGATCTTCAGTGACTGATTTTTTGTATGCCTGAACAAACAAATACACACAATTCATACTGTTTTACTTTGTTTATATGTGGCGGACCCTGCCACCTTTCTAGCTTCAAACAGTGTTCTGGAGATCTTATTTTCCTCTGAGAACAGTTTGGTTATTTAGCTATGGAAAAATCATAATACATAATAAATATTTCTGAGTTTGTATTATTACCTCATTGATATTGTAAATATTAAAATTCTGAGTTTGAATTTCTTCTCCAAAACTACATCATGCCCTTTAATGTGAATGGCAACAGAAAGATCTAAACAACCCAAAACAGGAACAACAAATCTATTGTTACAGTCTGTTAAACATTTCATTTGTGTGCGCTGTTGTTATTTTATGACAAAATGAAAGCAGACCGCACAGGATGCCAAGTGGGTGCATAGGGATCCAGCCACTTCCTCAGCATTGATGTTTCATCATTAGTGTTATGTCCTTTCACAGCTTGTTGTTGAAAATGCAAATACAGTTCAGTGAGGGTGGATCAAAGCTTGCAGGATGGAAAAGTGTCAACTGCTGACTGTTATTCAGGAATGCATCCTACAAATATCTGCTCTTTGTTTGAGTGGGTCAACTTGGGATTTCCAACTTGTGTCTGTAATTGTGCTCCCAGCCTGAGTCTGTTGCTATCACATCTGGAAGAGAGTCAGAGAGCGAGGAAGGAAGTTGGCGAATGAAACACTGCTGTTGATGTGTTGTTTGTGTTGTGCATTGCGTCTCTGTATGGACACTGGGGAAACGTTTCAGACAGTGGTAATGATGTGGTCGGCTGATCTGGGGTATTGAGCCCATCAAGGAGTTCAGGGGCTCCACAGAGGAAATGTAAACACTGCACTGTGTGCTGTCAGTGGCACTGAGCTGGTACTGCTGAAACAACATAAATGATAACAATGAAAAGTACCAATGTTTGTCTGGTAAGTGTTTGTGTGTGGAAGAGAGAGAACAAGTAAGATGAAGTTAACACTGAGTTGACTAGATTTAAAAACAGACCTTCCTCCCTCCAGTGAGGCCCTCAGGTATGTGATCCATCTTTTCTCCTGTCCTCCCTCCTCTACAGGCTGCTGCTCCATCTTTTCTCCTGCCCTCCCTCCTCTGCTCCAACTTTTCTCCTGTCCTCCCTCCTCTACAAGCTGCCGCTCCATCTTTTCTCCTGCCCCCCCCACTCCATCTTTTCTCCTGCCCCCCTCCTCTGCTCCATCTTTTCTCCTGTCTCCCCTCCTCTACAGGCTGCTGCTCCATCTTTTCTCCTGCCCCCCTCCTCTGCTCCATCTTTTCTCCTGTCTCCCCTCCTCTACAGGCTGCTGCTCCATCTTTTCTCCTGCCCCCCCCCCCCCACTCCATCTTTTCTCCTGCCCCCCTCCTCTGCTCCATCTTTTCTCCTGTCTCCCCTCCTCTACAGGCTGCTGCTCCATCTTTTCTCCTGCCCTCCCTCCTCTGCTCCATCTTTTCTCCTGTCCTCCCTCCTCTACAGGCTGCTGCTCCATCTTTTCTCCTGCCCTCCCTCCTCTGCTCCATCTTTTCTCCTGTCTCCCCTCCTCTACAGGCTGCTGCTCCATCTTTTCTCCTGCCCCGCTCCTCTGCTCCATCTTTTCTCCTGTCTCCCCTCCTCTACAGGCTGCTGCTCCATCTTTTCTCCTGTCCCCCCTCCTCTGCTCCATCTTTTCTCCTGCCCCCCTCCTCTGCTCCATCTTTTCTCCTGTCTCCCCTCCTCTACAGGCTGCTGCTCCATCTTTTCTCCTGTCCCCCCTCCTCTACAGGCTGCTGCTCCATCTTTTCTCCTGCCCCCCTCCTCTGCTCCATCTTTTCTCCTGTCCCCTCTCCTCTACAGGCTGCTGCTCCATCTTTTCTCCTGCCCCCCCTCCTCTGCTCCATCTTTTCTCCTGTCCCCCCTCCTCTGCTCCATCTTTTCTCCTGTCCCCTCTCCTCTACAGGCTGCTGCTCCATATTTTCTCCTGTCCTCCCTCCTCTACAGGCTGCTGCTCCATCTTTTCTCCTGCCCCGCTCCTCTGCTCCATCTTTTCTCCTGTCTCCCCTCCTCTACAGGCTGCTGCTCCATCTTTTCTCCTGTCCCCCCTCCTCTGCTCCATCTTTTCTCCTGCCCCCCTCCTCTGCTCCATCTTTTCTCCTGTCTCCCCTCCTCTACAGGCTGCTGCTCCATCTTTTCTCCTGCCCCCCTCCTCTGCTCCATCTTTTCTCCTGTCCCCTCTCCTCTACAGGCTGCTGCTCCATCTTTTCTCCTGTCCCCCCTCCTCTACAGGCTGCTGCTCCATCTTTTCTCCTGCCCCCCCTCCTCTGCTCCATCTTTTCTCCTGTCCTCCCTCCTCTACAGGCTGCTGCTCCATCTTTTCTCCTGTCCCCCCTCCTCTGCTCCAACTTTTCTCCTGTCCTCCCTCCTCTACAGGCTGCTGCTCCATCTTTCCTCCCGTCCCCCCTCCTCTACAGGCTGCTGCTCCATCTTTCCTCCCGTCCCCCCTCCTCTACAGGCTGCTGCTCCATCTTTTCTCCCGTCCCCTCTCCTCTACAGGCTGCTGCTCCATCTTTTCTCCTGTCCCCCCTCCTCTGCTCCAACTTTTCTCCTGTCCTCCCTCCTCTACAGGCTGCCGCTCCATCTTTCCTCCCGTCCCCCCTCCTCTACAGGCTGCTGCTCCATCTTTTCTCCTGCCCCCCCTCCTCTGCTCCATCTTTTCTCCTGTCCCCCCTCCTCTGCTCCAACTTTTCTCCTGTCCTCCCTCCTCTACAGGCTGCTGCTCCATCTTTCCTCCCGTCCTCCCTCCTCTACAGGCTGCCGCTCCATCTTTCCTCCCGTCCCCCCTCCTCTACAGGCTGCCACTCCATCTTTTTTTTCTGGTTACCGCCCCTTTTGTTGAGCGTTGCAGTGCGCATGCTCAGTGTAGTAGCCGGTTATGGCGGCGGTGTGTGTTTGTCCATGAGGTGGGGGACGCCTGCTATTCTTGCGTCCTGTGACAGAGCGATCCAAGCGAAGCGCTGCCATGGCTGCAGTGTTTGACATTGATTTGGACCAGCCGGAGGAAAATGTCTCCGACGATGAGAACGAGGAGGTACTTTAATGGGAGATGTTGAAACGTAACTGCGAGAGTTGTGACAGCAGAAACTCTTGATGCACAGCAGCTAGCTGTTAGCCTGGTAGCCTGCCAGCCACCGCAGGCCTGCTCCTGCAGCCGGGGCTCCCGGGGCCTTGTCAAACACGGCTAGCACAGGCTAATGCTAGCTCGCCACCGTTAGCTTGACAGCGATCATGACAGAGCTGTCACCTCTTCTGTCTTTATATTACCAGTAGCGATAGCTAGAGATGAAATGCATGCGTCGTTGGCGCTGTCACGTTGAAAAACCACCGCTGTCATGTTGGAGTTGAGCAAGCAGAGCCTTACTTGGCCAAAGGTGCTGCAGTGATAAATGTGGCTCGGTGTGCAACAGTTTATTTTGGCAAGCCTGTTACAGAGTGTCGGATCCCATCGAGTCTAAAATACAACAGCACAACACCATTTGCATTTAGTAATAACCACTCAGATAATGTGTAAATACTGCTTAATGCACGTGTCAGAGTCTCTTATCACACCAAAACATGATCACCTGCTGTTGAAGGAGTAGTGCAGTGACTGAAGAGCACATACAGTACAAAGTACAGTAATTATGTGCACATACATATATTTCATTAAGATAAACAAGTCTTGCTAAATGTCTTGCCTCATGTTGATGTTCATAGATTGGGCAACACTTTCATCACTGCAGCTCTTGTTTTCAGGGTATCACATCACAGCTTCTGTGAACACACATTTGTTGGCTAAACTTATTGTACAGTAGGATATCATGTAAAGTTAAGATACAACTAAAGGTTGTTTTCATTATCGGTTCATCTGACAGTGTCTCTGTGAAGTGATTAGTTGTTTGGTCTATGAAATGAGAGAATAAAGCAAAAGAAAATGCCCTTCACAGTTTCCTGGATCAGAGATGATGCCTTCAAATGACTTGTTTTGTTTCAGACAACACAGTAATAGTCTGTTGACAGTGATCTCAGTACAGAGTAAAGCAGCAAATCCTCAATCATGAGAAGCTGGAACAAGAAAATGTTTTGCATTTTTGCTTAAAAGATAACTAAAATGATAACTGAATATTTAAATAGCTGCTAATTAATTTCCTGTTCATCACTAAACAGTTACTGGTTGCTGATCTAAATGTAAGCAGTTATAATCTCAGTTGTTATATGATGTCATCGAAAGTACTTTTATTTATTATTTAGATTTGAATAAGCTTGATTCTATATTTAATTGCCGCCATCATCGTGCTTATAGTAATTTATTTGTATAGGATGTAAAGTGTCGTGCTTTACATCAACTTACTTAATGCACTTAAAGTTTAAAACACAATAAAGAAAGGGAAATGCAGAAATTTTCTCATAAGGTTAAAGTAGAAATTAAAAGTCAATAAATAAAACTATAATCTCTGATGTCATGTGGACGTTCTGAAGCAAGTTCTTCTCCAGTTCATTGTTAGAAAAAAAAGCTTATTAACTTGTGATTTTCTTCTTCTCTTTCCAGGTTCAGCTCAATGATATCATGGACCAGTGCAGTGGATTTGAGTTGTAAGTATTCAACATGTCCGCCTGTGCGCGTGCGTGTTCATGTACCACTTTTTGCAATTGAATCGATGAAACAATATGTATTAAATGTTGTCTCTGCAGCAACATGGACGACTGTGAGAAGATTGAGATATCAGAGGACAACGTCAACCAGGGGACGGAGAACATCAGACCGGAGTGCTTCGAGCTGCTGCGAGTCCTGGGGAAAGGCGGCTATGGAAAGGTACCTGTGGTTCACGAGAATGGGCACTTAACCCTGCGGATCATATTCCCTCTATAATGTGAAGCTCTGCATTATATTGACTCTGATTCTTTCAACTGTTGATGTGATTATTTTAAATATTTTCTTCTTTTCTCTTCCGCGCAGGTTTTCCAAGTCAAAAAAGTCGTTGGCGCAGCCGCGGGCAAAATATTTGCCATGAAAGTTTTAAAAAAGGTACATTTTATATTTAATACTGAAACACAATCCTGCTTAAATCACTTCACTTAGAGTGACGTGCAGCTGCTCTCAGTCTGTGTCCTGTGAACGTAATGATTGCACGCTTGTTATTACAAATAAACATTATTGTGCCTCTGTCTGCAAATATTGGCTGTCCTTGAAGCCGGCGGTGGGGTAAGATTTCACTGCTAGTTGGTAGATTGCCATCTCCGCTGCTGCAGCATTGGCACCTAAAACTCTCTGCCTCAGCCCGTTAGACTCTGCTTGATGCTCACGCTGCTTCTGCTCAAACGGCTAAAATGACCCCAGTGACCCGCTGAAGACATGCCAGATTTCAGCCGGTCGTTATGGTTGTTAAGCTGAAAAGGGGCGAGCGTTTATGTGCAGCACAGCTTTGATAAAGTCCTGTAGGCCCGGGGCCGTGTTAGTGAAGCATCTCAGAGTGCAAAATAAGTCCTGACTTGCCCAAAATTCTCAGAGTGACGCATATGCAGTCCTATCAGCTATCTGACCCGAGGACGTCAGTCATGTAATTTCCAGAGAGCTGCAGAACTGGTCCCACCTGTTAGGAGTTCCCAGCAGGTGGACAGTGATAAGAGAGAACATTTAAAAACTGCAGGAAGTCATTATTAAGTGTGTGTGTGTGTGCACGCGTGTGTGAGAGAGAACACTCATCAATAACTACATTGATTCTGAGATGCTTGAGAAACACAGGGCCAGATTATACAACTGAAGTATTGGCCAGCAGCCAGGCTAGCTCTGCCGTATGGACGACAATTAGTTAATTTTGAGTCTGTTGTCTAGTAAAGTGAACAAAAGCAAGCAAGTTCAAATCCTTCATCTGAACAAATAGAGAGGGTCAAGAACGACTTCACGGTCAGCAGGCGGGTAATCGGAGGGCTCGTCACAGCCTCGATCCGCCTGCTTGAGCTCCATCTGTTGTCGCAGTTCTCACACACAAAGCTGAGGCAACACTGTTGCCGCTGACAGGCGGCTCTTTAGCTCTCTGACAGAAGTGGTTAGCAAACATAAACAGGAGCAGGAGCAGCAGAGAGCAGAGGAAGAGTGTGGAGAGGAACAGAAGGGACTGACTGTGCACAATTGTGCTACTGACATCATTATACTCTGGAGAACTGTAATCCAAATATATACCGTGTATTTTAAAGCACAGTCAGCTGTTATATAGTGGAATACTTCTCTCTATTAGCAGCTCGTAAGGCTGTGACATGTAGTCAGATGTTTGGTTAATTTCACAGTTTTCACTAGTCTCAGCAGCGCTGGACGTTGACTAATGTTGATGTGCTTGTTCGGGGCGGGGGCCACCAGGCTATGATTGTACGCAACGCCAAGGACACGGCCCACACCAAGGCAGAGAGGAACATCCTGGAAGAGGTGAAGCATCCCTTCATTGTGGATCTCATCTACGCCTTCCAGACAGGAGGGAAGCTGTATCTCATCCTGGAGTACCTGAGTGGTCAGTACAAGATGATGCACACACACAAACGCACATTGTGCAGGAGTGTGAACGCATGCAATGTCAGTGTTGAAATGCTTTTATGTTCAATCATGTATAAACCTTTGGAGACGGTAGTGTTGTTTATGTGTGTCACCCATGTTAACGGCGTAAACATGTGTTCACCTGTGCAGGAGGAGAACTGTTCATGCAGCTGGAGAGGGAGGGCATCTTCATGGAAGACACAGCCTGGTGAGCACTGATACGCAGACATGTTGGCAGACTGTCTGTTGTGATTAACCCAAACATAGTTTAGTTCTGTTAACTGCAGGGAATATGCTTCATGTTTATGACAAGTCAAAGCTCACCAGTAAAATCAACTGTGGATTAAGCTGGTACAGACATATTGTATATTAATACCACACGTATAACAGACTGCTGGATCCTTATTTAGGATTACCTGAAGTTGTTTGTTGTATTAAGTGAGAGGTTTTCTTTGTTTTTCTCTCTAGTTTCTACCTGGCAGAGATCTCCATGGCTCTGGGCCACCTGCACCAGAAGGGTATCATCTACAGAGACCTAAAGCCTGAGAACATCATGCTCAACAGCCAAGGTGTGTGTGCGTGTGTGTGTGTATAGATGACAATTATTATTTTTAAGTAACCATAAGTGTTTTGAAATCAGACAAAATGTCATGTTTCCGTCACTCCACGTTGTTTTCTGCTGTTTGAGCTTTGACTGGTGCTCAAGATGCATCGGCCAGTTAAACTGTGCAGCGCTACAGTTCTTCATTATGCTGCCGTCTTTTTACCTTTATCAAATAATTGCGGCTTCATGCCATTTAGATTTGACACAAATCCATATCGCGATTTCCATTATATTTCATTTCATTGCGCAGCCCCAGTTTAATGGCATCTGAGTGGAGTATTAGTGCTACTTGAACTGTTTATCTCAAGGTGCTCAATTTATCATATTTGTCTAATAGTAGTGGATGGAAACGCACGTTATTTTGGATTTTCTTTTACCAGATTTCTGCAAATTCAGTAAAAAATTGCGCTGCATGTGGATGCAAACCTGGCTAATGTTAGAAGTGTTGAATTAGGTGCGTTTAGGTCCCACAAATAATTACATTATAAACAACAGTATATAAGTAAATAAAGTTTAAATGCAAACGTATGATGAGGATTGTAAATAACTGCATGTGAATATGTGTGACTTCCTTCCAGGCCATGTAAAGTTGACAGACTTCGGTCTTTGCAAAGAGTCGATCCACGACGGCACGGTCACCCACACGTTCTGCGGCACCATCGAATACATGTAAGTCGAGCTCTCTCATTTCCCTTCTCGTGCGCTCGCTCTCCTTCTCCTCACATGCTTGCTCATTAACTTGAGTTAATTAGTGAAAAATGCGCCCTGATGTCGTTGCAGGGCCCCAGAGATCTTGATGAGAAGCGGACACAACAGAGCCGTAGACTGGTGGAGTCTGGGCGCTCTGATGTACGACATGCTCACAGGAGCGGTCAGTTAAGATTTCTGCTTCACTCTCATCAAAGCGCCGTCATGAAATACGAATCGTAATTGGAAACGTTTGAGTAACCCCTTCCTCCCCTCTTTCTAGCCGCCGTTCACCGGTGAGAACCGGAAAAAGACGATTGACAAGATCCTGAAGTGTAAGCTCAGCCTGCCGCCCTACCTCACACAAGAAGCTAGAGATCTCCTGAAACGGGTACATGCTGTTTGTGTAAAGTTCACACTACTTGTGTTTATCCAAAACAAGCATGAAATTGTTGTGCAAGCATTCTTCTAACATGTGACTGATGGTTGTGCAGCTGCTGAAGAGAAACGCCTCATCACGACTGGGAGCGGGCGCAGGAGACGCCACGGAGGTGCAGGTGAGAATACAGACACGCCGGCTCTACTGCTGACCCCTAAACAGCAATATACTGCTTTTATATCAAATGCAGAAATGAACATGCCCTAAGGAGTATGGGTAACTTATGTAGATTGCTTCAGAACATATACTCTGCCTGCACTGCTGCAGATCATACATAGTTACAGAGACTATAATTGGCCTGGCTTTGGTTCAAGAAGACATCTAATATGCAGAGGCCTTGGCCTAAAAGCCCTCTATTTTACACTGGAAAAATCCGTGGCTGCATGACTGGCAATTTGTTTAAATCTTTCCAGACTGAGAAGCGATGTTTTGTGGCCCTCTGTCGTTTATAGCAACGCTCTGATATTTTCTAGGCTCATCCCTTCTTTCGACACATCAACTGGGAGGATTTGCTGGCTCGGAAAGTGGAGCCTCCCTTCAAACCTTTCCTGGTGAGTATCGGAGGAGCAGACCACAGGGAAGCCTACATTTGATACTATGTGATTTAGAGAAAATTGTTAAATGTTTAAAACGGTTCACTGTCAATTCACAAGATCGGGTTGAACCAACTGAGCACGCTTGTGGGATTGAACTTAGGTCGTCTCGTGTTTCAGACAGTGTTGTTAGTCGACACATCTTCTCACGTTGCCGCTCCTCCTCACCTGTGTTTGCCCTCTCGTCTATCTCTGCAGCAATCAGCCGAAGACGTGAGTCAGTTTGACTCGAAGTTCACCAGTCAGACACCAGTCGACAGCCCCGATGACTCAACCCTCAGCGAGAGTGCCAATCAAGCCTTCCTGGTAACCTCTCAGGCTACAATTCCTCATCGTTTGTTTGTTTTGTTGAGTTTGGAAACTATTTGGAATATGGAACCATGTTTAGTATGTGAAGGAAACGCCCAAAAACTCTCAAGACATTGTTTTGAGTTTACATACTCATCATTTCTTCAATGGTAGACAAAGTTGATTTTCTTTAAAAGATACAACAAATAAGTCAAAGGTGGTTCAACAGTCTTTTGAATAAGGAAAAATGTTACGAAAATTTGAAAATGTCAGTGTATTTGCACTTTGTGTATTTAAAAGACAACCCTGTTGTGCTCATAGTGCATCACAGTGCAGCACAAATAACTAGAAACCACATCAGTCAGGTGGAGCTCTGTTGGATCTGGATCCGTGCCGCTGCTTCTGACCGCAGTCAATCAATCATTTCTTCCTCGTTCTTGCTCTTCCCACCAACCTGCCTCTCATCTGTGTCTGTGCACCAACCGTGCCTCTGTTTTGTCTCTGATGTCTTTGTTCTTGTAGGGATTCACATACGTTGCTCCATCAGTCCTGGAAAACATCAAAGAAAGGTTCTCATTTGAGCCAAAAATCCGCTCCCCTCGACGGATCATGGGCAGCCCGAGAACACCTCTCAGGTACGTCATCTGCAGCGGGCACATAGAGACAAACACGTCTAATTACGTTCTACTACCCATATTTCCACAGTGAGGCCTTGTCTAATTCCTGATATTCCTCATTGAGCAGCCAAATCTTGTTTTATATTTTTGAATTAAAGATTGTAAAGTTTCCCTCCAAACTACATGTTTAATAACAGCAGCTTCTGGTGTATTAAATCCACATTATAAAGATATCATTGTACGTGTTGTCAGATCAATAATAAGATTAAACTTTGGCTTTCTTTATCATAGAGACCGATAGATAAAACCCAGTAAGGCTGCACAGAATGAGAATCGATCATTTTCTTGATTAATCGATTAGTTGTTCAGCCAGAAAAGTCAGAAAAGCTCAAGATGACCTTAAATGTCTTGTTTTATCCAGAACCCGACGGTATTCAGTTTACTGTCAGAGAGGAGTGAAGAAACCAGAAAATGTTCACATTTAAGAAGCTGGAATCAGAGAATTTTTACCTTTTTTTTTTAAGTACTCAAACCAATTAATTGATTAACAAAAAAGTTGCTGATTAGTTTATTAGTTGACAATAAATCCATTAATCATTGCAGCTCTAAGTCTGTTTTCCAAAATGTTCACACATCTCTGGTCATGGTGGCTGAATGACTGTTAAAATAGACAAGAATATAGCAAAAATACACATGAAAATAAATAATAAATCTTCCGAACGCCTCCTCTCTTCCTGTCTTTTTCAGCCCAGTCAAGTTCTCAGCGGGCGACTGCTGGGCCCGGAGCCCCCTCCTCCCCGGCGGAGGACCAAGCGTCCTCCAGTCACCTCAGGACCAGGCCATGGAGCTGTCCACACCAGAGCAGATGGATGTCACAACGAGCTCCGAGGCCTCGGCCCCTCTCCCCATCCGTCAGCCTACCGGCGTCAACCTGGGTCAGATGAAGCAGCAGGCCTATCCTGTGGCGGCCAAGCGACCCGAGCATCTACGTATGAACCTATGACCCGCCGCGCCTCTTTAGGAGAGTTTATTTCTTGACTCTTTTTTTCTTTTTGTTGATATTTTTTAAGAAACAAAGCAAAAAGATATGGATGTTAGAGACAATTAAAATCCAAAATTGCACATCCGCACACTACATATACTGTCACAGCCTGGAGTTTGTGCGCGGGTCTGGGACTCCAGCAAGTGCTACCGACGACATCACCGTCTCACCACTTCTCCTCCGACACCTCAGGTCTCATGACCTTTCGTCTTCTGATCCTCACTTTATGAACTGGACTGGAAATCTTTTGAGGAGAAAGCGGGAAATCAAAGGCGGTGTAAACACAGTATGCAAGCGATTTAAAATGCAGTCGGTCTTCAGTACAAGATGACGTCCAAAGTGCTTTGTGCTGTTTGAATGAACGCCAGCGAGGGAGTTGCTTCCACCGGGAGATTCTGACGGTTCTTCTTAGACAAAAATGCTTCCTGGCTCTGAATGAAATTACATGAATTTGGTTTATTATTGAAAAAGATCAAAGAAATCATTGTGAGCCGCGGACAAGCAGAGGTTCTGGTGTTGATGAATATAGCTTTATGTCTTAACAATGTTTTACAGAATGGATGCATTAACTGCTATACATCAATGATGAATCAGACAGCCTAAATTAAACAAGAAAAAAAACACGTTGACTTTTTATATTCTTTGGGCGTTGGTGTTGTGGATGACTTGTGGAATGGCTTATTTGATGTGGGAACCATACTTCAATTATCTGCTCTTCAGGCGTACTACACCACGGGATGTATCACTGGATTAGTTGACGCGTCACCACCCGACATAATTCAGCTTGATCACCATCACTCCCCCAAACCATCAAACTGATCCTCGGTGCTGCTTTGTTGTGACCCCACTCTGGCCTCTCCAAGAGACTGCGGGCCTCAGCGGTGACAGGAAGTCAGAGCCCGTCTAACTTCATACTGGAGACTGTGGCACCAGTTGATCTGGACAGTCTGCAGCTGTGGGGGTTTAAAGCTCCAAATACACATGGGGCAACATTTACACTCTGTTGCATCAGCGTTCACTTGTTTAGGAGGGGAATTTTAGAAATCCTGAAAAGCAAGGAAAATTATAATAAAATGTTAAAAACACAGAGTGCGTCGTGTCTTTTGTGTTTCAGGGAAGACGATTCAAGACTTCACGAGTATGCTTGTTTCTTTTAATTACATAAGATTCGTTTCAAATCTCATCAACGTTTCATCGTATGAATGTCAAAGTTCGTCACGTTCATCATCAGAACATTATAGATGCTGCTGCTGCTGCTAGCAGATTGAACCTTCAGATTATACCGTCATCCTGTGCTTTCTTTGTCCCGTGTATGATTGGGGATTTGGACTCATTGTACACAAAAGCTGTGCAAATTAAAAAAAACAAAATCACTGATTTTAATTTAAAAAAACAGGGATATGAGGTCACATTGTGAGACAAATTAAATTTCTCACAGTTCACCACCTAAAAGCCAGTTAGACTAAAATAACTAACCACAGTTTAAAATATAAAAGATAATGCATATATTGCAGAAATGAACACAAACTAATATTAAAACCCTGATTTCAAAAAAGTGTGACACTGCGGCTCTCACAAGTCTGTTGAACATTTGGTCGTTGTACTGCATTCAATTGACTATATTCTGAAGAAAGATTTGCAAATCTTTGCATTCGGTTTTATACGTTTCACACAGCGTCTGCACTTTTTTGGAATCCGAGCTGAATGTCAAACAAACTCAAAACAACAAACGGTACCCTGTTAAGACAAAAAGGCTCTCAGGATGGAGTATCCTCACATTGCAGTGACATGCTGACAGAACTTGTGAGTTAAAGGTAGTGTATACAGTGCTTCTGAGCATTTCAGAGGGATCGCTGGCCAAAATCATCGGCCATGTAATAGTAATCCATAAACTGTTTGACCTTTTACATCGAGTTCACAAAGCAGAAGAAATCACAAATGATGCAAATTGAGTTAAAAATGAGTCTCTATCCTTGAACCCTGATTGTGTGCTTCAACCTTTACATTTGACAGAGCAGTGGGACTTTCAGTGCTGGCTTTAGAGAAAATACTGTAACATTCAGTTCTATGTACAATATGCAATACATAAACGAGGTGTTGCCTGTCAAGTTTCTGAACAAGGCTGCTGGTCTGAGACCTGAACTGTTTTGGGGGCAAGAAATTAAGTGTTTGTTTTCAGGCTGGTGTTGATGTCCATCTGCCAAAAGGAACTGTGATTTACACCGCAAAACTTGACTACATCAGGACTCCTGTATTAAATTATTGCAGTGATTATTAATATACAGTATATTGGTCTTTCACATACACTGTGTCTCAATAATGATGCATCTATAAAACTGGAAAATGCTGCAAGATACACGAGGGCCTGGCTGATAAAAAAGAAATAAGCATATATGTATATATAGAAATATTTGAGATATTCTTCTTTGAACTTGAACCAACCAGGCGCTATTAATAACAAATATGTCCAACAGTTAAAAGCTGCACGGTCTAATATTGCTGTTAAAGATTTGAGTTGGTGCTTTAATGGTTGAAACTGATCAGGTTTAAGGAAAAGTTTGGAAAATGAAAGACTGCTCCAAAAAAACCCCAAAACATTCAAAGCCACCGTACAAAATTAAAGTCGTCATAAGGAATGCGTACAACAGAAGTAACAGAAGTAAAGAAATCAGACATGTTACTATGAGTATTCATCAATTTAACAACTTCATCTTCAAGTCACTGTCATGTTCCCTGCCTTGATTATTTTACTACAGCTCTAACAAAGGTTGGTTTTGAATTGTTAAACAAGAACTAAAAAAAAAATAAACAAGGCACAAATTACTTCAGATGAAATATATATTTAAATAATCATTAAAAAACATTGGTTCAGATTTGAGTCAAACAATGAATGATAATGGTATTGAAAGATATTCTTCACTCTGGGTTTAACTCACTTGAATTAACAGCTTCGTCTGTTTTGCCTGTCTTTTCCCTTAAGTATCCTTTTAATATGCATTAAATGGTGACTGGCCAGGAAGGTCTGAAGTGCTGCGTTCACTAAGCTGTACAGCTCACTTGTAATTCTCACATACAGTAAACTCAACAATCTGGATCCAAGCAGGTTAAAACAAACCCAGGAAGTTACTTGAACATACTCTTTGACTCAGCTCTGGTTTGGTTTGACTGTTTCAAGCAGCAGAATATAGATTCAGAAAAAAAAAAGAAACATCTACAAAAGGTTTTAGCTAGTCTGACCGGTAGTTTCAGTTTTGAGGAAACTGTTACAGTTAGCACGAGAAACGATGAGAAGGATTTTTACATCCGGAGAGACAACGGTGTCCTTCATCACATTAATGTACTTCAATGTGAGACAGTGTGAGTTTTTTTGAATGTATGAGCTAGAGAAGGACCAGAGGGACTAAACCAGACGGATGAGAGTGGAGTCACAGCATGTCCTCCTTTCAGTCGTTGTTGGAGCAGCGTACGCAGAGGTGCAAAGGAAACAAAGTCTGTGGCGCTGATGA
The DNA here is from genome assembly GCF_965226575.1 of Pagrus pagrus. Taxonomy (NCBI): domain Eukaryota; kingdom Metazoa; phylum Chordata; class Actinopteri; order Spariformes; family Sparidae; genus Pagrus; species Pagrus pagrus. Next base: position 22,052,928 of record NC_140188.1, on the reverse strand, counting down.
TGATCAGAGTGTCCTCACTGATTAACTCTGCAACTCCATGCAGCGGGGCTCTGTTCCTGCAGTCGCCTCATTTTCTTCCCTAACCACACCCACCAGGCTAAACCAATCACAACACACACCACTGACTCCACGTAGTAGCCGTCCAACGTCGTCACACAAGCGCCGCCCTCCTTAACGCACAGCTGGAGATGGGAACAAAAAAGGGGCTGTCAGTTACTCAAGTCTAGATAATCGCATGCACCACTTTCTCCCGCACTGTGCTTACTCACCCCTGCCTCCACTGGAGAGCCGCAGCTCTGCCCGACAGCCCCCTGACACTCCTTAGAGGTGAGTGGATCCACCATCCACAGAGCCACAGTGGAGGGCCAGTTCCCACCGAGGTTAGTGACGGTGTTCAGCAGCGTCATGTAGGTCCCGCCGATTAGGGGGTCGCTCACTTTGGCATGGAAGGCCATGCAGGCCACATACATGCTGTACAACGCCACCTGGGTTGGCAACATGGAGGAACATTTGTTGAAGATGAGCCATTCCTGAACTTGTGACATTTATAGATTTCATTCAGATCTCATCATTTTTTGTTTTTATGAACAAGAATCCAAGGTTCTGAAAAATATTTATTATCAATTATTCCTCAGCCAAAGCACTACATCTCTGTCACAATGATTTTCATGACATATTAAAAGATAAATTAAAAAAAAAAAAGAAAATTATTTTCCTGTCCCTGGCATTTTAGATTTTCTTGTTAAACAGTGACATCTGGGGGCAAAGACAGGAAGTGAGACATGGTTGTGAGGAGAAAAAGCAAATCATGTTAACACTTGACGGCCTTCATGTATGTGTAAATATCCTCTACAACACACTCATTAACAGGCATGTTAATAATGATTACATTAGAACCTGACCATTACTGGATTTATGGAGCCAATGCCACACCAATATGAGGGTAAGAAATGATTATAACAATATATTGGCTGATATTCTATATATATTATATCTCCCATGATGTTGTATATATAGATCCCTCAGAGTTGATCCCTCATACGTGGTTATCAAAACACCAAACTGTGTCAAGGAGGCAGGATATTTTACGATTTAACAATAAACTAAAAGTGACACCGAAACAGCAAATTTCACTGGGAATTTAATAATAATAAATTATCCGAAACGTCTTTCTCTGCAATATGTTCTGTTAAAAAAAAAAGGGTTCACTTATCGACATATATCGGACAACATATACAGTATGCTGATATCGATATGTCTGCGGTAGGACAATATCGGCTGATAAAATTGACTGACCTATATCAGTTCAGCTCTAGATAACATAATTACATAGATCAATTGCTTTTTATGAGGCATTTTTTTCCCTAAAGCCATTAAGCAAGACTAAAAAGGACAATTTGCAACCAATTGCCTTTTGTGCTCAAGCTCATTTTAGCGCATTTCAGCCAGTTTCCATTAACCATCCTATGAGCAGACATTGACATGCTACACAGGGGGTCAACAGCTCTTTCTTAGAAGCAGTCTGGCACTGTCTGTATGTTGCTGTCACCCGTAAAAGCTACGATAATGGCTGGGCGACAATCAGAAATGATGAGAAGAAGGAGACATTAAAGAGAGTAACAGAAAAACCAAACCTGATGCAATGCGTAGCTGAGCAGCACTATGGCGTAATAGTAAACAGGAAACCCTCCTTCTTGTTTCACACTGGGGGTCCACCACACCAGCAGAGCATACTCCAGTCCTATGAGCAACCTGCAATCGCAAAACAACTATTAGCCTTTAGTTCATTGAGGAAATGTGTGTTTTCTGTGTTTGTATGTGTGTGTCACAACCTGAAAGGGAAAGCCTTGTAGAAGACATCGAGAGGTCTGGGCCCTGCTGTGTATTTACTGATGATCACAGGTAGTAGGATCTGTAGAGGCACCATGGGCACTGCCAGCAATGCCAGCTGCTCCTTGGGAACTCCAGCCTCCACCAGCTTCAGACCTGTCACTGCATCTGCTGCAGAGAAGCCCATCTGAAACACATGGATACATCTTTAATTCATGGTGCAAACAAGTTATACTTCAGAGGTAAACCAAATATTCATCAAGCCACGGTGAAGTACTTTAGCAGTGAGGAGCAGGGAACAAAAGGTGAAGACTGTGGGCATCTTGATGATGGAGAACAGCAGCTTGTAGGTTTCCATGACGCCCTGTGTCTCCTCCTGTTGGACTCTCCTCTTTCCTCTGCCGTGATCGTTTTCCCTTTTCATGATGGCCACCAATGTTGTGGAAACCAGGAACACCACTCCCCAAAAGAACAAGAAGTCTGCAGCAGAAGTACAGAAAGCACAAATTACGGTTCTGTTGTAAAGCATCACAAAAAAGATATTTTTTCTTGTCAGGGAATTGTAATACCTGACAAGGTGACGATGCCCGTGTCCTTGGGCTCTATTCTGAGGTATTTGTTGCAGAAGTCTGCAGACTCCAGAGCCAGAAAAAGCACATTCCCTAGGAAGTAGCCAGCTGTCTGGCCCACAGAGTTGCATGTAGAAGCATAGCCCACATTCTCCCTGGATAACATAGTCAGGGCCCAGCCATCCACAGCTATGTCCTGAGGGGAAGGGAACATACAGCCATTGAAGAACTTCTCTTCCTGAGTGTGTTTTCATGTCAGTGTTAATGAGCATCTACCTGTGTGGCTGCCAGGAAGGCCAGCATAAAGAAGACTGAGGTAAGGGTTACAATTTTCGGTCCTCCCTCACCCTGCAGCATTGAATTGACTGACGTAGAAAGGTAGAGCATGAAGAGGCCCAGCAGGTACTGTGTGGGTACCAGCCAGGACTTTCTGCAGAATCAGGTGAGAGGTGGAATTAGAAATGATCAGGAAACTAATCCACACAGAGGGAATCATCAGCATAAACAGTGCACATGTATTTCTTACCTTCTACCAAACTTGCTGAAGTAGAGAGCATCCACCAGTGGTGCCCAGAGGAGCTTCAGGCTGAACGGCCAGAAGACGAAGCTGAAGAAGGCTTGCTCTTTGTAGCTGACGCTCTTACTCTGTAAGATAAGCGGTATGCTACCAGCCAGTCCCAGAGGAATCCCCTGCAGCACATAGAGGAAAAGAAGAAGCAAAATGTTCCCCAACTCTCCTCGGACCCCAGGCCGGACTCTGTGCCTCCTGTCCTCAGAGTCTGACCCTCTGATGAGACCCTCTGCTTCCTCTTCCACTTCTGGCTCAGAAGAGCTCGTCTCTCCCCTGTCCAAGTTCCTCGCGATGGTGGCACCAGCCAGCTTCCTCTGCCGCCCGTTCTTGTGTGTAATCACATCTGGGTGCTCCATGTTGGAGCAGTGGGCATCAAACCTGCTGTGCCCTCAGCAAATCTGCAGGAAAATTAGCGAGAACTATTGAAACAGCTAAACTGAAGATTCATATTTTCAATCACTTGAATTCAGTTCAGATTTTTTTGTTTTTTTTTGTTTTCTGGAAAGCAACATCATAATGGCAACAATTTAAAACAAAGTTACGGACAAACAGGTGGCTCAGCGCAAGAATAAAGATACTATCAAATAAAAGTATAAAGTACAATCTAATATTTGATACATAAACATTCAGTGAGCTATCTGAAATATCGACTAATTTTCAAATGACCAAGTGAGTTTCTGACTGACTAGAATAATGAGTGGCAGACATGTGTAATATGTGCAATGCACACTGCAGTTAGTTTGTGCCAAATCAAAAACTGTGGCAATTACTCATTATTTGGGTGAAAGGTGATTGTGAGACATCCAATGGCCCAAAACAAATCCAGGATTGTGTTCATTTTAGAAGTCCCAGGATTTAGAGAACTTTGTAGTTCAAACTGTACAAACTGAGTGTCCATTGTGTGAAACAAATGATTTACTAATCAAATGTGTCCAGTCACTGTTTGGCTCACTGACACCATCAGTCAGAAAGCAATTAAGGTTAGCTATGGAGCAGATGAATCAATGAATGTGTTAACTTAGTGGTTTTCAAACTTTTTCTTTAGGAGCCAAAAGAAGTTCACATTTCTGACCTCACAATGTTTATTAATCATTAACAATGGCAGGGGAAGCAGCTGACAAATAAGGGTCCACGTGAAATTAAGGTCAGCACGATGGAACAGACAAACTCTTGTTTGCTTGTTCTCCCTACATATATCCAATTCATTCACTTTAGTTTCACTTCATATTATATCCCCTGGTCATCCACGACCCCCTTCTGTGGCTCAATGGCCTCCAAGTTTGAGAACCACTGTAGTTAGCACCTGTCACTGCTCCGTCAGCCCAGACACAATGACGATAAACACTTAAATTAACAATACGACAAAAAATAAATACATTTCAGTCGATTAATTGGGGTTAATATTAAGATACACAGAGGACGTGCATGAGGTGAAAAGGCAAAGTTAAATCGCACGAGCAGCGGGTGGATTCATGCATACCTGGTGAAGATGACAGCATGCCGAATCAAACAACAGCTCACAAACGGCTCAATTACAGAAACAATCAACGAGAAAATCGATTTTATTCGATGTTCATTCAATTACACACAGGTGGCACCTTAATAACGGTGAGAAACACAAGAAAAGTACTACCGTATGACTTCAATTAGATTACATCGGCGAACATCAACACTGAAGAACCAGGAAGCTCGGCGTGTGCGTCGTCTAAATGTGTCCGGCACCCACAGCTGACGTGTCAAAAGCGATTGAATGGGGTTCCGCTTCTGTGCAAGTGCGCAGTCATACAGGAAGAAAGCGCAATAATCTTGTAATAAATACTAGACGGACAATATCAAGTAGAAACTGCTGTTGGGATACAACAATTTAATACTCATAGAAAATACATAAAAGAAAATGCACTTTTAAGGCCATATCACACAATTTCAGACCTGGGCAAAAATGTCCTCACAAGTAAGTCAAATGTCCACACAACAGCAGTGGGCTGTTAAAAAATGGTCCTCACATGCAAACACACGCGCGTGACACACACACACACACACACACACACAAATAAATAAGTGACAAGTGATGATGATCCTTTGGGTCATGATTAATGGAGGCTGTTTTCTTAGAGGCTGGAAATATTACACCAATAATAACATCAGTTCCAGGTAACGCCCAATTAACCAGCTCAATTAAAACAGTGTCATGACTTCACAGATACACTGATACACTGCATCCTTTCACTGGTATGGTATGATGGTACTTGAAAATAGGACTAGATCTATCTATCTATCTATCTATCTATCTATCTATCTGTTATTATTTATTCATTATTTGGGATGGCAGTAGCTTGACAGTGGGGCCTTGTCTTGGAGACGGGAGCGTAGCTGGCTCAAGACCCACTCAGGCCAGACATTACGGAGCGTGGACTGGAAGCTGGAGAGGTGCTAAATCATCTCCTTGGCACTGCCGGAGTGCCCTTGAGCAAGGCCCCGAATCCCCAATTGCTCGGAGCTCCCTTGCTCTGACACTTCTCCATACATTAATGCATGTGTCTAGGTCCCTGTTGTGCGTGTGTGTAAAAAAACAACATTTTCCAATTTCCCCATTAATAAAGTATGCCTTCTTCTTCTTCTTCTTCTTCTTCTTCTTCTTCTTCTTCTATCAATGAAAGGTTCATCAGATGAGATTTACAGCATTATTCAACCAGCACACAACTATTTGCTCTATAAAGGTGTAGTGGAGTAATGGCATCCTGTCAGAGAATAAAGTCAAACATCCTTTGTGTGTGTTCTGATCCAAGCGTCTCTCTTCTTTGTCTTGGTAGCTGGCCACACGTGCATGTTAGTGCATGTGAGTTATGTGCTACAAGCTGCTAAAGGCCTCCAACCTGACTCTGAGCTGGTTTTTCCTCATCTCAACGAGCAAGTAACTTGATAGGTACATAACCTTACAGGCTGGTGTAGGCATGTTAGTTAACTAGTTGTTACAGACATTGTGAATTTGTTTTGTTGAAATTGCTATAGATGTTGCTGAATGCTGTGTATAGCACCTTTAAAGTCTATGACTGTGATCACGTCTTGTGTTTTTTTTAATCATGAGTCGTTATAAAACGATCGAGTTGTGCAAACTAAGACAGGAATGATATCAGATACCTGAGATTTCCAGCTAAAGACTACAAGTACCAGTTCGACTTCCTTGTCAAATGATTGGCGTGACAAAAGCCCTTTACCTGCTTACACAGAAATGATATGTATCAATACTGGAAATATACCTATTTGGCTCTAGTGTTATAGGCTATTATTTTAGTAATAGTGTAGTGAAGCACTACAGTGTGACTTGTGACTTGAAGGTGTTAGTTTGTAACTAACTAAGATATCTTTGAAAACCCTTCAGAAACCTTCTCAAGATCCTTGGCAAAGGGTCATGACGCGCACATTACACTACATTTTATCCAGAGGTAATGAATAACGGCACGCTCTGTCTTGTGGTTGCTTATAAGTGCATGTGAAGCCATTTATCCACACTGATGGCATGTGACAACACACAGGCATATTTGGGTTGATCAGCATGTGATAGCAGGAGCACTGTGAAGCTGCAGTTGTAACCATGCAAGTGACAAAGTGTCCCGATTTAGGAAAATAATAAAGCTTAATGTTTCTCTATTTCAGAACAGAGGATACTATTGAACTTATAAGAATTAACTTACGTTTTTTAATTTATTTAACTTATTCTCAAGGCTGAATTACCAGCTGGGAAAAGTAGGCATCTGCTTTGGTCCCCAGAAGACCCTGTACTTACGTCTCGGTTAGTTTTTTTGTAATCTGATTATTTGCAAATCTGTATCTGAACAGTCACCAGTAAAAGCACAATCATACATTTTATTACAGGGGCCTGCATTATCACTTGCCTTGTCTGTCTGTGCTATGGAGGGGCTTCGTTTCAAAATATACATGGTTCATATTCGTTAAATTAAACACCATAAACATAGGGTTGACAGGGGCCGAAAGTCAACGGGAACTGGATTAATCCAGCCACACTAATGTTTCAGTCTGTTTGAACTGAACAGGAAGTACTGCTGCTATGGGTAGATAAATGTTCTTTGTGCACTGGTTTAGGACAATGGTTAGACTTTGACTGGTTTTATTGGACACCTACCAGCCAATCAGAATCAGAAATGAGTATTTTGTTCCCATTCTTGCCATCATGGTAATGATTGTCTGTTTTGCAAAGTGTTATTCATTACATTTTCCACAGGATGGTGCTGGTATTGTCACGTCTGACTATCCTCTCCCAGTGTTTCTGGTCAAGCCCTCTCTCAATAAATGTTAGAAAAGAGTCATCTAGCCTTGAAAGCCTTGCTGACATCAGAGCAGTCATGTTTCTTTATTTTTACTAAATAAATGAGAATTGTGTTCACAGCAAACAGTTTGATTTGTCATTGCATGGACCGGCTCAGCACAGCTGGAGCTATTAACATCAGCGATGGCTTTGTTACAGCAGTTATTGCTGTGAAGCACTTAATGATGTAATAAATCGTGTGTGACTGGTCCACATTAAGCTTTGAAAAAGGTCATTTTTTACCTACTTTTCACTATCCATTCCCAGACTGATGAACAAGTTTCAAACATTTACTGATTAAACTAAGAACATCAGACTTTCACACAGTGAAATGTGACATCTAACTTACTGAGTCTCTGCTGTGACAGTCCTCTTTAACTTTCAGGGATTTCAAGGTTGAAGCGTGTACTAAACTTTTTATGTCAAGAAAATATTGAGACTGCACCTTCATTATTAAAAAAACTAAAAATATGTGCAACTTATGTTGTGATTTGGGAAAAACACATGGAAAAAAATAAAAGTCCTCAATGTATAGTGGCCCACGTGGAACATACAGTAGAGTAGGTGTGTTAAAGTACAGAGGCCCCTTCTCACGTACTTGCTGCCTGACAGAGTCTGAGGTACGACGCTCTGTAGTATTCATTGTATTTACAGATTGTGTATCAGCCGAGCCCTCTTCATCATTGGACTTTTTTACAATGTGCAGCAGTGTTAGATAAAGTACCCAAAAGTCATCCCGTTCAAATATTACTTTGGTAAAAGTGAAACTCACTCGTACAAGAAGGACTTGAGTCAAAGTCTTAAAGTATCTGATATTAAGTGTACTTAAGTTTCAGTTTTCAATAGTCAATAAAATAAGTTCATTTAAAAATGCACTCATTTGCCTCTGATGCAGCGTGTAATATGAAAAGCACCTGAAGTTATTAAATTGAAGTAGTGAGTAAAAAGTACATTATTTAGTGGAAGTATAACGTACCAGAAAATTACTCAAGTAAAGTACAAGTACCTAAAAAATGGTCACCTCAAAAGGTGCACAGTGTAGTTTTAGGGAGGACATTTTAATCAGAAGGAGAGATCTCTAAATTAAATAAACAAACTCTTAATCATCATGCCTGAATAAACATAATGACCTAAAAGGACAACACAACTACACACTGTTTTACTTTGTTTACATGTGGCGGACCCTGCCACCTTTCTAGCTTCAAACAGTGTTGTGGGGACCTTATTTTCCTCTGACAACAGCTTGTTTATTCACTTATGGAAGAAATTAAAATTGTAAATATTAAAATTATGAGCTTGTCAGTTACATTCCATCACTGGCGCTCGGTGATATGACATCATATACCTCAAGACTAGATTAATCTCTTTAATACCTCCTGTTTTTATCAGGTCATTGTCTGCATCGCTGCAAATAAATCAGATGGACTGTTAAATGTTCATTTTTGATTTTTTTTCCTACTTATTTTCCATAAAATGTTGTATATCATTATAAATATTGATCCTACAATACAAAATGTCACAAATTAAAACACATTTAATTCTCATTTTGCTTTAGACAGCCTCTCATGTGAATATAAAATAAGCAGCCGGTGACAACCCATCATTTCTCCTCGGACTAGTCTTAAGTCCAGCCCCCGCGAGGCCACTCTCATTTTTTTTTTTTTTGGATTCAACTTTGTGCTCCACCCTCCACACACAGACACATTTATTGAGTCTGTTCCCTGTGTGAAAGTTATACCCCAGACGGAGGAGGGGAGACTGTGACAGCCCATCTTCAAACCAACAACCCAATCTGCTGTTGAAACAGTAGTCGGCGTGCTGAGCCAGGAGCTAACCAGTAGCTCCCTCTGTGTGAGACCTGGGACACCGAGGCGAAGGGGAGAGCTCATTCCACAACACGGCAGTCCTCCATGGCTCTGTGCAACGGAGACAGCAAGGTCAGTGGAGCGGGGAGTACCCGCTCCTCCGCTACCGGGTAGCCCGGTCGACTCGGTGTTAGGACCCCGGTTGCTGGTGTAGCCCCCCTCCCCCGGTTAATTACGGCCTGTGTGTACCTCGGGGGGGAAAGTTAGGCAGCATGTAACGATACCACCAGTTTACTGACGAGCAACGAGTACGCTGTTGTATGTATGCCTGTTGCAGTGTTACATTAACATGTTGCTCGTAGCTGCTAACGAGCCGCACAGGGTGTCTCTATGATGTGTAGCATAAATAACATCTTTATCATGTTTAGCCAATAAGCGTGGCTGCCTTCTTATGATGGATTCTCCCCCACCAAGACCCGTTACCTCCAAGCACCGCGTGGGTTTTAGCATAGCCCCGCTAACTTAGCCAGCCGAATGCTAACGCTGATTACTAGCTGCTGTTTATACTATCCGTGAGCTAGCATGCTACATCGGTAATTCGTTAGCTAGCTTTAGCCGGGCAGCCAGAATGTGTAATGTTCTGTGCTACTAACCGAAAGTATTGTATTGTGTTAGCTCTGGCGTTCATTTTGTAAAGTGACATCGAGCTTGTGGCAAACTAATGTATTTCACACGCCTGCTGTCACTCACTTGAAGCTAACGTTGCGTTAACTGACAGGTTTGCTAACATCTAAGCTAGGATGAGCCAACTTGCGGTTACCGGTCTGACAACTGGAGCCGCTGCTGCTCTGTTTCCAGCTGATTTGGTAAAGTTTGCTGCTAAACTGTCGACTGTTTTTCTTCTGAATATACTGCTGGAGCTGCTGCGATCGTTTTAACGATAGCACCTCAGTGTACTTTGTAGATAACAAATCAGAGGTGATGGGTAGTATGCTCAGTGCAAGTTGTTTTTTTAGACACATACACGGCGGAAGTGTTTCTACTAACCACGTGGGATCATGTTTCTCATCTACCCAGTTTTGTTGTTTATGGAGATTATTGAGATGTCAGTGATCTGCCTTCTCTCTTCTTCTTGTGCTAAGTTTCGTTTCCCAGACTTTGATGTGCACATATGTTTATAAAAATAACACCCAGACATACAGAGTTGAGCCAAAACGTTGGGGGGAAACAGAAAATCCTACTAGAGTTTGAGCAAGCTTGAAAAAAGATCCAAGGCCCTTCGCACTAATAATCTTTAACTAACTTGTGGGTTTCATGTGATTCTGCTGATGGGCTGAATGGTTACAGCACGTTTCACGAGAATGACCGTCTGTGTTGGAGCTCACATGTCCATAATTTTGTTAGCCATGATTGAATCACATTTTGCACGGGCAATTCGTAGTTAAGTCTAAGAGGAGTGGGTTACCTTACACCACCCCTCGCCAGAACCACAACCAAAATATCCACGATAAATGCAGCACTAAGACTGTATCTATTTGCGTGCTCGTCACGTAGCAAACACTCGTGTGGATGTGGGCTTTTCCATCCGCTCAGATCAGCACAAACTATGCAAGCACTTTCAACAAGACAATGTGTGTTTTTTCTGAATGTGTGTTTCCACAGCTGGAGATCAGCAGTGCAGAGCAGAATGGGTCATGTGAGGGGGCGGTGGCGATCCTGGATGCTGGGGCCCAGTATGGCAAGGTGATTGACAGACGGGTACGAGAGCTGTGCGTACGCTCTGAGATCCTCCCCTTAGAGACCCCAGCCTTTGCTCTCAGAGAGCAGGGCTACAGGTAAGCATGACAAGCATTTAACCAGCGATGATTGTTTTTGTCCTTATAGCCTTGTTACTACACTGTTCTATCAATCCATCTTGACTTGATTGTTGTCTCTCTCTACCTGTTCCTAGGGCAATAATCATTTCAGGCGGTCCAGCCTCTGTGTATGCAGAAGATGCCCCCTGGTTCGACCCCGCCATATTCACTATAGGAAAGCCTGTCCTCGGGATTTGCTATGGGATGCAGGTAGGTTTGCACATGCATGCATACACACAATCAAATTCTGTGCTGGGAGGCTTTTGTAGGGATTAGGTAGCCCATCCTTCACCCACAATGCCTTTGTTCAAGGGAACGATTGTGTTTAACACATGCACTCCGACTAGCTACACATTACTATCCCTCGGCTCCAGGCTGCTGTTCAGCTCTTCTGGGCCAGCTGGGACTTCACCGCCTTCTTCAAGGACACTTTGTCACTAGCTGAGGGAGACGAGAGCATCACTCACTCAATTTTCCCAGCCAGTCTGGAAATTGAAACCAGCAGCCGTCCATTCTTTGGCACATTTCCTCCAACAGCAGGCAGCTGTAGGATCTTTGGAATCACACTAAAATGTGGTCTTTGTGTCCGAGTGTTAACTCTGTGTGTGTGTGTGTGTGTGTGTGTGTGTGTGTGTGTGTGTGTGTGTGTGTGTGTGTGTGTGTGTGTGTGTGTGTGTGTGTGTGTTTCTTTCTTACAGATGATGAATAAAGTTTTTGGCGGCACTGTACACAAAAAGAGTGTAAGGGAAGATGGAGTGTTCAGTATTGGTCTGGACAACACTTGTTCTCTCTTCAGGTAATATGGATCACCAGAACATCTTCTCTGATGTCTTATTATTTTATTAAAGATATGTCTGAGTATTAACACTAGTTCATTTGGCTTCTTGATGCTTCACGTCTTTACACATGCTTGCATTCTTAACTTCATGATCACTTTGTGCAAGAGCAGCATGACCTGATACAGTGTAGAGAGAAAATTAGAAGATGGGAGACAGTATCTCTCTACAGAAAAACTAGGGCTTGACAATAGAGAAGATTTTTTTTGACTGGTCAGCGTCAGCTGGTGTTTGTCGGTGCGTGCAGCTTCAGGAGAGGGAGACCGGGATGTGTATGCTGCAATTAATGGCTGGAAAAGGCCTCAAATTGAACATCCAGTATCTCTTGAAAAGCCTCAGTGAAACACTGTAGAAGTGAGCTCATTATGCTTTGTAAGACATTTAGATGACGTTCTCTACCTGAAGCTCAATGGTTTTACAAATGCTGCTCGACAGGGTTCGTCCCTGCGCTGTGTTTACTACATAAACTGCAGGAGCATTCCAGCTGTCACATATTTTCCCTGGTTGTTACACAAATACTGCAGAGTCTAAAATGGATGGCTGCAGTCTTTTATTACTGTCTGCCTCTCACACTTAGCTCACATGTACACAGTGAAGCAGGCCCTGTAAGCATATAGCTGTTATGTGTGATGTTGTACCATACATCGTGTGTGTGTGTGTGTGTCATCAGAGGCCTTCAGAAGGAGGAACTGGTTCTGCTGACCCACGGAGATAGTGTGGATAAAGTGGCTGATGGCTTTAAAGTGGTGGCCCAATCAGGGAACATCATTGCCGGTGAGCAGCACGCAGGATAGACTGTGACCCTGATTATCTAAAATTAGACTGTGGTCATGCATGTCCTAAAAAAACGGCTGTAATGTTTGTTTGTGTAAGAAAAGCCTCAGACTACATATTTACATCTGACGCAGCCCCTGAGCGCAATGTTTAATCTGTATTTTAAGAATCTATGTGAAATCCTAATTTTGTGTTTTTGCTATACTAGTTTTGAGAGGACAAATCCCAATGTGAAGAGTCCTTCATCACGTCTGTTTTTTCTCCTTAAGGGATTGCCAACGAACAGAAGAAGCTGTATGGGATGCAGTTTCACCCTGAAGTCGACCTGACGGAGAGAGGCATGGAGATGCTGCGGACCTTCCTGTTCGAGATCGCAGGATGCACGAGTAACTTCACCGTACAGAACCGCCAACAGTCCTGCATCAACGAGATCAGAGAAAAAGTAGACAAGTCTAAAGTGCTGGTGAGTGAAGCTGCACAAAGATTCATGAGTGTGTGTGTGTGTGTGTGTGTGTTAGTTTCATTTTTAGGGCAGAGAGACGATTTTAAACGAGACAAAAAAAAAAAAAGAAATCCTCAGCACAATTTGACCAAAAGTGTAAAGCTGGGCTGCAGAGTGGTGGTAGCTGCTCAGTAAGTGGTGACAGCAGCAGTGGTGGGAAGTTAAGTAGAACCAATTAAACTCTCAAATTAAACCCTGTTTTATCTGAAAAGAGGTAGTCGACTCCCTGAGCGCTTTCAAACTGGGCTCCATCTCTGGGGAGTGTGAAGGCGATAAATGAGTGTAGGAAACCGACTCAAAGCACAGGATTTATATTTAAAGGACAACGTGCAGACTCTGTTTCTTCCTCTGCTACAGTCTGAAGGATACATATTTCACTGTTTTTACTCTGTTGTAGCTTGCTCCTGTTTGGCAATTGTGGTATTATCAGTGTGTGTGAGTCCCAAGAATTGGTAGTCAGCCAATTATAAGTAAAGAAGTGTCGAGGCTGCATTCATCTCTTCCGTTTTGATTGAGAGTGTGCTTAATATTTTGCATCCTGCGAGGACACAAAACACGAAATACTGCCAAAGACAACATGACGAATATAATGGGAGGCTAACACAAACTGAAATTGGACATGCAGTCGACGAGAGCAAAGGCTACTTAAATGTCTTTCCGGACAATTGTGACTTTTTGCTGATTAATTCTTCAGGTGCTGCTGAGTGGCGGGGTGGACTCAACAGTTTGCACGGCTCTCCTCAACAAAGCTCTGAACCAGGACCAGGTGATAGCGGTTCACATCGACAACGGCTTCATGAGGAAGAGAGAGAGTCAGAGTGTGGAGGAGGCCCTCACCAAGCTGGGCATCAAACTCAAGGGTAGGCAGTTAAAAATACACTAAAAAAGTAGGAATGGTAGAATAAGGCCATAACTGTCTGAAAAATCACCACCTTCATGAACTTATTTGCAGTAGAATAGTATCATGAGGATCATTTTAATAAAGTTAGTTCTTGTGATAAACTTTTCTTGCAGAAATTGTAATCTCATAGAAGCACGTAATGAAGTGATAGAAGAGAGCACTATTTAAAAGCTTAACTTATAATTGCACTATGTCATTTTCATTCCTTTTTTGCATTTTATAGACTAAATGGCTCATCGGTAATGAAAAAGTCGGAATAAAGTTGATGTCCGGATATAACACAATACTGAAGTGTCTTTGATGTGATCTTGGAAGGGAGCATTATTATTATTTAATTGTGTCTTTTGTCTTCCTCTCTCTCCTCTAAAATGTTGCTCTATCCAGTGGTAAATGCAGCTCACACCTTCTACAACGGGACAACAACCCTCCCCATCTCTGACGAGGACAGGACGCCACGAAAACGCATCAGCAAGACTTTGAATATGACTACCAACCCAGAGGAGAAAAGGAAAATCATTGGAGACACATTTGTCAAAGTGAGCACTTGTCTACCCAACAGCCTTGGTTGCTACGCAGTGCATCGTCACGTATCGCATTGTTGGTTCAGCTGAATTCTTTGTTGCACTTTTGCTTTATTGTTTGTCTTTAATTCACTGGTTAACTGTTGTATCTGACTCGTGCTGCCTCACAGGTGGCAAATGAAGTGATCGGAGAGATGAATCTGAAGCCAGAAGAGGTTTTCTTGGCCCAGGGTACCTTGCGGCCCGATCTCATTGAGAGTGCCTCTCATCTTGCCAGCGGCAAGGCAGAGGTTATCAAAACACACCACAACGACACTGAGCTCATCCGCAAACTCCGAGATGAGGTACTTTACACGTACACACACAAACACTAACATCATTCTTTTCCCTGATACATACTGCTGCCTCACAGTACGGGCAGTAAATCCAGTAAAGATATAGATCAGCTTTACCTTTGAGAATTGTGAATGCTTACATTCAACACTTGAGGAACATAGTGCTATTTGTCATTCAACTTAAAATGGCTTGTTATTGACTTCATAGCACCAAGACACCTGACGGTAAAGTGCACAGGTTACAAAATTATCTGAATCTTTTACTAACAGGTGCACACTGATTCTTCACTGGAAAACTTTTCACAACCCCTGTGGCCAACAAGACGCCACCTCCCAGCATTAACAATAGGAGAAAACAGATGTGACAACCATGACTAGTGTTTGGGAAAAACCTTAGTTTGTCTGAAACTCAAGTACCTTAAATGGTGAAAGCAGACACTTTGTGCAAATGACTTGAGACGCTTATAGTTTTTTTCAGCCTCCACCAGACAAACCATTTGTTTCTCCATTTGTACAGACAGATTATCAGACTGCACTGTTGTGTATCTCATAATGCTTTGAAGGACTGCATGATGGAAAAGTAACATTAACCTCTGCTGAATAGCATCAGTCTGTGTAGAAAGAGTATCTGCTGCTGCAGTTTAGAGCAGAGATGATGAAAGTCACAAAAGCAGAGCTCTCACACAGCACTCCTGACTCACTGTAAAACATCCGCTGATGGTCTCAAGTTTCCCAAACACCTAAACATCATTAACTTTTTATTGAAAATGTATTTCTGCATCATCCTTCATCCCCCAAAGAGGCTCTTTTCCTTCAGCAGCATTACTCCACTCAAAGGAGCACTGTAACATTCACACATTATTTGCTGTTTAGTGCTCAAATATCATTCTGCGTTTCTGTTGTTGTGCTCAGCACAACTGTGCAACACCTAAGCGTACCCCACACTGCCTCACTGTTGCAATGCTGATTCCACTCTATTGTGATCCTGCAGGGAAAAGTAATCGAACCGCTGAAAGATTTCCATAAAGATGAAGTCAGAGCACTGGGGAGAGAGCTGGGCCTGCCAGAGGAGATTGTCTCCCGACACCCTTTCCCTGGCAAGTACATAAACACACGTCTGTCATGTACAAAAGTACTGCTTAGTTATGTTCTTTCTGCCATTGTGTCATTTCTTGATGTGTCTGTTTCCTCTGTGTCCCCATTTACTTATTCAATCAAACTGACTTTAAACTGCCCTCACATTACACCTCCTCTCTCGTGCACTTTTAGGTCCCGGTTTGTCCATCAGAGTGATTTGTGCAGAGGAGCCCTACGTCTGTAAGGACTTTGCCGAAACGAACAACATCCTCAAAATCATCACAGACTTCTCTGCGAGCGTCAAAAAGGTCAGAACAAACGCCACTCTTTTTGAGCACTAATTTAATTCCTGCCTACTGACAACACCCGTCTGAGCGAGTACTGTCACTGTGAATATCCTGATGTCAAATATTAGTATGCAGATCCAAACAAATCCAAGACAGATGCAGGACTGCGCGAAGTGGAAGTTTCTACTCATGTGTGACATGATGAGCTGCTGTATCCCTCAGAGGCTCCACAAAGCATCACAAACTACCTGTGAAATACATGATCATTAAAAGCATGAGCTGTGTGTGGACTCCATTATTGCTATGCTCTGATCCTTCAGCAGTTTTCCTGAAGTTTTTGGCCATTACTACTAAGAAATAAATAAAACAAAGAAAAAGTCACAAAATCTATGAAGATGACAAGTTGTCAGTCCTGGCTGTTTGCCATGCAGTTGAAGCTCTGTTCACATAGGAAATGAGAAGACATTTTTGTTTTGACAGGTTCATTATAGAGTTAATAATGTGCAGCCTCTGCTGGCTGGCTGGCCACATTGCACAAAATAATTCGGATGATTGAAAGAGGTTTTGCATCTAGTTTTTCTTTGGTCAGTGTTTTTGGTGATTTCTACTTGTGAATCAGGGTTTTGTGGCTCGTTGAGCATATTAAAAAGTCCCTTTAGTTCTTGTGTGTCTGAGTTAAAAGTAGTCATAACATAGCCAGACTTTACCTGTAAAACTGAGGTGTCTGTCCTTTGACTTCCAATTTTATATACGCCTTTTTAAAAGTGTATCTGTCTCCTCTCCAGCCCCATGCCTTGCTGCAGAGAGTCAAGTCATGCATATCAGACGAGGAGGAAGAGAAGCTCATGCAGATCACCAGCCTTCATTCACTCAATGCCTTCCTGCTGCCCATCAAAACTGTCGGCGTCCAGGTAATCCAGTTCATCAAACCCAATCGATCACTCTGTATTTCTGTTGTGTCTGGTAACTGTCCAGTTAAATCAGTGAACAAAACCTAATCTAAAATAACAAACTTGCTTATTTCAATATGATTCCTCCAAGATTTATACAAGCCTTGTAGGATTGTCTTACAAGTTGAATGATTTTATATCTTTTACTGACTTGCAGCCCAAATGTATCAGCATGCAGTCAAAATAGTTTTAGGAGACTTGCTAATGTAGCTTTTTAAAGGCCCAAGTCAAGGTCATTTTGTAGGTAAGGCCAAACACAGTAATGTTTTTGTTTTGGAGCTTTTTGATATACTTGTATGTGGAGGATTCAGATGTGTTTGGGACTATCCAGAAGCAGGGGAATCTTGAAACAGTGTCTCACTTTTCCTGTTTGTCTCGCTGCGTCACCACTATAATTTAGTGGTTAACCACGAAACCCGCCCACCCACACAAAGCTTCTCAGTTCTTTACTTTGGACTCTGTCTCTGTCTAGCCAAGGGAAGGATCCGTTGTAACTATTGTGACACATTTCTGTTATTCTCAGCTCCTCTGATTTTAGTCTCTGACACACACAAAGGGTGTGTTCTGCAGAAGTAGTTAACATCACTTTCCACTTGTTTATACTGACCTTCAGCATTACTTGGAGAGAATGATGGTCATGACTTATTTCCTCACAAAAATACTTCAGTCAGTCTGTGACTGTGTGTGTGTGTGTGTGTGTGTGTGTGTGTGTGTGTAGGTGTGTCTTATTACATCCTGTTTGACGCCAGAGCTTTTAAATTTAACCCTAAACCTCAAACTGTGGGGCAGACAGTAGACAAACACAAGCAGCTTTTTATGTAAGGCGTATTTGTTGGAAGTGAAAACAGATGCTCTATTTTTAGAAAATGTTTACATTATCTATTATTTTTGGATTTGTGTTATTCTACTTGATGCTCTGTCTAAAACTTAATATTTAGTCTTGTTGTTAGTAGCTTTAAAAATGTATTTTCTGTCTGTCTCAGGGTGACTGCCGGTCCTACAGTTACGTGTGCAGTGTCACGAGTAAAGAATCTCCACACTGGGAATCTCTGATGTTCCTGGCAAGACTCATCCCTCGCATGTGCCATAACATCAATAGGTAACGCACACATCTTCACAGCTTTACTCTTCATCTGTCAATGACCTGCAGGACACGCAGACACTCAATCAATCATTCATTCATTCATTCATTCATTCATTCATTTATTCATTCGTGTCTCCTTTTTCCAGAGTTGTGTATGTGTTTGGGTCCCATGTGAAAGAGCCGCCAACAGACATCACCCCGACCTTCCTGACCACAGGTGTTCTGAGCACGCTCAGACAGGCTGACTTTGTAGCTCACTCCATCCTCAGAGAGTCTGGTAAGTGTGTTAACCTTTATGTATTGAAGCATTATAGATTATTGGGGAAGATGTATACTTGGTCAGTATTTATCTGAAACTAAAAAGGATGCAACCACAGGACCATCTCAAAGAACAGTTTCTGTAGAGTAATTGAGTCCTTTTACAAATCCTGGCATCAACATGCCCTCATACGTGTCCAGAATAGCATACAGGTCTGCATTCTTGCGTCCACATGGGGAATTTAACATTTCCCCAGAGGCAAAACACATACTTCTTTCAATGTTTGCCACTGAGTTGAAATTTCTCCTGTAATATGTCTGGAGTTTCTTGACCGTGAGACATTTTGGCATTGTCAAATAGACAGATATAATGAGACAAACTTGATAAATATCTCTAAACGCAAAGAAGGGAAGAATTTTTTTAAACTTCTTTAGATCGCCATAATCCGCCGACACTCTCAGACAGTGAGGCGAATTTTAATGTTTGCTTCTGGCAGCAATAAGAACTTTTTCTTCCTTTTTTTCCAGGCTATTCCGGTAAGATCAGCCAGATGCCCGTCATACTGACCCCCCTGCACTTTGACCGTGACCCACTCCAAAAGCAGCCGTCCTGCCGGCGCTCTGTGGTGGTCCGCACCTTCATCACCAGTGATTTCATGACCGGCATCCCTGCCATGCCGGGCAACCATATCCCAGAGGAGGTAACACTATATTTCAACCTCTCAAATAACTTTGTATCATCTTACCATGGATACTAAGTTCAGGAGCATCTCTGTCTTTTTCTCTCTCTCTGAATTATTTGTCTTATCTGTTTCTCCAGGTGGTGCTGAAGATGGTGAATGAGATCAAGAAGATCCCGGGCATCTCCAGAGTCATGTATGATCTGACCTCCAAACCACCTGGCACCACAGAGTGGGAATAAAACACAACATGACGTCATAACAACAGGACACGCACTCACACACAATGCACAAACACGCTCAACAGATCCCAGAGAGGGCTGGTGAACTCCTCTCCTTTTCTGTCCTCCTTCCTCCCTCCCTGCTTTCCTCCCCCCCACCTCCCTCTTGTACCCCCAAACCTCTCTTCAACATTCCCACGGAAGGCAGACCGTACTGTGACGGGCGCACATGCAAAGGCGCTACTCCTCTGCTCTCCCCCACGACTCCTCCCTGGTTTTTAATATTTTTTGGCGATAGGGATTGATTAATGTTGGTTATTGATAATATATTGTTTTTGATCCATGTACAACAGTGTATTTCCTCTCTATAATGAAAAGGTGAATTGCTGCTTCCTTTTTTGTGAGGTCGACCTTTAAAGGCGAGTGGCGAGAAGCTGTGAAAGTCCAGAAAGTGGACTTTGATGTCGTGCCTCAGGTTGCATTGTGGAAATAGCTGAACATGAAAACGAGTAGTGTTGTGAAGAGATAGAACAGCAGGAAGAGAGTTTGGAAATCTTCACTTGTTTTCTGCCTTTTTTGTCAGATGTTTTCGTCTTACTGTTGTAGGTCAGAATGTTCTCAACCTAAGACTATCCTCTCTATTTGTTCAATTTCACTTCCTGCCTGTATACTGTGCTATGAAGACGGCCGTCTGTCTCAAACTGAACAGACGACCTATGTGACCAATCAATAATTTTTAAGCTTTTTCTTTTGCCAAAAGTAGAATTATGCTGTGGTGATATATAACATTGTGGGCTCCTCTGACGATCCTCTCCAAACTATGTGTTGATCTTGACTTGCTGCTGTACCCATCGTGGACGGCAGTCAAAACCAAGATTAGCTTCAGTATGATGACTAGTGTGCAGCTGTGCAGGAGGCCAACATGATGGGTAACTTTGTATGTGCCTGTTCTATTGTTTTTGTTTAATTCTTTGGTGTGCGTGACCCGACCTGGACTCTGATGTTTTTCCAGAAAGGAGGATATAACACTGTTTCTCCTCATGCTGCAATATGTATGCTTTTTATGAAGAATAAACATGACAAGAGGACTAACTAATAACAAAAATTATAAGTACCGTAGAGTTTATAACCACATCGTGTAAATTGCTGTTTCATGATTATTCGGCTGCTCTTTTGTTGCGCAGGGGGCACATTTTTTGCACATTTCGTCTTGTCTTCACCCATAAAGCCTCGGTGCTTTATCAGCATAATAGAATCACACATCGAGCGGGGACTTCACTGTACTAAGTGTGCCACTCTGTAGTGTCAAAGGTCAGGGTAAGAGTGCCGTCTGTTGCCATCTCTTAACAAAAGGTCACTGTGTCTCAGAAAGGCATTACTGCTTCATTTTTCTGTTCTCTCAAACCATTCAGCACTTCATAATCTCTAGTCTTCAGTCATTTCATTTAGACCTCAGTGGATACAGTGCTCTCAGGTTTAACTGAGTTTTAAAAAGTGTATTGTACCCCGATAGAGACATTTCACCCAGACGTGAAGGTTCTCATGCCTCCAGAATTTGTCTTTGTGCCTCTCGTCCTCTGTTCAACCCTTCGACTTTAGTGGCAAAATACTCCTAATGCAAAATGAATGGTTTTCCTGACTTGTCTTAACTGCTTTTAGTGTTTCTCCCTCTGTTCTGCCTTTTATACGTGGGTATTTTTTTGTTACACATGTCTCCGTTAGAAAAACAGCTTGATAGTAATGGACATATAATTTTGTAGTTCAGTTTAATTGCAATATCAATAAGATTAAGTTATGCAATTTAATGTCTGATGTTTTTTTTGTTTTATTTTTTTATTTTGTTTTTGTTCAACAACGCTCATTCTCCTTAGTAACGTGCCTCAAACCAAGCCACTGCATGCAGTTTCAACTATGATGACATTTGTACAATGGAAAACTGAGCTTTAATAAAGATCTCCATGTTGAAACTTCTCACTTCTATATCGAACTGCTTATCATCTCATCTGTCATCTGTCATCTGTATCGTTTACTTTTCTGACCACTTCATTTGTAAAAATTACTTATTTATTTTTTTAACAGTTATTTTTTGGTGCACTTTTTGGCTTAAAGGTATAGTATGTAAGATTTAGCCACTTATGTAATTCATACTCGTCCATGTTGCCAGAGTAACTGCTAACTGCTGCTAACTGTGTTCTGTTTATACTTCCATGACTGTAGTTATTGTTGGCTTGTTAGCTTAGTTAGCCATGTAGCTAGCTGGAGTACTGGGGGAGTGTTGGTGTTTACAACACTAGTACAGGAGCTTTGACTGCTGAGAGTTTTTTTTAGGCCTGGGGCTAGCTCGTTAGCATGCTAACTCCAGTAGCAAGTTATATCTCTGCGACACAATACATAGCCGTCTTTGGCATAACTTCAGAACTGTTATTTCATCACATTCTGTGGATAACTTTAATGTTTTAAACAAAAATTCTTATATATATATTTTAAAATAACTAAGTGGAAAGCTGTCCTGATATCTTTCCAACCAATTAAACACTATACACCCCAAGATATTGGAAAGGCTGTAAGTATAATAATTCAGAAGTCAAAATCATTTTTGAAATGAATTAAATAAATTAAAGCTTTCTAATTAATAGTTGATTCAACTTAACTATTTTAAACCTATATAAGCGAATTCACACTTGAATTATGTATATAACTATTAATTTGGTGCAAAATCTAAGTATTGTGAGTAGTTTTTCTCAAAACAATCATTATTCAATCAAAATTTTTAGTTGTTGATTCATTTTCTTTTTAGTATATTGGAAAATACAGAAAAACTTTCTGTGTTGGGGAATATCCCTTTAACTCCTTGCCTCTTTAGAAATGTCTGCACGGAGCAGCGGTTTGCTGTTAATGACTGTGCATAATTGATTTCTCGCAGAACTCATCAGTATTAGTCAGACGTCTCTCATGTGCCTGAGACGGATCACAAGGGCACAGTCACACTCACGCACACACTCAGATGTTAATCATTCATCAGCAACTACACGAGAACTACATCTAGATATCCTAATTTTTTGCTTTCCATGCGACAACTTTCCTTGACTTTAATGTCATGTAACAATAGTGACATACAACCACTGTAAACAGCCATAGTGTTGAGAGAAGTTTCGACTCTAATTAGATTTTATGAAGAGCCTATTTGTGTGCAGCCGGCCCTTGTTACCCAGCAGAGGTCCCTGTGTGTGCCGGGGGGTTCAGGTGTGCGTTGGTCCCCGCTGACTGAGAGACAAGAGCAGACAAGTTCAGTCACACATCAACACACGGCAGAGCCACACTCAGGGGACGAGGCACGATTTTTTTAACAGTAGCTGCTCCGTAATGTTGCATATAGTGTACAAGTCACCACATGCAGCTGCCAATTAACTCCTGGCCTGTGGCAGTTTATCTGCTGCAGCTGACCCGAGTACAGACGAGTACACTGATCTGTATTCACAGGAAAGAAACGGAATGACTGGATGTTTCTTTGAATATATTTGACTTTGAAGTGTTTGTGTAATTTTGGTGATCCAGTGTCCAGTTTGTGCTGTCGGATGGAGACACAACCTGTGAAACACCTTTTTTAACCGAACTTCATGTACACACTATTAACGGGGTCATAATGCTTTGGTGTTCACTAAAATTAAAGTCCTTTCTTGTTTTTACCTTTCATGGAATAAAGATCAATGTGCCCTCAGTCAGTCAGTGTAATCCAGTGTCCTGCTCTACACTTCTGCTCTGTTGAATCAGTTCTCAGGTTACCCTGTGTAGCACATCTCCCTTGAGGACAGATAAGACACCTGTCACACTTGTGCTGCTTCCTTCTCTGTCTGCCACAGCGAGAGCTCTCCTGCGTCTCCGTAGCATGGAAATCGGACGCTGTTTGCTTGGATTGTGTGCCTTTTTCTTCTTTCACGGATCTGTTTCAGCAGAGTCCACGTGCAAGCTGAAGGCCAAGTTCAACCTGAGCGGCTACAAGAATGTGGAGAAGAAGAAGGTGGTGGTCGGTGGGATGTTTCCCGTTCACATGCGTATCGCCTCCACCGATGGCAACACTTCGAGGCTGCCTGTCTCCTCGGGGTGTGAAGGGTGAGTTGATCTGCTCTTATGTCTATTTTGATTAGTGTTGGCTTAGTTTCTTTCAGCTTAAGTTGTAAGAATGTATTACACTAATCAAAGATGACTCACAGGCCTGTTAACATTAAATTATTTAATATTTTAGCCCTTACGTGAGAAATATTTTAACCTGATTTCAACCATTGTGTATTTAACCTCATAATATTACTACAAAAAATAAGACAGAGCAGTGGAGGACCTCTGGGGCCAATTAGCCACAGTAGACGTTTTATTATGGAGACAGGCCATTACAGTGTAGTATGCAACAATAATCAGCTAGCCTGTGAACTGTCCTCTTGTGGCCAATTTAGGTCATAACATCAGAGACTGAAATAGTCTGTGCATAACTTCCAGTCATCAAGTGTTATACTAAATGTGGATCTGAGTTTTTTTTGTTCTTTCTAATCTTGAAGTCAAAGACAATATCAACAACAGCTAAACACAAGATTTTGTACTGTGTGATATGTTATGTCATCCTCCAGGTTTAACTTCCGTACCTTCCGCTGGACCCAGACCATGCTGTTCGCCATCGACGAAATCAACAAGAGGCAAGATCTGCTGCCCAACACCGACCTGGGCTACGTCATCTACGACTCCTGCTTCACCATCTCCAAAGCCGTGGAGGGCACCCTCACCTACCTGACGGGCCAAGACGAGGCCGTACCCAACTACCGCTGTGGGTCCGGGCCGCCTCTGGCTGCTCTAGTGGGTGCCGGGGGCTCCGATCTTTCAATCGCCACCGCTAGGATTCTTGGACTCTATCACTTCCCTCAGGTGAGTTATACAACAGTGGACAAAGGCAAGGAACAATGAACAGATTGAAGAGAGAAGAAAGAAGAGAAAATGTATTATGTCTCCTCTCCTTTGTCAACTTTAGGTCAGCTATTTCTCATCTTGCTCCGCCTTGGAAAGTAAGTTCCAGTTCCCCACCTTCCTCAGGACCATTCCCAATGACAAGCACCAGTCTACAGCCATGGCCAAGCTGGTGCTTCACTTCGGTTGGACTTGGGTGGGCACCATAGCTGCCGACGACGATTACGGCAAGTATGGCATCAAAGACTTCAAGGAGCAGGTGGAGGAAGCTGGTGTCTGCATCTCCTTCTCTGAGACCCTGCCCAAGGTAACCAGTTGGTCCATCACATCGTGTCTGTCTTTTCTAGAGATGTATGAGAGTTCATGCCTTTTTGTCACAACCTTCAGGTGAACTCTCCAGAGGACATCCAGCGCATTGTTCAAACTGTAGACGAGTCCACAGCCAAGATCATTGTGATCTTCTCATCAGATGTGGACCTCAGTCCTCTCATCACTGAGCTGCTCCGGCACAATGTGACCAACCGTACCTGGATTGCCAGCGAAGCCTGGGTCACCTCCTCTCTCATACTGGAGCCAGGGGTGAGTGCTCATTGATTGATCGACTGGTATCACACTTACAGATGTTCCAGAGGTTCTAACTAGTCTGAGCACTTAAATGTGAATCACAGTTTGAGCTGCAGTTGATAATGTGCATGTTTTATCCAGGTGAGCTCGTTGCTGGGTGGTACCCTGGGCTTTGGGGTGAAAAGGGCTCAGATCCCTGGTCTGTGGCGCCATCTACTGAATCTGGACCCCTATGATGACCCGCTCACTGAGGAATTCTGGGAGACGGTGTGTTTAATAAGTTGACTAAATTGATCTGTCCTCATACTGGCCACATGCAAAATCAGATTTTGACTAAAACGCAGTAATCACACATCATAGCTTGGACCGACAATTTCTAGGACAATAGAATAAAAGCCTATGACGATGAATATTCAGTGGCAACATTTTGCGTCCTTATTTTTGTCTTGTAGTTGTTTAACTGCACGTTGGACTACAGCAAAGCTCTGAAGCAGGCCAGACAAAGAGCCAAGGAGACGAACGGCACACTGTCAAGGGCAGCGAGGGCGGTCCCTGATGGGCTGTGTACAGGGCGTGAGTCTGTGGCACAGCTCAATAACACATACTCTGATGTATCCCAGTTACGAATCACTTACAGGTCAGTTCCCGCCACTCATGTAGTGCTGAATCAAGTAATGTCACTAATGCAACCAAATCCCGTTTATCGTTATGCTACTGGAACTGCCTCCACAACACCTCCACCACTAAGGACATAACACCACTCACTATGTGTCTGGCTGTGGATAGTTTTGGTTTATGTGCCTAAATTTTACATGTAAAACTTGTGCTGCCACTGATATATTGAAGGTGAATGGGATCTAATTTGTGCTGCACAAAGCAATGAAAACATATGTTTGAAAAACTCAAGAGCAATGTATCCCTCCAGAGAAACTGTCCTAGATAATCATGATTTCATCACCAGGGAGGACAGAAAAGCTTTGCAGTCGATACAATACGATACGATACGATACAATACGATACGATACGATACAATATGACTTTATTGTCATTTTACACCGAAATTCATTTTGTATCTTTGGGCAGTGCTGTTCAAGACATTTACTCACAGGTTAAACATACAGTCACAAATATGACAAATATTTTTAGACATACAGAGCACATCAAACAGTCACAGCATTAAATATATCACATATATCATTACACTTTATAAAAATGTTGTATTCCATTTGTTGATATCGTCCAAATAACTTTAAATGAAGTCTAACTCAGGGTATGTTCCACATTCTGAATTAAGGTCTTGCTCATTACTATTTCATTAGTATTTTGAGTGGGTTAAAGTACTGATATGCTATTAAGCAACTAATTAATGGTAGATATGTGTACCACACATTTCTTTGATAGAAAGTATTTCCAGAGTACTGAAGACGTTATTCCTGAAAAAGACCTCCATTATTATACACACCTCCATTGTGTTTGTATAATTTGGGTGAACTAAGCCTTCACTGATGAAGTCAAACCAATAGAAATCTGGATGATGTTGTGATTGATTATAATAAAAGATGATATTGTCTCCTCACAGTGTGTACAAAGCGGTGTACGCTGTTGCCCACGCCTTGCACAACCTGGAGCACTGTGAACCGGGACGGGGGCCATTCAACGGGAAAGACTGTGCTGACATCACCGACTTTGAGCCATGGCAGGTGAGCCCTGTGTGAGAGTGTATGAGAGAGAGTACAACTGTTTTTATATGCATGTGTTTGACTCAGGTGTGGCTCTCTTCCTCAGCTGATGTACTACATGAAAAACGTGCGTTACAATGTGCCGCACACGGGCGAAGAGATCTACTTCGATGACGGAGATGTAAAAGGCTTCTATGACATCATCAACTGGCAGTTCAACAGTAACGGAGAGATATCCTACGTCACTGTGGGACGCTACAATGGCTCAGCAGCCCTAGAGGACAGGATGACCATCATGAATGACTCCATTGTGTGGAACAATGACATGTTGGAGGTCAGCTGCATACATTGATTGAGACGTGTTGATATAGTATATCCAAGTTTACTTTCTCCGTACTTGTGAGTTATTACACTCAATCAATCTATGTATTTGTGTGTGTGTTTGCAGCCTCCTCGGTCAGTGTGCAGTGAGAACTGCCAGCCGGGCACCAGGAAGGGAATCCGGCAGGGAGAGCCGGTCTGCTGCTTTGACTGTATCCCGTGTGCTGATGGAGAGATCAGCAATTCAACCAGTCAGTATACAGTTTTCAGACTGCATCTAATAGACATGATGTTATCCTGCTGCAAAGTCTGAGCTTCTGTTGAAATATAAACCTTAGTGAATAAAGTGAGTAAATCTTATTCTAATTAAACAAAACTACAAGAGGACGGACCAATGGACAGTTGGCCTTATCTTAGTGAATCTGTCAGGGGAAAATATTGCTGTTTTATTTTATCACTTAACATTACCTGTAGTCCTAGAGTGTAGGAGTTAGGGGGATGTATTGGCAGAAGTTTAATATAATATTCATAATTATGTATAATAATTAAAACACAATTGTTTTCATGAAGTGACACTAAAAAAAGTTGTGTTTTTGTTACCTTAGAATGATCCTTTCACATCTACAAAGGTAGTGGGAGCCCATGTTTCTACAGTAGCCCAGAGTGGACAAATAAAACACTTACTCTTGAGAGTATTTTTGCGTTTTCCCCGTTTTTCTCCTGGGAGGGTGAGGCATGGGGTATTCAGTTGGTTGACGTCGGGACCCAGTTTAACTTCACTTATCTTATGTAACTTCAGCTTTAGCTGTGGTATACTACTAGTATCTGTGCTAAATGCAGATATATAATGAAGTTATTTGATAATGACACCTTAAAAAGCCATAACATGCATTACGGAAATAAGTGCCAATTACCATAGTGAGCAAATAAGACAGTACAAAAGAAAACAGCTATTATTTTGCAGTTGTATTGAGGACCATCAATAGTTTTACTATTGATGGTCTGCTATACAGATGATCTTCAAAGGCCCTCCAGCAGATTGTTTTAAGTCTTAGAGGGCTCAGGACAACTGGCCTGGTGTTCCCCTCTAAACAACCTTAGATAAACGCGCCCCTGCAGCTTTCTTATCGTCCCCTCTCTCCGTCTCTCTCTGGCAGATGCTCGTGAATGTATCCTGTGCAGTGAAGATGACTGGTCCAACAGTGCTCATGACGTCTGTGTGCCAAAAATCATCGAGTTCCTGGCCTTTGGAGAGCCCCTGGGGATCACTCTCATTGTCATCTCGGCCGTCGGAGCTCTCATCACTATCGCAGTCATGGTGAGACTGGGACAACTTACCCGATGATGGAGATTGAGAAGCTAAAAATGGTTTATTTACCTGCGCTGTTTTATTTCCCAGGCGGTATTTATGGTGAACCTTAGCACTCCTCTGGTGAAAGCCAATGATCCTCTGTTGAGTTTCTCGCTGCTCTTCTCACTGGTGGTGACCTTCCTCTCCTCCATCGTCTTCCTCGGAGAGCCCCAAAACTGGAGCTGCATGACCAGCCAAGTAGGCCTGGCCCTGGGCTTTGCTCTCTGCCTTTCTTCTATCATGGGTGAGTAGAGTAAGCCTATAACTGTACTATTCTTTAAGCAGCGATAACAAAATGAACTCTTTGTTTTGGTGTTTTTGTACTTCAGGTAAGGCAGCAGTGTTGATGCTGAGAGCTCAGGCTCTGAAAAAGGCTCGTGCCCGAAGCAAAGCAGCTGCCAAAGCTGCAAAGGCTGCAGCTGAGGCAGCAGCCAACAGCGGCAATCCTGATGTCATTGTAACAAACACAAACGCAAACAACAACAATGACGCCAACGTCGGTGCAAACCCTGAAGTTGACTCTCTCACCTTTGGCCACCAGAGGGCGATAGCTGCTGTGGCAACATTGATACAGGTAAATGCACCGGAGCTTGCACCTTACTCTGACTTACTCTGTAATATTTGTGACATTTTCACTCTTCTACACAGGCTATAGCGTGCACAGTGTGGCTCATCATCCTCCCTCCTCACGCGATCAAGAACACCTCGGCCCAGAATATAAAGATCATCCTCGAGTGTGATGAAGGCTCTGTGGTCTTCATCTGTTGTATCTTCGGCTATGACATCCTGCTGGCTCTGGTGGCCTTCGTCTTTGCCTTCATCGCCCGCAAACTGGAGGACTACTTCAAGTAGGGAACGCATAAGGTTTCAGGGAAAACAGGAATATTTAGAGTATGTTTCACTTTGTGGCAGAGTGGGAGTATTCAGTACACTTAATATAATATTTCTGCATTATGGTTAGAATTATTTATTTTTTAAGTCAAGTTTAGACATTCCCAGAACTTTTTGTGATGTTTGCCATCATTTTTACTGATCTTAAAATGACCTTTGTCAAGAAAAAAAGATTCTTCCACCTTAGAAGAAATGAATCTGACACTAACAGGAATTATGTAAAAATAGACAGCTGGCACGTACACACAAAACATCTGTGTTAATTTGGCGTAGATTATCAAATCAAAAAATTTATCAAAAAACTTTTGTAGTTTAACTTTTTCAACTGTCATCTGAGATTTAGGGCATTAATCCTACTGTTGCTGAGACATTTTGGTGTCAAGAACATTTTGACACTTCAGAGACACAATGCATGATGTTTCTTATTCTCTCTTACAGCGAGGGGAAGTGTTTTACCTTCGGTATGCTGGTCTTCTTCATAGTCTGGATCTCCTTTGTCCCGGCTTACCTCAGCACGCGGGGCAAGTTCATGGTCGCCGTCCAGATTTTTGCCATCCTGGCTTCCAGCTTCGGCCTGCTGACCTGCATCTTCCTGCCCAAGTGTTACGTCCTCCTGGTCAAACCTGAACGCAACACAGAGGAGATGATGAGGCCACAGGCCAAACCACGAGACGGCACCTCGACTGGAACCTCGGCCTCGCTCGCTACAACTGCTACTGAGGTCCAAGCTACGACGGCATCCGCTGGGATTGATGATTAGTGGAGCATTGCTAAGAACTGCTTTGAGCCACATTACTGAACGTAGACGGAGGATGTGCCACTGCTTCGTTTGGCAACTAGTCCAGCTGATTAGGGTGATTATTATTCACATTTATATTACAGTCATCATGTTTGGTCTTAATTCATAGACAAACTATGTCGTTTACAAAATATTTGTCTGAATATTTCAAGCTCAAGTCAACTGTACCTATTACATGCATAACATAGGTTTGATTTCAAGAAGCAATGAGGAAAGAAAACTGCTACCTCAACAATTAGTCTCAAAAACTGCATTTTACAAATAATTCTGCTAAAACATATTTTAACAAGTTCAGACTGTTACTGTCAAAGCTGCTGTTGTTTCAGTCATGCTAGTGGGATTACAATTAAGGCAACGTTTACCTCAGATATTATACTGCTGTACTTCTAGTCGAAAATCAGTTTCCAACACATCTGTCAATTTTCAAAATTGTCAAAATATTTGTAGAAAACATTTAAACTGCAGACTTCCATTTCTTTTACTATAATAACCTGCCAATGTAAAACATTATTCTGCAACTCTGTTGGTAAAATACCTTTCCTACCAATATAATAAATATTATTTTCAGTCACTTTAATATGTGTTTTTCTTGTTAAAGTTCATTTTAAGCTCATTTTGGTGCAGTACTTTTAGTGTCATCCATGAGATATATATTGCAGTGTGCTACATAACTGCAAACTCTGAAGTGGAAAAGGACGTTGTCCTGTTGTTCAGTGGAGTGTGAGGATGAGCCAGGACAGGCTAGAGATGCATTTGTACAGTGGCCAGAGTGATCCAGCAGAGGGAGCTGGAGGAGGCAGTTGATGTGGGAGCAAACATCTTGGTTGCTCTGCTGACTATGTTGCCGCCTCTTTTCTGTTGCCGGGATCTTTTGATATTGAGATTCTTCTCACGCTTCTGCTGTTTTTGCTGAGTGTAGAAAGTGATTAGAAGTGTAGGTAATATAAAACTTACGAATTTTCAGTTGGAGGGAAAAATATGCTTGAATCCATCTGATGGGTGACTTAGTGTTGAAAAGATAACGAGATGAGACGAAGCTTATCAAACAGTGAAAAGTAGTATCTTACTGAACAGCAACAACGCAGAAAGTGTGTTGAGCGTCTCTTAAATCATGGTGAGCTTTGCTAACCTCACATTGTATCTGTATATTTTGTACATTTCAAAACATTTTGCATCAGTAAGCAGCAGACCCTATCATCCATGTGTGTGTGTTTGACTATGAAGCCCATGTGTATGATGCATTATAACGCATTATGAACATACATGTAATGCATTATAATGTGCCTATAATTATAATTATCATCTCATCTGTCAATAATCCAGGGATTACAGTAATTATAATCACAGTAAAATGTATGATATATACAGTATATATATTATATATCAAGTGAAAAATAAAGCTGTTAAAATTATGATTTATATGTGTTTAAAAATTATTATGATGTATGATTTTTAACACATTATGATCCATGCAAAAATAGTGTGACCAGCAATTATAAAGTATTGATACTTGATCTGATCATCATCATAAAATGCTTTATAATATATAATTATTGTTATATAAGGTATAAAAGTGTTCTGAATGTTTATGATTGCCTAAAAGTATTGGCAAACTAAAGCACATTATAAGTAATTTATTAATGCATTATAGGCATTGGGGTCATAATAAGTTATGATTATTGCTATAGCGCATTATGAATATTCATGAGTGCTTATAACTGTGATTATATAGCGCCATCGTTGCATTATAACGCATTGACAGTATGTTCATAATGTGTTATAATGCATTATAGACATGGGCTTCATTGAAAGTATTGTTTGTGATAGACTGTCTGTGTATTGTGCATCAGTGTGTGTTGCACTCACTCGTGAGCACGAGGCTTTCCAGGAATCTGTGAAGCCGTGAACTGTGTCCAACCGAAGCTGTCGTTGTGGACGGTA
Organism: Pagrus pagrus; assembly: GCF_965226575.1. Lineage (NCBI taxonomy): Eukaryota > Metazoa > Chordata > Actinopteri > Spariformes > Sparidae > Pagrus > Pagrus pagrus. The sequence goes on along the minus strand of NC_140188.1, from coordinate 22,021,051 downwards.
ACAAACTGTCCTGGTGACAGAGGGCTGAAGGAATGTGTTTATAATTTATTGTCAGCTGACGAGAGCGGACAGGAGCAGTAGTGCTAAATCAAGACAAAATGTGTGCACGTGCATCTCTGCGTGTGTGTGTGCTCACTTTATTTTACATGTGTCTGAGTGTGTGTCCACTCATGCACTAATGTTAACTTGCAGGAGTTATCAGGAACACTGGATTTGATCACTTTGTAAAGTCAATAGGTTCTATCTGCAGTTTAATTGAAATTCGAAATTTATTTAAGTGAAATTAACTCTGATTTTGCAAGTCCAAGTGCAAAATAGTCGAATGCGTTCCTTCATGACACGTGTCTGCTTTAAATAACACCTAACCATTTCTATTTTCACTTTATGGAAAGCATCACACACATTTTGATCATGAGCGCCAGCACAACTACTGGGACTACACTGATTCACGACCACGTTTGTGATTCATTTTGAGAAGTGATCCACATTTTACGCCTGACTGCCTTCTCTTCCACAGTAACCATGTGATTGATAAAGAACTAAGTGAGTTTGACACAATCCAAATGAGCCACAGTGTCATTTGTTTTTTTTCCCCTGAATGACCGACCTGCTAACGTCCCCAAAAGTGAGCTGTGTTTACTGAGGGCTGTTGACGGCCTGCTATTGAGCGGAGGAAGAGGAATTGATCAACTTCTAATCGCCGGAGACAGAAACTCTGAAGAGATGGAGAGAGAAGCGTCGCTAATCATCAAGACGACACTGTCCTGCTCCAGTGATTCATCATTGTAGTGTGTGTGGGCGGCTGATGGGCTGTTACTCATAATGATTTATAGAAAAAGGTGCCACTAATTTGAAGCCTTGCTGCTTTATGTGTAGATGTTTGGGTGTATGTGTTTGCAAATGTGTTAAAGCTTCATTTCCAGACTGAAATAAAATTAGCAAGCACAACACCTACCTGCAGAGTGGATTGTGAAGTGATTCTGATGCTGCTACAGGAAGTCTTGGACATGTTTTATATAAGGGCCTCGGACTAAACATGGATCAGTGATGAAAACAGTGACAAATTAAAGGGAAAACCAACACAGCGTCTTTGTGGTGAACCGGCAGCAAACTAATCAGCACTAAAGCTGCATGAATAGTGATGCGTTCACTTGCTGAGGTACATACCGAAGTGCACCTGAACACAGGGTTACCACGGGATGCCTGAAAATGCTTAAAAACACAGTGATAATCCAGATGATGGCGCTCTTGAATATCTGATTCTAAATCACTACCAGCTAACATCTGACTGTTTTTTTTTTTTTTAGAAATGATCTGAAATCACTCAGTTTATTAAACAACAATAAACATAATAAGCTTTCAAAACATTATGGAGCCTTTTCCCCTCGAACCTCCGACTGAATATGCACTCTTTTGTTTCTGTTTTTATTATTATAGATTTTAAATCATTAAATAAAAAGTCCCAAACCCACAAGGTTAAGTGAAATATCACAAAGTGCTCTCACATTCTGATTTATAGGCTGCACATTTCAGCCCCTTGCAGCCTGTCACACTCAAACACTTAACAGGTGACATCAGCTTAGTCTTTAAGGGTTCAGGGCACTGTCGTCACTCCAGAGCCTCCCACAGCAGTTCAACTTGGTTGAGGTCTGTTGACTGTGAGGGTCATAACCTACGATTTTTTTATACTTTATACAAAACCATCCAGTGACCTTTGTGCCCTCTACGGAAGCAACTGCATTTCTTATGTTTCTTTCCTTTAGTTTGTGACTCATTTGTAAGTGCTCCAGTTGAGGTCATCCACGCTGGTGTCACAGGGAGATTGCTGTAAACAGTAAACACTATCATGGACCTCTCATCACCCAGTCACACAGAGCGCACGCGCGTGTATCTGTGTGTGTGTGTGTGTACTTTACAAGACTGTATCAAGTTTCCTGAGGCGATTTGGTCTAATTCACAGTGACATATTCTCTGCTCTGAAGAAAAAAATGAAAAAAACAATACATACGTTGTTGTATAATATAAGTCCTCAATGCAAAATAAGTTTTTCGGTGAAACAGAACTTCAAAGAGATCAGAAATTGCTCTTGTCAGTGCAGAGACGTAGAGTTTGAGGGGAGGAATAAACTGTCAGTAACAGTAACAGTAACCATATTGTTTTCTTTTTTCTTGCTTTTTTTTCTTGCTTTGGACTGAAAGCATTCTTCTTTCCTACAAACTTTTTCACTTTTCTAGGTCAGAGCTGAAAGGGCATGAGAAAAACTTAACTGTACGTTGTAATTTCTCATTAAATTAATGAATGTCACGGCTGCTTAACGACTGTCTAATAACTGAGAAGTGTGCTGGTTAACATGGAGACTACAGAGAGGTGCAGAAGTTTGCTCCTCCTAATCTAATACCGGAGGGAGCAGCTGTTCCTATTCACTCCATACAGTTTGTAGTGTGTGCATGTGTGTGTATGTGTCTCTGGTTTACCGCTCTGATGCTACCAAGTTCCCCTCTCTCATCTATATCCATCATCACCCTCCCGCTGTTGCTTCATTGCCTCTCTCTCAGAAACCTGGACTAGTTATAAACCACCTTAATATCTGAAACCATTTCCACTTTCCCCCTCCTTTATTTCTTTTGTGCCGGAGAGTAGAAAACAGCACGGAGTCCAAACACTCTTTCAAACAAATGAATGAACAGGAACGATTTTTAGTTAATGGTTCAAAAAGATTCAATTTGCACAATCCTACTACTCATGCGTGCTCTTCAAAGGTAAGTAAAGTCGGCTCATGAAGGATTAATCATCCTCTAACTGTGAAACACATTTCATGCAAATGAGAAAAAAAAGAAGTAATTATTCATGGAAGATTTAAGGTTGAAATAATTTCACTGGAGTGTTAGAATATATTCAAGAGTAAAATATGCTTCCTGTACATCCAGTTTATAAAAGATGTATAGCTCATCTGGGCCGGATAAGGGCACTTAAGAAATAAGTGTGCAGTGATTTATCATGCTTTCCCAGACAGGGATATGGAATATTTGACTGTGTGTGTTGTTGTCTGTATGCTGCTCATATGTACTGTAGAAAAGTTGCTCTCACCTGTAATAAACCATCTACACAAATTAAATGAATAAATGTTGATGACATTCACGACTCTGCCTTGTAGCGACCTTGAAGTTAAGAGGTTGTGTCTGCTTTTCTGTCAAAACCCGACACGCACCTATTACCACCCGTTTAGTTTTACCTGTCCATCCATCCACTAATTAACTAAATGGGTGCTGTAAACTTTAAAGCTAATTATCTCAGACTAACTTTATGCAAATAAAATGATGCATAATATAATCGAACGCCACTGTAGATGTATAATCACCTCTGCTGTGCACAACTTGACCTGTGACTGTAGTGAAACAGCTACAGCTCAGATAAAAAGACAGGCTGTCACCAGGCAAACTGCATAGTCATAATTAGACTAATTGACCTGTATCTAGCATATTAAGAGAAAGAGTTGGGTGTACTGTGCAAGCCTTTGTGTGTGTGTGTGTGTGTGTGTGTGTGTGTGTGTGTGTGTGTGTGTGTGTGTCGTACACTGTATCAGTTTGCGTCTCAGTGGGGCTTTAGGATAAACGACTTGAATGACGGATTTCGTCCATGCTAGAATTTCTCTCTCTGCGCCGAGGTCACCACAGAGGAGTCTCCTCGGGCAGCAACCTTGAGGGACAGCAGGTCATCCAGTCGAAGTGCTGTGAGCAAGCCTGTGTGAGCCATGTCAAATATGACATATGCGGTCTTACCCAAAGAGACTTACAGTCAGTGCATTGCATATAACCTGGTAGGAAATTAACCCCTAACACTGGAAAGTGTTAAAACTGTGAGGCGTGCAAGACCTGTCAAACTGACATACTATAGAATAATAACTGCAGCCTTCTTATTAGATGACCAATATGGATACAATTATGTTATCTATCATGAAATTTCACATCATGACATTGCTATATTTTAATGTGCTTCATTTTCTGGATTCTGAATTAAGAAAACTCTACTGTAAATACATATTGAGATGGGAATGTCTTTTACTGTTATCTGTTGAATTAAATAACTTACAATTCAATTCAATTATTCTTTATGGCAAAACTAATGAGCAACATAATTTAGGATATCTATTAAAATCTCACTCAAGTGTTGCCTATCAGTATGTGGTCTTAAAAGACGATGCATGACCCTGCAGCAAACTGCAGAACCTTCCTATTTCTAACACAAATGAGCTGCTGACCACAGACACAGACAAAGGTCCCTCCCTCACTCTGTGCAGTCAGCACTGACCCCAACCTTTCCCCCCCGAGGCCCCTCAGACACGTCGAGCGAGCTATCAGGGTCTCGTTACCCAGCTGAATAATTCAGGGCTGACACTCCATCGCTGATCTATTCACTTGACCTCTCAGGACACCAGTCTCTAGGTATCTGCTTGGATATCAAGAGGAATCCTCGGACCACACAGCTTGACCACATGGACACATTTAATGGACGAGTGCACACAGGTCTAACACCTCTAGCTCTGTCAGTTGGGGTAACATGTTACATAAAAAAAGCCCTATGACGACCAGCACATCATCAACTTTATCGTAATTCCCCACAGTGTAGGAGCCGGTCATGACGGCTATCAGCAGTTTTAGCTAATGTTGACAGCTCTGTCCTGCCCTTACCGGATTTGCACTCCAGAGATCCCAGCTGAACCTGTTAGATAGAGTTACGGTAGCCAGTTACGGTTATGAAATACAAACAAAAGTATGTACGTGAAGTTATAAGCAGCTAGCCAAGGTCGCATTCGAATGAATCATCTCAGATTTGTCCTAATTGGACTGACTGGCTTTACCCCCCAATGCAAGAAAGATGCTGACGACCGTCCAGAAGTGCATTAAACACACACTATGTAATTTCTGCCGTGAGACATAAGCATGCATAGGATCATGGGAGTTGCTGTCTTCATTGTTAAACAACCACCACTGCTGAATTTATCTGCGTGATGACAAAGTTTCAAAGTTTTATTCACGTTCTGTTTCGACATGTTTGCAACTTGCAGCTGTTGTTGCAACAGTTGTTGCTACTTTTTTCTACGTCTGTCAGAGGTCAAAGATCTATTGCTCTAAAGAAAATCTGAAATATGCATTTATGACTACTTATTAAACATTAGAGTAGATTGCATTAGCTGAAAGCCTGATCGTCTTTGCACTTAAACATGACAGATGTGTAATTAAACCATTTAAACTGTCTTTATTTGATCTACTCACATCGATCTGCTCAAACATTTTATTGATGGCCGGACTTAAAATGCAGCACTCGCTGTTTCACTTCCAACAAAGCTGGCTGTCCTCCTTAAGTTTGGACAAGTGAGCCAGCACTTTACTTAGCCAGCCTTCATAATAAATGAAGTCCATGCCGGGTCCAAATTCTCTCTCTGGCTCAGCTCTCTCCTTCCTCCTTTACCCATCCTCCTCTTTTCCTTATAAGCAGACTGACTTTGAGCTTCTCTGTGCATTTGACTGAGCTTGTGTTGAGTCAGGTGGTAATGGGCCACAGCAGCCCCCTGCTCTCCTGCAGTACCTGACGTGAACTAGCATCTCATCAGCATGCAAGCCTTCTTCTCCTTCTTTTTCTTCTCCACCACCATGCAAATGATGATTGAACGCATGCGTCTCCTGGGTCCTTCCGCTCACCTTCACTTAATATACTTTCCAGCTCTTTGCACAGGGCTGCTTCGCTGTTTCGTGTCCCTCTATGAGGTGCGTTCAGGCAAAAAATAAAGTGTATGCCTGGTTGCACACTTCTGTGGTCAGAGGAAGTTTGCAAAATAGTTAGCTTGGAAGTTGTCGGGAGGGGATCCGTAAAGGCTGAACTCTGAACTTGCAGTGGAGCAAACACACACAAATGGAAACAGTGAAACACAAACCCTCACACAAGGCCTCTATACTGTATGTGAATGTACAGTACATGTTAATATACTTCAAAACTAGACTACAGTGCTAATCTGGCTCCAAAAATAATTTTATAATGGTAGGACAACAATACTACATAACACTACAATTTATTACCATCTGCGCTCACATATTTTGTCTGCGTTTCCTCATTGTTAGGCCTGACAAAGGTGTAAATTTGTGTTTCTGCCGCACCAGCTTGGAGTCCTATGACACAAAGAATGGTGTTAAGACTCCAAGACTCTGAAAAGCTCCAGGGGGAGTGTAAATATAGAGTTGTCACTGGTACCAACCCTGAAGATAAAAAGAAGCAATCTGTGTGAGCCAGTGTACATGTGGTGTGTGCTAATAATTGTTAATAGCTCTGCTTCAAACAGTTTCCACTGTGTTTATTACTAGTCTTTATTCTAATCTCGAGTTACTGCCACACTTTACGTTTGTCTGTCAGCGTGCTTTGTGCGTCTGTGCTCTCGCATGTGCAGTTTGAGTGTGTATCTACATCATTTCTCGTATGTAATTTTAGCACTTCCTTGTGTACACCTTTCATGTACGTGTGGTGTGTGTTTGTGTGCGAGTGTGTACGCATTGTCGACACTGGCATGTTTAGCTCCCTGTTTTTAGGCCAGGGCAGGCAGTGACGAGACAAGGAAACCAGGATCCTGTTTCAGGGTGGATGAGGCTATAAGAGACCAGCGAGCACACCGCACAGACAGACAGACAGAAAGACAGAGAGACATAAAGAGCTCAGAATAAACAGACAGGAACCAGACTTAACAAACAAGCAAACGAGTTTGAGAGCTGCAGATGGCCAAAAAGTAGAGAGACAAGAGTCTGACAGTCAGTCAAAACCAGCCTATCTCAGACATGCATCCCTCTCTGAAGCTGGAGTGATCAGTCAGAGGGGTAAAAGAAGGAAACACTTGGAAACCTGAGACCCCTCCTCTTCACCTTGCTCTCTGAACTGTGCCCTTGAGGGGAGCGGGGCACCCTCGGGGGCCATGCTAGCCGCCCGGAGCAGCGGAGGGGGCGTCGGGGGTGGACACCCACCGCACCATGCGCACCGCAAACAATCGGTGGCCTCTCTCAGCGGGACGAGAACCCATCGCAGCAACTCCCAGGATGCCAAGCGCAACGCCTCATCCGGGAAGCAGGGGGCGCAGCACCGACACAAGGCGGAGCTGATCAGAGAGTTGGAGACCAGCTGGTACCTTAAAATGTTTGGACTGGGCAAAGAGGACACAGTCGCGCAAAAGACTGGCATGCCCTACAGGTCAGTTAAGCCCTGTGAGTGTGCAAGTGTGTGTGTGTGTGTGTGTGTGTGTGTGTGAGAGAGAGAGCTTAAATGGTGCCCATGCAGCCACACTTGACACAGTGCAAACAGATTGGAGGCCTAATGTGTTGTGCGGAGCTGCTTGTTGATGAACAAAATCATTTGGCTCCATGGACAAATGTACCTGAGAAGTGCTCATTGACCCCTACACACACACACACACACACACACACACACACACACACACACACACACACACACACACACACAGCAGTATTTAAGTTCCCATGAAGTCTAAATATTAACATCGTGTCTTGCTCTACTTCACCTATAAACTGGTATCAGGCGAAACAATGGCAAAAAGTTGTTTTGTAGGTACTAATGGTATTTTAGAGTTTGTATTTTCCTGGAAAATGATAAAAATATGTTGATGACTCACCCTGCACATGGGGGTGTATACCAATTACTTAAATTGTTAAATAAATGCTCTCTTGTTTTTACAACTCTGCCACAGATGAAAAGAAGGAGGCTGCATTTCTGGGGGCCAGCTCTGATGAATTACTGTAGAAAAACACAACTTTATAACTTGAATCACTGATTTGGTGATTATATTTTTATAGAGAAAATACTTTCTGGTTGTCCTTCTGATGTCTTCAGGCTGTTTTACCTCAGCTCTTGACAGACAGTTTTACATGTTGCTAAAGCAGCTGCTAACTTGTGCTAACCAGCACTCTCCAAATGAACACCTCCAGAATGGGGCCCTACGCCTACGACTGCGGCCAGTTGTTGCAGAACTGAGGTGATTTATTGAGTTTCCTGATGGGCGGATAAGGAGACAAACCTGGCAGGAAAACCACATCAATACTGTATTCCCTGTTGTCATGCTGGCCTCCATCTTCCATCTGCAGCCGTGTTGTTCTGTCCCAGCCTGTTTTCCCTGGAAGCTGCCAATCCGGGCAGAGTTTGCGGATTTCTAGCATTGTTTTGATAGAAAACACATAAATATGCTGAAGCAAATATCGCTCCATTAGTCATTCCATGGGAACTTTATGGGCTGCTGCTTCACATCATTAGCACTAGGATCAGTAAATTGGTGTGTATGTGTGTGCAACATACCATTATGTATACATGGTCCTTGTGCACAGATTGAATATTCAGTTATTTTTGGGCTGGACCATCAGAGCCATCCGATGACAAGTGGTTCCCCCTCCTGTCCTGTCATTTCATTTGTGAGCTGTGTGTCACAGGAGTCACGCTGCTCATAACGACCACCGGCTTACAGTCGTGTCACCTGATCTGGCCGTAATGCTAATAGCCAGCATCTGTCTTGCTGCATTAGACTGTGTTGACATCTTCTAACACCATGGTGACAAAACATATGGAGGCAGGAGGGAGTGTTTTGATTCCTGTCTGTGTGACTGATAGACAGCGAGCACCAGTGTCGTTGGTTTCCAGGCTGTGGAGTGTGTGACCATTTCCACTTTTGGAAGTAAGAATATTAGTGCAGGAAGTGGTGTTGATCTTGTTTTCCCATCTGTCTCATCCCGCGTCTCCTTTTTCTCACACATGGATATTTTCAGTGTAGGGTTACACCCCCTCCTTCCCTTTTCATGTTTTCCCTCTCATCGCTTTACTCTGCCTAATCCGTCTGTGTCCCATTCCAATCATTCAAGCCCAAAGCTCCACATTCATGGGTCTGTAGTCCAGCCTTTCTCCTCTCCTCTTATCTCCTCTCCTCTCTTCTTCCCTCGGTCTTTACTCTCCAGCCTCCCTGCTGGTCTTGGCTCTGTTCGCTCTCTAATTTAGAAAAACAAAGCAGAGCCGAGACCAGAGACGAGGATGACTGAGAACCGAGGGCGCAGTGTGGAGACAAATTGTCGAGGTCTACCAAATGTTTATGGATCCCTTCATTTCATAGAGCAACAAGGCAGAAGATTTCACAATTCAAAGGGATTTTTATAATCCCAATTTGTTTGTTCACCACTCAGAGAAAATGTATTTGGCAGACGGTCGCAGAATCACTGTATGTGCAGCTCAGCTGTGAACTGAAGTATATTTTTGTTACACATGTTTCATGTAACTTTTGCTTTCTGGCAGCTACAATGGGCTGCGTGAGCTCTTTTTGCTGCCTTGTTTCAATCAGAGGTAACAGAATGTATGTCCAAGATATCCTCGACATTTAAAAAGTTATCTTTAAAAGTGATGGTGGTCATCGTGTGTCTAAAATACATCAGGTTACATCAGATACATTGTGTCACACAGCCACTTAAAAAAGGTGCTTGGCTTGTGCTGCTGTGTGTATCGCCACTGTAGTTTTATAATCTCTGTAGCACCTCTGGAACCACTTTCCAATGACTTGTACAGTGTCAATATTCACTGCGAGTAACCTCTCCGAGAAACTTGCAGATATAGAAACAACAGATTGGTTGCTAGCTGCCCAACCAACCAGCAGGCTTATCAGCTAATTTGGTTAGCTGGCTGGTTGCCCCACGAGCGTTTAGCTACAATTACTAATCTAGGGGGCTAATTTCTGAGTTTGTTTGAATTTTTTAGGTTTGGGTAAATGTATTTTTATTTGTCCTGAATACTAATTTGAGCAGTAAGGAAAGGCATACGATCAATACAGCACTTTGATCGCATCACGGCACTGTAGTGTTTGCCTCCATACCTTTCTCTACCTAACAATCACCACTTAGCCTGAACCGCGTTGGACTGTAGTGCCACAAAATCCTTCTATAAACCACGTCCTCCCCTTTGTATCCTTCAAATCTCCCCTAATCCTTGTCATGTATTTTTAATGGGTAACAAGCCACGAAGCTTTAGCATGAACACCTTAGCTATGTTAAATCCACAGAATGGTGAGCTACATTTTAACTGAAAACTGATGAGAGAGACTTCTTACCAAGTGTGGTCTCTCTTTTCTAAATCAAAACACGTGTCAAATACTGTACTCAGGTTGTTATTTCAGACGTGGCTTCTAATGCCATTTAAGAGCTGCGCACTTCACATGCTTTTTATTTACAGGCTCATAAAGATGCGATGAGAGCTTCTCGTGGTTTGACGAACAGATTGACAGGTGCATGTGGAGGGTGAGGAAGTGTGTGAGTGTGTTTAACAGGTATATGTTTCCAAAGTGATGAGCTCAATGGACCGACAATAAAAAAAAGACTACAATGTGTGAATCACTGTAAGATTAGCACAACCTTCATACATACACACACTCACAGATCCAGTATCAGGACAGATTGTCAGGTAAAGATGAAGTGTTTAAAATGGAAATTTTGTGTCCATCTGTCACAGGTTAACTTAACCAATAGTTTGAATGTCATGACTGTTTTACAAACTGAAATTATTAACCAAAGTGTTTTTGTTGCCTAAATCGAACCATTGACTGATGGCGGTCCTGCACTTTGCAGGCCATCCAACCCCTTTCATGCTGAAATAACAATTGTTTCATAACAATCTGACGAACTGCCTTGATACCATGTTGTCCTCGCACACACAGACCACGCATTTTACAATTCATTCCCTGTAAAAAGTCAATACTGATCATCATCATCATCAACGATCAACTCTGACCTAGAAAAGATGTGAGCATGAGATGAACCCCTCCAAAAGTCTCACCAATCAGCCATCTCGTGCCTCACACACACACACACGCACATACACACACACACATTCTCAGGCACACACACACACACGCTGTCTGCCAGCTCTGCTCTCTGAGCCCCTGTCGTGGATGCCAAACAGCATGCGATGGCTGGATATCTCCCCCTCTCATTTGAATCAAAGCAATTGCTACGATTTTTAGCTCTCCAGTGATCCTGCATAAAAACTGGGGCAGAATATGACCACAGAAAACCCCGGCTTTTAAAACCACGCTAAAAATAACCTTTTTTTTTTTTTTTTTTTTCATTGCTACAAATTAATGTAATGCTAATGCTTTTTCAATAGAGACAGAGCATTTAAACTACTCCTCTTAATTGCCATTATGCAGGTACTGAACATTTACACCACTGTCTTTCTAGCTGTATTGCCAAATAATACAAATCTCTGTGCATTTTCCTTTAGATGGTGCTTATTACTGTATGTATGGTATCGTGTGCTGTCTTGGGATCTTCTTGCTGTATTTGTTTATCTAATCTTCTGTTATTCTCATATTCTCTGGAGACATGGTAAGAATTGTTACACACAGTTATTAAAAAATAGTCACTTTAAGTGTTTTTTTCCCCCTACAACAAGTAAGCAGATAAGGAAACTTGATTGGTTGAAACGATGACAGCCAACAGTATCACTGCCCCTCTCTAACCAGGTATTGGTTTTACATTTCCTCACACTCATTGGCACCAGGGACAAAGGCGTGGCAACATGACACTATTGCGTGGAGAACAAAAACACATGTTCCATTAGAGCTTGATGGATGGGTGAACCATGGGGATGCTGCCAAGATAGACGGCTTGATTCACAGCCACTCTTCACATGCTAGAAGTATCCACTAACCCTCACTAAATTAAATATTGTAATATTAAAGGAGCAATGTGTAAGACATGGCCAGAATTTTAGTTTAAAACATTCAAAAAATGAACTAACTTCATCAAGAGAGTACGGAGATACAACAGTGTTGACATTATGTCGAATGTGTCTATGTATTGTGTTGCAGATATGTCTACTGCGGTTAGCATGCTAACCAGCTAGCCACATCCTGTCTTGTCTAGTAATACCACTTTGTACCGGCAAGAGACAATAGTCTTAAAGCCCCCGTAGTTTCAGCTGGGAGATATATGCCAGCTGAGAGTGTCATAAAGGAACAAATAATCTCACAAAATGTCAAGAAATGAAAAGAAAAATTTACCTGTAAACCTTCTGAATTCAAGTTTCCCTTTTTCTGAAGTAAGACGAGCTTAATTTGCCTCATTAACACATCATAAAACACACTTAATTAAAACAGTCCTAGTTTGTCTTTCCGCAATCACCTCTGGTTTGTCGAAAGAATTCCTCAGTTTATCTGTCTGAAGTCCGAGTCTTGGTCAGAGCCACTGTAAATCACCTCCATACTGTTTCTCCTGTTATTTAACTCATCTTGGCCCCATCCAGCTAGCTAAAACTCACCCTGTGATCCGAGGTCTTGGTCCAGGCAAACTCTGGGGCCACTGGGTTCATTCCCCCTATGTTTTTGGAGCTACCTTTGAATTATGTCAATTTCCTACAGATGACGCTGTTGAATAGTGTTTTCTTTTCTTCGTTCATCTTTTAAAACCTTTTAGATGAATGCAAGAACAGCAGGATTTAAAAAGAGAGGAGCCTTAGGACAGCTATAATGTCCATATATTTTACACAGTTAATGTAATATAATGTTATCATCCTCTCTTTGCTCTCACCCTTCAGCTTTAAGCAGGGTTTAGATTTTCAATGATAATAACAATGGGATTTAGTAGAAAATGTAGGCCAACACACTGGTGTTAAACAGGAGCAGGACAGTCCCTGAGGGCTGGGGACTGATCACTGGCATAATTATTGCTGCCATAGAGTCAGATGGCACAGAACGGGCTTCCTCCATCAAGTAAACAATGCTCATATATTGTTTTATGCACTGAAGATTGCAAGTGAGAGGCTACAACGTAGAAACAAACCTCAGTCATCTAATCTTTATAAAAAAATGATCCACAATAAAGGTTTATAGTGTTGTGGTTTGAAATGCTGCTCTACTTGTTCTGTTTCTATCACGCTGGATAATTATCAGACATATGAAATCATTATATAGGGACTCACTCACAGGAAGGGGTGTGTGTGGGGGCAGAATTAAAGATAGAAAAAGATGGCTAATTAGTCTCAGGGAGCGTGAAGCTGATGGTAAAAGTCGAGAATAAAAATTAGGTGAAAGCTTAACATCATCTCTCCTCTCCCTCTTTTTTTTGTATTTATTCTTGTCGGTAACTCACCTGCCCACATGCTGAGCGGCTCAAAGGAGAATGTGAGTGTTCTCAACACCAGAGGCCAAAATAAAAGAGAAAAAATAGCACAAAAGTGAAAGAGAGAAAAGTTACACAACTCTAAAATTATTAGTGAATCTTACAGCAAACATATGTATGTATAAAATGTGTGTGCATGTATGAGCTATGTGTGTGCGTCCAGTGTCTATAAATACATTGTAAAAACACACTCTGCCGTTGCATAAGCTCAGCTGACATTCCTGCTGCCAGGCAGGATCAGTTTTTCCACCCATCCTGCCGGACAATGGACACAGCTGCCCCTCTGCAAACCTGCCCCCCCAAGTCTATGTCTTTGGGTGTGTGTGCATGTACACAGTCGTTTTTTTTTTTTGCATTAATCTAATGAGCTTCTGCTGTAAGTTGCAAAACGTCAGTCAACTTTGTATGGGAGTCTGACAGTGGTCAGCTCTGGGAAAATGTCCCACTTGAACAAAGTCATGAAGTAGCACTCTTGTCAGGCTGGGACTCTCATAGCATAGATAGATTTGGGTTTGGACCCAAAGTTTTAGAAACAAAGACTGACCAAGCAGTCGGTACCTGATACCTGCAGGAGAGAAGAAAGAAACTAAATCTTGGGAAGGTTTCCAGCCTGGTTTGTGGGGACAAAAGCAGGTATTTCAAGCCAAAACATGTTGTTTTCTGGGCCTAAACCTAACCAGATCATAGGCACAGTGTTGTCCCAACATAGAATCTAAAATTGAACCTAAAAAAATTTAAAGTTTCAGCACATCAGTGGTTTATGAAAACATACATGACCAACATTCATTCTGGCAATTGGGTGAGGGCAAATTACTGTAATGGGCAAATATTTTGGGTTTCATAGTTCACTTGGGCTCAGTTTGTGTGTACATGGTGGACACATCTGCGTTTGGGTATTGTAGCCAAGAAGCAGCTGCCAAAAATGATTTGCTGAATACCAAAGATGAATGGAGGAATGGAGATCCAAGTTCAACATCTATGTGTGTATGCGTGTGTGCATGTGTGTGTGTGTTTGTAGAAAGAGTGACAGTGTGTGTCTAAACTCAAATTTCCCGATATGGTAGAATGGCATTCCTCATGATTCCCACAATCCACTGGAGGACCAGACGTGATGTCATTGAAAGCTCCCAAGAGGAGGCCAGAGGTGAGACATCATATGTGTGTGTGTGTGCGTGTGTGTGTGTGCGTGTGTGCGTGTGTGTGTGTGTGTGTGTGTGTGTGTGTGTGTGATGATGATGATGATGGAAGGAGAAAGAGAGAAAACAGAGCAGAGAAAGAGGCATCCCAGTTTTATTTTGTGGTTCACTTCATTACAAAAACACTGCCTTCAGACCGGGTGCAATTGTGCATAACATGCTGTTGGCTGTGTGCATCTGTGTGTGTGTGTGTGTGTGAGTGAGAGAGAGAGAGAGAGAGTGTGTGTTTATTTTAGGTGTTTGTTACGGGCAAAACTCCAGAGTACACTTTGTTTAGAGAGAGACGGAGGAGAAAAGAGAGGGCAGGGTAAGAAATGAAAGACAAAAGAGGTTCAAAGGGCTTTTTAAAGGGGGGTTGGGGAGGGAAAGTGAGCAAAGTAACATGAAGCATGCACAGTGTGATGCGTGTATCTGCGTCGGATACAAAAAAATAAGAGCAGGAGACGTAAACGCTGGAAAAGAGACAAGAGAGGAAATCAGTTGTAAGTAGTAAGTAAAAGGGCTTGTCACAAGGGGAATACTGAGAGACAAAGGAGGGATGATGGAGAAAGTGAGAGAAAGGATAAGAGGGAGTTGGAGAGAAAAAGGGGTAAAAGGAGGAAGAGAGAGAGAGAGAGAAACAGACACAGAGAGGGAGGGAGGGCGGGAAAAATGTCCCAGATTCCCATGCCATTTAATAGGGAGCAAAACCAAACTGAGCTTATAATGTAGACTGGCTGAGCAGGGGGCAAAGTGACAGCGTTAATGTGTGTGTGTGTGTGAGAGAGAGAGAGCAGAGGCGAGAGGGGGAGTGAGAGAGAGAGAGAGAGAGAGAGGGAGATATCTGTGTGTATGTTTCTCTCTCTCTTTCTATCTGCATGTGTGTATGTGTACAGACAACATATGAGGCACAGCCCACATGGAGGAGAACATGTAAAGAGAAAAAAAAGCCTGTTTTTCTGCGTGGATGTGCAGCCTGCAGACAGATTGGACTCCTGAATGCCGTTTTTTCTCTCTTCAAATTAAGTCGGATTTTCCTGCATTTCCTTTTTTTTGTTTTTTTGAACAAGAGGAATATGCTTTATGTGGAGTTTTATCCAGAGGAATACTTCACTTTCCTTTGAGCTTTAATCACACACTGCTCCGTGTAGCGCTGCGTGGGCGAGGGGGCCTACCTGGATTACTCTGAGCGTACATGTTTGTGGGACAGACTCACAGAAGACGGGAGAGACTGAAAGAGAGGATAAAGTGAGGAAGCGGAGAGTAGGAAGATGTACCTGTACAAAGCAACATGCCCGGACATCCCCAACCCGAAGCAGAAGGGGACCAGAGGTCAGGGAGGAGGTCACGGTGGGGTCCAGGCCCAAGGCCTGGGCCAGGGGAGGCTCAACAGGCAGATGTCTACAGGGACGGGGCCACGGCCCTATGCTCCTGTGATGCTGTGGACGGCAAACAAAAACAACAGTGTGGCGGAGCTCAAACAGCTGGAGGAGTTCCTCAACTTCCACTCGCTGTCGCTGCACGACACGGTGAAGAGTCAGACAGGCATGCTCTACAGGTAACCTCACTGGTGTGTGAGTGTGGGAATGTTTGTAGGACGCTCCTGAAGACTTTCTGTGGCAGTACTCTAAGGCTCACATCTACGGGCTAATTTGTTGCCATGGCAACCCTGACAGCATCACTGCTCAGAGGGATAGATGTTGTTTCTACCTGTTGTGGATCAGGGATTTGTTGCTCTGGTTATTTAGATGATGTGTTGGTTGTGGGGCTTGTAGTTGTTTGACCACTGTTTGTTTGCGATGTTTGTATGATTTCATTTTGTTTACTGGATGTTACGTTTACATTTTTCTTGTTTTGTCGGAGATAGAAAAAGTTTGCACCTGTGTAACTTGAATAGTAGCACAATGGAAATCGGAGGTGTTAAAAAAGCCCTAAGAGAAGTTTTGATCTCAAATCCAGACCAGCACGTTTGCCCACTTTGTTTCCATCAATTTTAGGGTCAGCCTTTTTACATTATGCAACGGCGATTGCAGCATGGGGACAATTGATCTCAATGTGAAACTCACCAGTTGACTGATCTCCCTCTGAAGGCATCTGTTTGAATGTTAAAACAGCCCTCCAGTGTCAAACTCTGCACATACAGTACATCATTCTACACATTCAGTTGGAGGAACAAGAAGAAAAACACACTTTTGCTGGACAAATTGTTGAATGCCGTTAAATGTCAACAAACTGCATGAAGTCCAAAATCAACTTGAACACGTTTTCATAACATATGCACACAAACTTGAATTTTAGTTTTAAAATCAAAAGGCACAAGCTAGGGTGCTTGACCTGTCTGCATTATCTTGGACAATATGCCAGTAACTGACCTCAGTACACCATGGTCATGCAAAATCAGAACAAATGCATGCACAGCCCCATATACAGTAGGACATATGCATTAAATAATGCTCCAAATGTAAAATGTATTTTGTTGTATTTTTGTTAGATAATCTACTTTATGACAGTTCCTCAAGCCTCCGTGGAGACCCCACTGCCGTCATTTTTGTTTGTTGTTTTTCTTCTAGTTCGTCATCAGCAAAGCATCATGTTGGTGAGTGGTTTGACTGAGTGTGATTGGGACACTGTGGATCACTGCTCAGCCCTCAGGCTATAGAAAGCAGCATGTAGCTGCTTTGGCTTTGTTGTGTTGTTGTTTCCAGTGGAGAAGAAAGGAGAAGAATGATAGTGACTAAAGGCATTTCATTCTCAGATAATGTTTCTGTTGTTTGTCGTAGCTTGTTGCTACCAATCTTGAACCTTTTACCTTATGCATTCAAGTTGAACCTGAATGCTCTTTTACAGATATCCTCTGCTTCACACTCATTCTTCATTCATTTTTCCATATGTAAATCATTCAGCATCTAAATCAAGCACCGCAGTGTTGTTTAGAAATGAGGTGTCCCTGTGTATTTTAAATTTGGAGAGGCTGCTGGCTTAACATTTCCATGAACTGTATTTTGGTCATTTGAACAGCCTGTTCATCCCCCAGGCTCTCTCATCACTGACTGGCTATATTCTGCAAACATATTTGACTATATTGCGGTTTGTGTAATAATAACATGGCCTTAACTTGTTCTGTTGTTGAGGAAATGAAAGCACAGAGCAAGTCTTTTCCATCACCCCTCTGTGTCCACCAATGCAGAGAGAGAAAGGGGGGAGTAGGGAGGAGGATGGCAGACTGTATCCCTGTTGGGTCAACCTGGCTATGGGAGCTCATATGGCCATGTGCTGTAAGCGTTTCGCCTTGGGACCTCGGCATATGTGTGTGTACATGGGCCTGTATGTGTGTGTGTTTGAAGGTTTGTGTTCATGGCCATGGTAATAAAACAGCTGGCTGTCCACTTTAATTTCCAGGTCAGTGTGTATCAGTGGTCAAGACCTGTGCTGGACACTCACACTGACACTCACACTCAGAGGGAAGAAAATCCAAGAACTATTGAAATGAAAACCCTTTTTTCTGGCTCAAACTATAAAACAACTAAAACGAGCCATGACTTTGCAAGTCAACCACAAAATATTAATATCAACACTTTTTTTATTAACATATGAACACCCCGAAGGAAAAGATGCAAATCAGTGAAGTGCCCTCAGTGCCCTTCCAACGAGTGTTCCTTAAAAACCCTTCTGGCTCTGCAGAGAGGTGAGTCGTGACATGATGAATGTTCCTAACTCAACCTATTTAGCTTGTGACCCCTGAAAATAAAGGACTTTTCTTCTTGTGAAGCCCCGTCATTATTGTTATGACAACTCCACCAAAGAGTTTTTAAAAGTGCCAATACTTTATAAAGGTCTGAAAAGGTAAAACTAGAAAAAAAATTGTTGTAAAATGTTTTTTTTCTTCTTCTCTTCTATCTTGTTAATCATCCTGCGACACCTTAATTGGGAACTCACCTCAAACTTCAATTCCTGCAAATGCTGCAATCACAAATGCAAGAATAATTTTTTTAACCCCCTAACCTTGGACCTCAATCCCAGCTCCTTAACTTTGAACACTGGTATAGCCAGTGTTTCAAATCGATCTTCCCATTGTAAAACCAGACACAAATGTCCTCCCTCTCTTTTCTTTCTCAGTGTTTTAATGAAATGTAGTCCTTTGCAAAGACAGACATGCAAAGTATGCACATGCACATAACGCTCACACGCATGGTTTCTATTTTTTGCAAACCTTTGATTCATTCAAAATTCCACAAGGAGCACAGATGGGAAGGAAAAAGAGACAAACTACAAGCAGATATGAGCCACAGCTTCACAGTGCACCCTCACATGCCCTGCAGTTTATTATTCATGAGTGTGTGTGTGTCTGTGTTTGGGGTGTGGGTGTGTGTTTTCAGTTGTGAAGGAGCATCTGTGTGTGTGTGCGCTTGTGAGACTGCTGCTTCTTATGTGTGCATGCTCATTGTATCGTTAACGGGCATCTTGACCATGTAGGCCATGTTGACAATGTAGTGTGTTAAATTCAGAACATATGCATTCAACGTTTCCTCGGGGCTAATGTGGTGAACGTTAACGCTAATTATCTACTCAGGACCAGATACTGTCAGTATGTGACAATGTTAGTGAACCGTGTCAGAAAAGCAGAGATCAGCCACTTTGTTCCAGATCAAGACTTGATTTAAAAGAAGCTTTAGAAACTGACTTTGACAGGCAGCCAGTGCACGTGTCGGTCCTGAACGCTTCACCACTGAATGAGCATCCGACACAGGTTCACTCTGGTGTCTCCCTCAACTCTGTCTTCCTCCTTCTTTTCTTTCTTTGCGTTCTTATCTCATCTTTTTTGCATTGTATTAAAGAGGGTACAGCTGTCACAGTTTGTTGTTATTCAACGCCTCCACCATCTGCCATTTATGAATCACTTGAATGTGAGGAAGTCGTCTTCGTGCTTTGGTTGAAACTCTTTATTTGTGCTAGATTCCAGCACAGTTAGCAGGAAACTACATAGAATAAGCTACATAGTTTTCTCACAGCGGTTTAGTTTTATTACATTCAGGATTACTTTCTGGTCCACAGTTTCCGTACTTTTTACGATGGAAGAACTTGTGCTAGTTGGTGGACAGGAAGGCAGTTTCCATGTTTTCATTTGGGTAGCCAAATGAAAATTAATCTGAAAATAACGACTGTGTTCAATTGAACTGTCCTGTAAAAAGAGCACATCCCCTTTTAACCTAAATGGCAAATGCACTCTGCTGATTTTTTAATCACACACACTGAATCAAAGCAGACATCAATTTTAATCAGACTAGATTAATCAAAAGCTCATGATATTATTGGATACAGAGCAGGGAATGCCAGTGACAGTGAGGGGGCATTTAGACCTCCAGGGGGCAGAGGGTCACATTATGAAGCATATGCCATGTGCACATGGGTGTACCGGTGTGTGTGTGTGTGTGTGTGTGTGTGCAGACTGGATGTCTGTCTGTCCATCTGATTAAGTGAGCTCTGCCTGCTGATGGAGCGTGGTGTGAAGGTGACAGAGTTACAGTGTCCCCACAGTTGTTTCTCCATTGCCCTGTCACTCACTTTTGTTCTTTACTAGTGTCTTAGTTTTCCGTTTTTACACCACTCATCGTCTCTGTCCTTCAGTCACCTTTTTTTCCAGGGAGCGAGATTTTAAAGAAAAAGGTGAAAATTAGATGTAAACTCACAGTACTTTTGCATCTTCCTTTTTGTATAACCAGATACATAGTAATACATATAATGATATATACATAATAAAATATATATTATGAAATGCATTTTTTTAGAGATGGGAACAAAATTGAAAATCTATTCAAACTGAACTACTACTTTTACAATACAATTATGCAGTTTTGCATTAAAACTGGTATTTAAATGAACTCTTGATGTGGAGATACAACAGCATATTGTTTAGGAGTTACCAGCTAAAACACACAGTTGAATGTTTGCTATAGATTTACCATCTGATTTTGGGATTTATTTTGGCTGAGTGATAGTGATTTCAGACTTTGTTCTGTGGGGCTGTTTCTGAGCTCCACAGTACTTTAATGCGGGAGAGAAAAATCAGAACAAACACAAGAGAGAGTATCAGCGAATGTTTATTGACTACAGCCAGTCACAAGCCTGTCCTCTCTGGACTGGAGCCTCATGTTCGCTAAGTGTTTAGACTCTGGCATCTGCCTATGTAAGGAGAGGCTGTCCAGGCACACAACTTTACTTGTTATGTTGTGGAGCAGACAGAAATAGAAAGAGTGAAAAGAGAGAGAGCAACAAAGCTAAAATATAAATAAAAGAGGAGTACTTTAAAATGAAAAATGAGATAGTGTACTCACCACTGCCTAAAAAAAAAAAAAAAAATGGTGATGGGGGACTAATCAGTCTCACTTTATGTTTATGCATCCGTCAGCTTGTGGGATAGTTTGTGTGTCTGAGTGTGAATATGTGTCAGTCTGTATTCTTAATCAGAGCCTAATGAAGCTGTAGTTTGTAACGGATCGACACTTGAGGAGCAGTGAGTGAAATCGTGCACTCAAGGGATTCACAGAACACACACAAACTGTCACGCAATCAGACACAGACATACACACACATGCAGATAAATGCGTCAATTGCTCATCCTTTATTCATCTTGGAAAACGAGTGAATATTTAACATTGGAGCCGAGATCCTCACTAAATACTTAATTGGTCAGACGGTCACAGAAGCGTCTGTGTGATGGGTTTGTGTGTGTGGAGTTCAATTTTATACATAGAACTACAAACTTTTCCAGTTTGTTTTATTGCATAGACACCCATTTGCTTCTACCGCAGCAATTTGAATACACATTGAAAGTGCTTTCATCACTAAATGACTCGAAGAAACACCAACAAGTGTTGTGGTAAAATAAATTCAAGTACCACTTTATTTAAATCATTTTAGGTAGCTTATTTGTAAGGTAAATCTCTATGGTAACGAATTTCCACGTGTACCTGAATACAGCAGTATAAGTACCTCTTTAGGGCCTTTTTATTATGAATGCTTTTAAGCTATTACTTTAAAAGCCCTGTGAGGGTGTGTTAAAGTGTCATGGGCTTTACACACAAGGTATCAGACCGACGAAGATCCAGTGACACCATTGGCTTAGAACCAGTCATGTAATAAATGACTCTGGGCGGAGAGAAAGAGAGCACCTCATCTGTAAATAAAAGATGGGAAAAGCCCTTTAACCAGGGTTTTTTTTAGTATAATGTGTCCGATTAAGTCACACACTGTACTTGAGAGGGCTGATTTCTGCATAGTGATACTGAGATGGGAGAGTGGTCTGTGCTACTACCTTTTATCCCCCTGGTTCTCCCTAAAGTGCAGTTTTCTCTGCTGAACTGTTCAGTAAAAAGACAAGTTTTTATTAAAAGGTTATCATTGGCTTACTTCAAATTGGTGAAACAGCGCCCCTCTGGATTGTAACGGCTGGTACATGTCAGTCAGTCTGTGTGGTGAAGAATGGTATTGCAGCCTGAGACGTCAACACCTGGCCAGGTCAGGTCCACATCCTTTGATTTACAATAAAAAGTATGAACTCGTCTGAAGTCGCCACAGTTATTTTACTGGCAGACTGTGAATAGAAAAGGCTTAAATTATAGGAAAGTAGTCGCTTGTTCAACCAAATAAACGGGAGAGGGAGTTAGCAAGTTTTCCAGCTACTGTCAGTTAGGCTACTTTAGCTAGCTTTGAGGCTGCTAACCAGCAGCTGAGAGTCCTGAGACAGAGAAGCATGATATCATCCACCTGAGGAGTGCAGTGGGGTGGTTACTCCTAAAACCAGAAGGAGAAGGACCTCTTCAAATAATGTGAGTAAAATACAGTCTGAACTTGTTAACTAATCTCTCTTATAACTGTCTCTATACTCTGTGGCTACACTGCTGGTTAAATGTCCCGCCATGGCTAATGCTCTGTGGTTGCTTTGTAGAATTAGCTTGTTGCTGATGTTATTATGAAGGTTGATTTGGTTTAATGGACTAGTATGCTGTGCCTGGTTTACTTGAACGCTTGTACCACTTTGCATTTTTAATGTTCAGTTCAGTTGTGTTTATGCTGAAGGTCTACAGTAGTAGTTGCTTAGTGTATCTATCTTTTGATTTTAAGCTGTGTTGTATAATGAGTAATAAACTTTAATGAGTAATAAACTTTATAGGAGCATTTCAACCGAAAATTGAAAATTCAGTAATTATCTACTCACCATTATTCTGATGGAAATTTGGGTGAAGTAGTCCACAAAACGTTTCTGGAGCGTCACAGCAAAACAGTGTTGCAGCAGTTAACAAATGAGGTAGATTCATTAGAAAACAACCAAACATAAAAACATAAAATGGCTCCATACTACGGAAGCCCTACAGGGCCATGCATTCATACATTTTATTTCCTCCGTTTTCCCTTGATAACGAGTTAATTTCATTTGTTTTCTCGAGATCTCGAGTTATTATCTCGAAATAACAACTGCCGTTTTCCCGAGATAATGGGATAATTTTCTCGAGATAACGAAACTTTGTTTTCCCGAGATAGCGATTTAATTAATTCGAGATCTCGAGATAACGAAACTTTGTTTTCCCGAGATAGCGATATAATTAATTTGAGATCTCGAGATAGCGAAACGATAGTGTAGTATACTAAATCATTGCAGGAAACATCATTCAGTGTAGCAATGTCAGAGGAGCAGGAGCATATTGATCACCGCGTCGCATATCTTTTCAATCAAGGCCTGACACAGGCTGAAATAGCATTATGCCTTGCTATTACAGATAATATACACATTAGTGTGCGTAATCTAAAAAGACGGTTAGCAAGGCTTCAGCTATATCGGCGGTGCAATCTAAGTGAGCCTGATGTCGTCGTTAACTACATAGCTGACCAGCTACAAGGTCCCGGGCGTCTCCATAATCTCCATAAGGCCTATCATATCACAGTCATTATCTCGAGATCTCGAATTAATTATATCGTTATCTCGGGAAAACTGCAGTTGTTATTTCGAGATAATAACTCAAGATCTCAAGAAAACAAATGAAATTCACTCGAGATCATGGGAAAATGGAGGAAATAAAATGTATGAATGCATGGCCCTTTAGGGCTTCCGTACCATACAGCTTGTCTGGCATAATCCAATCCTATGGTAGCTCCCGAGATCCCAAATTGATTTGAAAAGACATTATTTGCACCCTTTAAGCCAAAATCTTTACTGTAGCTGTTTAGCTCGCCTGAAGTGGTTGCATGAGCTCAGCTGCGTGTTGAGGGTGTTTTTGAATTAATTTGGGATCTTCAGGAGATTTGTATAATGCCGGATGAGCTGTATGGGGCCATTTCATAGTTTTATTTGGCCTGTTTTAAAACCAGTCCCCATCTTCTGCAGTTGTTTAGGAGAATTCTCGCTGTTTTGCTGTGAAGCCCCAGAAATGTTTTGTGGACTGTGAAACATTAGCCGTCTTTCTGTCCCCTCGAGAGTAAGAAGATAATGACTGACTTTAAATTTTTGGGTGAACTTATCCTTTCAGTTATAATCAAAATATTTAATTGTTTTTTGTTCTCCGAATTTTATGGTCTAGAAGACAAAATATTCTTTAATTGACTGTAAATTCCTGAAATTATACCAATTACAGTTGTATTTGAGATCTCTATGATCATTTGAGAGCAGGTGGAGGAGTATGGACCGCTGGATGGATTTTAGACAGAGAAGCTTTAGTTAATTAGTGTTTTATCAATCTTAATGATTGATCAGGTTATGCACTCCCTGCCCTCTCTCACCTACACACACACTTTCACTGTTTAAATGTCACTTTAGGGACATTTAATTGACTTTTTAATTCCCGAGAAGCTTACCCTCTGAGACACCAAACCCAAAGTCTCAACCTTAACATGAACCCTATGAATCCAACACAGACAGAAAGACTTTTATTGTACATACTTAATATATTTGTGGTGAAAACAAATTCAGGTTATTGTCCCCCACTAGTCAATGTTGTTTCCGTACTGGTCTAAGCAAGATTTAAACTAGTTCATTAATGTGACACATAGGGCAGTCTCCCAGTACTCGCGCACACAGACACACACATCACCAGTTTATTAGTCGGCTATGGAGTGAGCTAATGCATGCTTTTAACATGACTCTCATTAATAAATCAACTCTACAGCTTGGGAAATCAACAAGACTCTCACACACAGCGCTGTAACTCTAAGAGTCTTTTCAGACACAGACCTCTGGTGTTTCTCTTGTGTCAGCACTAACTGACTGTGTGTATCAATAGGGCATCAGTTTGTCTTATTGACGTGCCAGACAGGATGTGACCAGTTAGGACTGACTCAACAGACACCGTGCTCCGCTGAACAGCCTCTAAAACTCATTCAGCTTTAGAAAAATAATTGTGCGTCCATTTCTGCATTATTAGATCTGTGAACGACAGAGATTAGATCATTGGGATGTTAAGCAAAAATCTCCTAATATAGTCAGAAGGTAGTGAAGTATGTGCCTCATCCAGTTGATTCATATCCTTCCTCTTTTCTTCTGTCTTTTTTTTATGTTTAATTGTTTTAACTTATCATTCACCGTGAAAATAAGGAAAAAACATCATAATCCATCAAAACAGAGGTCTTTGTTTCTCCTCATCTTTATCTCTCGCTCTTTCTCCGCTCTGGTCTTTAAGTCTCGCTGCCTCCTTCATTCCCCCTCTTGGTGTTTGTCCATTATTGATGAGGGCTGATAAGCGGTTATTTAAGAGGCAGCGCTCTCCTTGGGGCTCAACGAGGTCGCTTGAGGATAACGCCCCAGTGGAGCTTTATCTTACTCTCCCACGCTGATTCATGTAAAAATAAAAGTAGCGGTGCCAACTTCAGCTTTGTGGCACACACAGACACATCTTTTTTATATATTAGCTGATGTTCAAGGTGACTTTGCAGCCAAATCAGACCACAGCCAAAGTACCACGATTCATAATGATAGTCTGTGAGGTCTGAGCAGGTCATGTAACTTAATTAGAAACCCCCACAAGGACTCACTAATAGGCTTGTGCGTGTGTTTGTAACGAGGATGTGAGACCGAACCATTTGATAAGATAAGAGCAGCAGTTAAATGCCTCATTTGTAATGATGATGCAGTGCACATGAGGGGTAATGGCGTGGGCGTGTAAAGAACACCAAGAGGGGAAGGCACTTTTAAAACATGTTTAACAGTTATATGGTACATGTGGGCGGGCGAGTGAGGTGCAGTGAGGAGATACATACATAAATGAGAGTCTTGGGAGATTAAGAGAGGGATCAAAAGAGAGAGCCAGAGAGATAAGAAGTGTCCTCTAATTTGTTTAATAGTGCTGGTTGGTGCTGTCACCACCAGGGGGAGCCGTGGACCTGCTGTCACTTTGTAAATGGACACGATACTACCGTATTTCTTTCTGTGTGTGAGTGTGAGTGTGTGAGGGAGAGGAACACTTGTCAACAGTAGATTTAACAGCAGTGAGTGTTTGCCGTCACATTTACTTCCTAAACTTACACCTCCACACAATACAAACTGTAGCACCATACACCTGGATATTTTATTTATCTGTGCACTGTTTCATATTTGTCAGGGCACAAAATGAACGCCTGTGCCCCGCCGCTGATGGCAGAGAGTCAGAGCCCGTAAAAGTCAATTGCTCATAAGCTCCCAGAGATAACTGTGTGTTTGCCAAGAGAGGAGAAAATATTTGAGCAGGGTGAAATACTGTATCGCTTCAAGAGGTGCTGCAGTGCTCATGCAATGGTGGAATCAGTAGCAGAGTGTCCCCTCCTGTGGATTGCAGAGGGACCTTTCAAACCACGGCTCAAGGAGGCCAATAAAAAAAAATCCAAGCCAGCTCCTTTACCAGATAAACAATCACCCCTACTCTTTCTTCTCATCGTTCTCTCTCTCATCTCCCCATCTGCCTCTAAACCAATTTTCTCTAAGCTTTTTTTCCCCTTATCTTACTGCTGTTTTCAAATTGCCAATGTGTATTTATTTCACCGCTCACTCCTTTCTTTCTTTCTTTCTTTCTTTCTTCCTTCCTTCCTTCCTTCCTTCCTTCCTTCCTTCCACTCTCTCTATCATTTAATCTTTATTTATTTCTTCCACTCCTCCCTCGGTACTGTCATTAGTTATACTCCTCCATATACGTTCAGTTTTAGTGTCACCATATATCTCCACTTAGTTCACAGCAGTAAGCTGATACTCTGACGCAGGCAAACTTTATGCTTCCTCGGATCAGCACTTTTCTTGTCTTTTCTGTGTGTGTGTGTGTGTGTGTGTGTGTGTCTTCACAGATTGTAATATACAGAAGTGGAGCTTGAGTCCTTGCCAGTTTGTGTGTATGTGCGTGTATAAGACGGTGTACAGTATGTGTGTTTTCGGGTGCAGGGCTGTGTTTTGTAAGAAAGGGTAATATACTGTAGTCTCCCTAAAGGCCAATTTAAAGAGGAAAGGTGAGAGAACAGAGGACAAAGAGTGGGATATGAGAGATTGCCATAACAACCAGAGTGCAATGTACACACACACGCACACGCACAGGCTCACACATATACACACACTGTGGACTTTACCGCAGTATTTGTCACTGATAAACGCTGCAATAATTGTAGGACAACACTGTGTCAACAGAGTGAAGCACAGCAATGTTCTGCGAGCATTGCGTGCAAATACTCCATAAGTAGTTGCATAAATCAAAAATCCATAAATAAACAGTTATGTGTTTTTTGTGGCTTCAGTGCAGCAATGCAGCAAAAATGCAGTGATCTGTGGCCAGTGACTGCAGTCTCCCATTTTAATGTGTCGAGTATTTACTCAGCAACAGTGTCACGAGACTAGCCACACCTGGATAGACTTATACATGCTCTAGCTAGGTGTGGCTACGCTGCTGGAATAGCGTTCCTAAGCACTTGAGATGTGTTCACACCGTCACTTCAGTTTGTGTTTGCACGTTCCTGTGTGCTTCTTTCTTTCTTTCTTTCTTTCTTTCTTTCTTTCTTTCTTGTATCCCTAGCACTGTCTAAGCGTAACCTTACAATACCTTAATAAATAGTAATATAGTTTTTCATTCATGTTTTTATTGTTCGTTAATTTGCTGCACAGTCTCTGTGATGTTTCCATCGTAACATCATATAAAATGATTTAATCTCCACTGCAGGAAGTGATACTGATGGAAGCAATCTTACCTGTTTCACACAGACACAGTCAGTAAATCTTGAGTTGTATGTTGCACAGATGATAAATGGCGTGAGATGTGGTGCAGAAATTCCCTGTCAGCACACACGAGTGATGGGGAATCCCTTGAGCTTAGATCATTGCATACAAGTGCTCATCCACGCACACATAAATCAATACAGACACACACAAGTACATACACACATTTACAGTATTTTCCTCCCATTTCTTGCACAATCATCCTTTTTATATTTATAGTTTTGTAATACTTGGATTAGGGCTGTTACTAATGATTACTTTCATTGCTGATTGATTTGTTGTTTATTTTCTTAATAACTTGATAAGTTATTTGGTCAATAAAATGTCAGGAAATTGTTTGAACAAAAAAAAGATGTTGATTGGTGTTTCTCAAAGCCCAAGATGACGTCCTTAAATGTCTTGTTTTGTCCACAACCCAAAGATATTCAGCTTACTGTCAAAGTAAAGAAACCAAAAAATATTCACATTCAAGAGACTTGAATCAGATTTTTTCTTATCTTCTTTTTTTTTTATTACTAAATTACTAAAACTGATGAATCAGTCATCAGAGTTGACAGATAATTGATTATGTGATTAATCGTTGCAGCTCTGTCTTGGAATATTATGATTGACGTCTAAACACAGAGAGGAATCGCAGAATTTCCTGATTTTTGAGCTACTTTATAATCCTTTCCAAGTTTGGACTTTGTTTCAATCTTGTAGCGATACTATCCAATCCTTGATTTTAGGGACAGACCTATCACACTGTCTCACCTCGATGATTAGTACTCCCACAGTAAAGCACTTATCAGAAGAGCCAAATGGTTTGGCAGGATGGAAGAGCGCTCCTTCATACGACCGCTTCACCTTCTCATTATCTTCGAGTGGTTTTATTTCAACACTTTTATGGTTTAAGTAATTTCGCTAATGATCATTCTCTACAAAGTGCGACAAGAGATGAATTTCTCTATGAGGGCTATCATTTAACAGAAAAGTTCTGCTTTCAATATCTACAGGAGATGAAAGTCACAATTGAGATCTAACACCCCAAAAAATGGCAGAAGATTTATATAGTGCACTTGCTAGCTATGTGCTAATATATGTAATTTGTTCCGCCCTAACAAATCTAACAGGAGAGATTGAGGGAGATGCCAGTCAAGCTCAGTACACACACCCACATTATTGAGAAGTGGTCTAATCAGTCCAAATAATTGAAATCACCTGCGTGGGTTAATCATAGAGGCTTTAAAGCCCTTAATTATGTACCCTTTTTTATTGTACAGTGGGTTATTATCACAATTCAATTTCAAGATTAATAGAGTAAATCCATAAATTAACGAATGCAAAGATCACCCACACCCTCAGCCGAGCTCACAGCTTTCCTGTAAAGTGAATTATGTTCGTGTACTGTATGTGAAGAAAGTAATGTAAATGCAAAGTAAAACACAGTAGATTTTTACCTAACCAACCGGTAATCATGAAGTAATTAGAGCATGAAATTGGAGCAAAGGGAGATACACATTAGACTAGACACAGGTGTTTGATATAATCCAATTAACAAAGTGACAAACTCACCAGAGCTGGTAAATGAAACATGCAATCTACGTCTCACTGTGTTTGTCTTTTGAGCTCTTTGTCTGTCTCTCCCTCTTACAGACAATAAAACGCTGATGTAAGAACACATGTACATCATTGTGCATAGAAATGAATGCAAGCAAGCACAGACATACGGAAGTAAACAGACACCATCTGTTTAATTCTCTCAAAGAGTTTGTATTTGGAACTCAGAGCAGTACTGAGCGGATAGTGAGTCGTATGAGGAATCATTTTCATACATTGAACTTACCTCTTTCTATTTCACACAGGCTTTGCCCTTTAACAGGCTCTGTGGATTTAAGTGTTCCTTTCTGTGGAGCGCTACGCCACAATTTACTGTACATGTACCTGCTCAACCAACCGGGACAAGTCTTTTTTCCCAGGGGGTTATGTAGCGTGACCCTACTGTGCACCAAATTTAATGTAGCATCTGAAAGAGCAACATGACCGACAGCCTAGTCTTGCTAGTTATTATGTTATATTGGAAAATACTGCAGTGCACGATTTCTGTCCAAGTCCAGCAATCATTGCCAATTACATGGGTCCTCTGGTTCATCATATTTTAAACGTGATCCAGTCGGGTTGGGTCAAATTATCTTCAGTTTAATGGGGTTCAGGTAGGACTTTGTTTTATTGCTGCAGGTCTTAGGCCTGTGTGTCAATTTGTCTCATGTTCAAGTTGATCCAATCATGATATCTGGATCATTATTGACACAGGAGATGATTTTAAAGGTGAGAAATGTGAAGTACAGGAAAATATAATTTATTTGGGACCTTTTTATTTTTTTTTTGTGTCAGATTTTGGTGAGTAGTCTATGGTTGAGATTCAGATATTGGACAAGTTGTTCGTAAAGATTCAAGGATGAACTGATTAGAATTTAATGGCCAAAGATCGGAGTAGTACAATAAGTAAGTAATAAAAATAAGTAAGCACAATAAAATTTGACATATATGTATCACTCACTCACTCACCCACTCACACACCTTAAACACATGCAATACATTATCTTCACATAAACACTACTTTCTCTGCAACGCAAACAAAACTGCAGTAGACCTGCAGCAAAAAATGTGTGTGTATGCGTAGGAGAGAGGGTGTGTGTCACCAAAAGAAAAGTGTTTTGTTAGAAAAGTGGCATAAAGGTCAAAACACAATTCACAAAATAAAAAAAAAAACAAGGGCAAATTCGTTTTCAGTTTCTTCTGCGTGAGTGCAGCTCTCTCCTACTTCTGTATTTTGTCAAAGAGTGACTTTGTTTTCCGGGTGCTGAGAAACTGTATAGATCAAGGATAAGGTTTCTTTTCCCATGGAATTGATCTGACATTGAATCCCCTTAAACCAAAAGGGGTTAGCTAGTGTTAAATGCTTAATGGGTAAAAACGTTTAATAAATCCCTGTTGCTGTTATCTTCCTTTTCTGTGCTACTCCACAATGTGACATGTGTTCCTCAAATTGTTCACTTGTTGATTTTAAGACTGTACGTAACACTAACTCAATCATTTGTGCAGCGTACCTTCCTTTAAAACATCCACTGTGCAGATGTGATGTAGCCATGCTATGGCAGATGATTGTGCCTTTAACATCCGTGACACTACGTACTGTAGACACTTTCCTCTCCAAGGTAACCAGCATACGTGTATCCTTGGTTCCTCCAGATGCTGCCTGGTTGCCATCTGGCATCTTTATTCTTGCCTGGTGTTATTTTTTTGCTGCTTTTTCCCACACACATAACGCCTCCATACTGTTTCCATAGCAATGCTATTACTGAGATGACGGCTTTCTCTTGTTGTTACCACTCTTCACTATCAAGTGTCCATATCTGGAGACTCTCTAGCAGCCAGGAACGCTGCTCTCTGCAACAAATAGCTAATTGTGGTGCAGGTAGTGTGGGAGTATATGCTTATTACATGGTACAAGTTTGAGAACAACCTTATTATGTCATGCATTCAGGTACAAAAGTTTACAAAAAAGTTGTGCCTTACAATTGTGCTCTCGGCAATTCTCCTGTAAATGCACTGTGTAGAATTTCAGGCACATTCATTTTAGTTGACATTATTTGAAGGCTTAAGATCTAATGGAACTAGAAGTGGTGACTTTTCTCTTATCTACAGTGTAAGCGGTTTTTTATGCTGAGTTTTACTTCATAGAGCAAACACGACTTTCATTTCCTATTTTAAATCGCTCCCTCGGAACACATTCATATTTACCGCAGTGACTCTGGATGGATACAGCAATGACCTGAGCTGCAGTGGGAGGAAGTGTTAACCTAGACATAGACACACACACGGACACACACGGGAAAGATTCAACTCTCAGTCCAAACACAGTACCGCTAAAACTCTCTGGACAAGTGTGCTAGAACTGGTTCTTGCTTGCAGGCACTTTATAATGAGGTCCTTTGTTGTTTGCATGTAAAACATATCAGTTGAGACATATGGTGCGAAAAGCTCATATGACTCTTTGCACAGATATTACTGTGATGACCAACCTGGGGATTTGTTAGAGGAGTAATGGTATGAAAAAGAAAGACTTGTCCTCACTTGACTCACTGGCAGATTGCTGTAGTGTTTGGAGTCACCTGGTATGTTGATGCTTTTCTTCTTTCCTTTAATAATAATAAACTATTTTAACTTACACATAGCACTATACAAAGATTAAATACAGACACTAACTGTATTATTTACAGTGTTTCCCACAGAATCAGACTTGATTGTGGTGGTGGCTGTCCAGCTGGGGTGCCATAGGGCGTGAGCCGGCTAACTTCTGGTTTAGCGCCCAGCTAACTTGAATGGAGATAAAATATAATTGGCGGCTCTTCTAGACTCTCCAAATGTTATTAGACTGAATTGCTAAAACTGGTCATTTTGCGGGGGATGTGCGGCTCTTATTATGGTTTTACAGACGCATCGTTCACAATATTGCATCACATGACGATGTAATTACATGGCTTGGCCATGACAAAAACTGGCTTCAAGGCCTGGCACTCTTTGTGGGGGCTTGATTTCGATGATGAGGCCAGCCGACTTCTTTGCAGAGGGAGTTACAGTCAAGCCAACTGCGTTAAATAGTCCTCCTCCTCTTCTTCGTTGGTTTTACAGGCGGATTAGAAACCACACCGCCATCCATTGTATCGGAGTATATAACATCATTCTATTCACTGAAGGGTGCGCTATCTTGAGTGAGTGAGAATGGGAATGCGCGGCTTCAAAAACAGAAAATCAATATGTGGCGGCCAATGTTGCTATTGTGGCAGACCGCCACAAATAAATTAATGTGTGGGAAACACTGTTTTTAGGACTCAAAAGAAGAATAATTCAATGATTTAGTTGTTGTCTCCCATGAAATGTCCCCATTCATAATTTATTGGCCTGATGTATGTTGTGCATCCCCAGGGAGAATACTGTTGTTTTTTTGCCCCAAATACACTTCAATTTTTAATTTGTTTTCCAGTCCAGAAAAGCCACCCTAGATTATTATTGAACCACAACAGTGCTATTGGGCCCTAAATACAGTATTTTGCAATCCACTTTTTCTGTGGGCCCTGGTTAGTTTAAACTGTTATTTGTCAGTCCAAAGTATGTTCAGCTGATATTCTGTGATCCATTTCAACAGTGTCAACCCCAGGCTGACCTTCTATTTTGAAGTTTTAAGAATACAACACACACTAGTTCCAGCATGTTTTGGACATTGTTGTGCATTTGACAAACAAAAACCTGTTCATAGTGATGCTAAGCCTCCTGTATCTTTTACTAATGACTGGTGATTTCTTATATTCTTATTTAATTATTGCTCAGATGGATCTTTGTTTGGGATAGACCGATTATTAGCCCTCAGATCATACAGGTTATAAAAAAGCCAGCAGTTTACCCAGTTATCTTAACTACTGTACTGTTTGGAGGTAATGGTAATCTCAGTAATAGTGTCTTGTTGCCAATGAGAACTGTGTGCACATTTAACTACAACAAGTTCTGTTGGTCAAATCACTGTTGGCAGCACAAGCTGATGTGTGAAGACAGACGACTGTCTGTTACAATAGTGTGTCATACACACCAACAAATGGCACATCAGCTGTCCTTGGTAATAGTGGTTGTGATGACAATTTATGTGCTGAACCAAGGCGGCTGGCCAAATTTACTTTGCCTAATCCAAGGGAAAACAGCCCACACCCTGACTCCCCCCTCCCTTGGACACTACTTAAAGTTTTAACAAAAAGCCTACAAAGGGGATGGTTAACAATAATTGTCTTTCAACTAATAGCTCTCGGTTTATTAATAGTGTGCGCCAAATCAATAATTATGAAGTGTTAATCTCCAAGAAGTTTTGCCATCTGCGTATAGTTGGAGTTGAGTTTCCATTGCATGGCAGCGACTACAACCTGCACTGTAACAACTACAAGGGCAGCCCCACTAATTAATTCTACTCTCAAACTGGGCCTCTTGAAGTGTTTAATTAAGATGAATTTTCAATAATTATAGAACAAGTAATGATGTTTAGAGACACGTGAGGACATTTAGCCTTCCAAGTTACAACGTGTATTGCCATTATGACCATAACTGACTTAACTGTATTGCAATTTGGTATTATCTTTTGATCCAGCTCTACTGTAAGACATCTGTCATCAGTTCATGCGGTGGAAGTGATTGGTAGCGATAGATACAAGTCATGACACTTTGACCCTTCTTATCTTCTCCAGCTGTCTCAAGTCTAAATGACTAGTGGTAATCTAAAGCTCCTCTGAGAACAATGACACTAAATGGAGACACTCAGGATTATGACCCAGTGGTGACCTGCCTGTGTGTGTGTGTGTGTGTGTGTGTGTGTGTGTGCGTGCGTGTGTGTATGTGTATTTGTGTGTCTGGGTGTAAGTGAGTGGGTGATATAAGTGAGTGACTAAAGACAGCTCTTAAGTTATTAATCTGTTGGTATGATCACATGCCATCTCGTTAGGATATTCCAAACGGCCTTATCGCCCTAGCATTACTGAGTAAGGCTTGTGGGATATGCCAATATTATTTGTGTTTTAGGAGCATTTGGAAATGTATATAGTGCATTCAGAATACCAACTCAACTGGGGTTTTCACCACAGTTCGTGACACAGGACCTCTTGCCCATTACAGTCAGTTCGGTGTGTTGTCATGGATGCATTGTACACAAACTAAAAATTCAAATGTTTGCAAGGCTGGGGTAAAGATGTCATGAGGGGACACACAACTACATTTAAACATTATGAAAGTCTTGGATATCAGCATGTTGTTTTTTTCTATGTGCAAATATTGCCACGTCAAGCTTTTCAAGAAGAAGGTTAAAGGGATAAGAGAGAGAGGCTGTGTTCTCCTGGTCGAACAATTTTGCCACCAGTGGAAACCCTTATGGCTTTTATACTCTTTCATGATAAACGCCATGTTAGGTAACATTAACAGGGCTGCATGTAAACGGGAATATTAGTGGAATATTCATTTTCATTATCCATGTAAACAGCTTAGAAGGAATATTGTCTTTTTCTGAATAAGGGCAAAAATCTGACTACTTTGTGCATGTAAAGGTCTGTCTATATAGTCAGTGTATTGCCAGAGAGAGGGTTGAATGTCTCAAAATCAATAGAAATTGTTCTGTTGTGTGGGCATGATTCAGGCACAGTTTGAGAAGGCTCTTTTTTTTTCACAAGAATCTTTATTATAAGCTAACCTCTTAATTTTGAGGAGTCATGTACTGAAGTAGTAATTAATCAGCACTCTATTACATGAAGTCCTTGCGGTGTGGAGGAGAGGTGGTTTTATTTTCAGGGGTAATTTTGTTGGTCCTATGAGTGGAGGTGGCAGCTGTAGAGCGTCTGGCATCTTCCCACTGTGACACACCTCAGTGCTCAGCCACTGGATAATTGAAGCTCTGGCTTTTATGCAAAGCTGAGTGGGGATGTTTTGTAGGGAACTGTTCTGCCAGTTTGCCAATGCTGAAGAGTACATAAAGAGTACGTGAAATAAAGTTTACCCTGATTTTTGTGTGCAGATCTCAACAAACAGGAAATGTCAGTTTCACGAGGAGAAGGCCTTTAAATGCAA
This sequence comes from Pagrus pagrus, assembly GCF_965226575.1. Lineage (NCBI taxonomy): Eukaryota > Metazoa > Chordata > Actinopteri > Spariformes > Sparidae > Pagrus > Pagrus pagrus. The sequence goes on along the minus strand of NC_140188.1, from coordinate 21,985,832 downwards.
TTATGAAAACTACAGACTTTTGTTTGTATCTGCTTTTATTTTTCTGACATTCAAAAAGTCTTCATCAACTTAATATCCTGGTATACACCTCCTGCGCATGACTAACTCGTGTTTGGTAAACTGCCATGTGGTGACCCATAAAATGAGAAGGCTGCAAAGATTAAAGACTGACTACAAAAACAAAACAATTAAAACACGATTATATAGTGCAATGATTGGTCATTAAAATCACATTACAATCCATCGAAAGCTCACATGTGCTTCCCCCACAAACATGCTCACAGCTCTGCCTCTGTGAGGAGAAGGGAGGAGGGGATGAGTGATTCTCATTTGAGACCCAGCACGTACGTATCTTCATGGTATGGTCCATGATTGACGTGAGGATGACCTCAGGGCCAAGACTCATCACTGTGGCAGGCTTATGGCTGTAATATCCTTGACCCATGATCTATTCCGCTTCTATGTGTAAACCGCTGAAATGATACATTAGAAGCCCGAGGAGATGTGTATGACATTCAGTTGGCATCATCAGCCGTGGTTGCATACATTTCAAACTTATTCCCCAGGATGCTCTGCTAATATTAAATAACTGCACAGGAAATAAGATCATGCTCTATCCAGAGTGAGCTCTCACACACATATGAAACTTTAATAACTATAATGTAGCAATATGCTGACGTTTGTAGCATTAATGTGCCATATTAACATTTTAACATAATTTCTTTTATGGCATTTTAATAATTCTTCTGAATAAATTTATGTATCAAAATGTTGCACAATATTTGAGGAGGCTAACAGTATGACTTAACCCAAAATGGACCAACTTTGTGTCATCAAACATGAAAAAACTTGAAAATGTAACATGTAAGCTGCCTGTTGTTCCCTTGATTCAGCCTGGAGCACAGTTTAATGGAAGTGTTGGGAGTGTGACAGCCTCCATAGTGTCACCATTTGTACTGAGAACGAGGTCACTGAAGTGGCAGGGGTGAAATTGAAATGCTGCTTTTATGGATTTTAATGGATATGATTGACTAATGAAGCATTCATGCTCTCCTTCTTTCTTTGTCATTCTGCCCTTTGGCCTGTGGCCTCAGTCATGCCTGGAAGGAGTAGGACAGATTTAATGATGGTGCCACTTTGTGTGTCTAGTTGTCACATGGAAATGACAGACTGACTAGTTCTGGTTTATTCTGTTCGCTCTTGGCTGACATGTGGCCATACTATGGCCGGCTTGTGGCTCAGATCTTGCAAACAGGAGTGGACTGCCCAAGTGACATCGCTCACACGTGGTACGTGGGCTGGATGAACGTGTCTGGTGTGGGCCAGATCTGGGCCACAACAATTTTGCTATCTGGGTTCCCTGTCAGATTGTGGAAGTTTTAATGTCACATTGTTGCTCATGTGTTTTGTTTCTTTCTGTGTCCGTGTTTGCCTTGTCCACATTTTGGTCCTTCCCCTGTTGCCTTGCACACCACCTCCTGACATAAGGGTCAATGACGTGATGCAATTTTTTTTGTGTTCTTATGGTTCAGTTGAATTTACAAAGGTTAAAATTTGAAAATAAACGTACAATTAACTTGCATACATTCTCTTTTTGAAGACCTCATCTAAAATTTCTGGATTTAATCAATTTTCAGAGAATATTCAGGGGATAATGGCAAAAATGTCAATGAGGTGTAACCATAAAAACTTTGTACCAAATAGTTTAACTTGTTAAAAAAGGTGACATTCTCAATAAAACACCCTATCAACTAGTTTGGCATAATCTTACATTTGTGTTGTTTATTAATGAATAAAATAAATGGAACACCATTGTTCTGAATTTTATAATTAATTTGGGGAATTGTGTCTGTCAAGTCAACTTCCTAAAGTGTCAAGGTGGTGTAACCAACATTCAAGGAGCCATTTTGTTAATTTGTGCAAGAAGACCATGTGACAGGAAATTATATCACAGAGAAGGACCCCTGATTAGCCTAACTGCTGCATGACGAGGTTAGTAACTCTCTTTGAAATCTTGATATTTTGACATTTTTAGGGTATAGTCAGGTGTGCTTAGGGTTACATATCAAATGGTATGACCCCAGGAAAACATTTATCATTCATAATAATTGTAAAAATAAGTATTTATTTTAAAAAATGTGTGTGAAATCTTCACACCAAGGCCATGTGCTTACATATGTGTCCATCATAATGCCTGTTAAATTTGAATTTAGATTGAAATGTCAAATGGTGTAACTGGTTAGACCATCTGACTTTTATTACATTCCTTTTGGTTAGAGGCCGATTTTGTCAAATATCAGTAGTTTATTATGCTGATTAAAGATGTAATATGAACTAACTTACTATGTGGACCTATTTTCAAGTGTTATATTTCTTTTGAAGAAGTGGTGATTTATCCAGAACTTTATTATCAAAGCTCTGGAAGGTTAGGTATTCCATTCACTTTCAATTTTAAGCAATATATAGTGCAGCAGAATGAAGTGGGTGAACAGTGACAATGTTGAACATGAACAGCAGCTTTAAAAAGACTTACTAATATGAGAATTGTCCAACTATGTTGCCTTAAAACAGAAAAATACGACTTCTGCCCTGACACCAGGAGGGATTCACCTGCCCTCAGACAAAATTGTGGGAAACAATGGTCTCTGGCCTGGGACCAGATGAGACTAAACAGCCATGAGGAAAATCCTACAAAACAACTTCTGTCCTGAGACCAGAGGAGACAGTTGACTCCCTTTTGTCCAACTACGTTGCCTTCAAACAGAAAAATACGACTTCTACCCTGAGACCAGGAGAGATTCACCTGCCCTCAGACAACTTCTGCCCTGAGACCAGCAGAGATTCACCTGCCCTCAGACAACTTCTGCCCTGAGACCAGCAGAGATTCACCTGCCCTCAGACAACTTCTGCCCTGAGACCAGGAGAGATTCACCTGCCCTCAGACAACTTCTGCCCTGAGACCAGGAGGGATTCACCTGCCCTCAGACAACTTCTGCCCTGAGACCAGGAGAGATTCACCTGCCCTCAGACAACTTCTGCCCTGAGACCAGAGGAGACAGTTGACTCCCTTTTGTCCAACTACGTTGCCTTCAAACAGAAAAATGCGACTTCTACCCTGAGACCAGGAGAGATTCACCTGCCCTCAGACAACTTCTGCCCTGAGACCAGCAGAGATTCACCTGCCCTCAGACAACTTCTGCCCTGAGACCAGCAGAGATTCACCTGCCCTCAGACAACTTCTGCCCTGAGACCAGGAGAGATTCACCTGCCCTCAGACAACTTCTGCCCTGAGACCAGGAGGGATTCACCTGCCCTCATACAACTTCTGCCCTGAGACCAGGAGAGATTCACCTGCCCTCAGACAACTTCTGCCCTGAGACCAGAGGAGACAGTTGACTCCCTTTTGTCCAACTACGTTGCCTTCAAACAGAAAAATACGACTTCTACCCTGAGACCAGGAGGGATTCACCTGCCCTCAGACAACTTCTGCCCTGAGACCAGGAGAGATTCACCTGCCCTCAGACAACTTCTGCCCTGAGACCAGAGGAGACAGTTGACTCCCTTTTGTCCAACTACGTTGCCTTCAAACAGAAAAATATGACTTCTACCCTGAGACCAGGAGAGATTCACCTGCCCTCAGACAACTTCTGCCCTGATACCAGCAGAGATTCACCTGCCCTCAGACAACTTCTGCCCTGAGACCAGGAGAGATTCACCTGCCCTCAGACAACTTCTGCCCTGAGACCAGAGGAGACAGTTGACTCCCTTTTGTCCAACTACGTTGCCCTGAAACAGAAAAATACGACTTCTACCCTGAGACCAGGAGAGATTCACCTACCCTCAGACAACTTCTGCCCTGAGACCAGGAGAGATTCACCTGCCCTCAGACAACTTCTGCCCTGAGACCAGAGGAGACAGTTGACTCCCTTTTGTCCAACTACGTTGCCTTGAAACAGAAAAATACGACTTCTACCCTGAGACCAGGAGAGATTCACCTGCCCTCAGACAACTTTTGCCCTGACACCAGCAGAGATTCACCTGCCCTCAGACAACTTCTGCCCTGAGACCAGGAGAGATTCACCTGCCCTCAGACAACTTCTGCCCTGAGACCAGGAGGGATTCACCTGCCCTCAGACAACTTCTGCCCTGAGACCAGGAGAGATTCACCTGCCCTCAGACAACTTCTGCCCTGAGACCAGAGGAGACAGTTGACTCCCTTTTGTCCAACTACGTTGCCTTCAAACAGAAAAATACGACATCTACCCTGAGACCAGGAGAGATTCACCTGCCCTCAGACAACTTCTGCCCTGAGACCAGCAGAGATTCACCTGCCCTCAGACAACTTCTGCCCTGAGACCAGGAGAGATTCACCTGCCCTCAGACAACTTCTGCCCTGAGACCAAGAGAGATTCACCTGCCCTCAGAGAACTTCTGCCCTGAGACCAGGAGAGATTCACCTGCCCTCAGACAACTTTTGCCCTGAGACCAGAGGAGACAGTTGACTCCCTTTTGTCCAACTACGTTGCCCTCAAACAGAAAAATACGACTTCTACCCTGAGACCAGGAGAGATTCACCTGCCCTCAGACAACTTCTGCCCTGAGACCAGGAGAGATTCACCTGCCCTCAGACAACTTCTGCCCTGAGACCAGGAAAGATTCACCTGCCCTCAGACAACTTCTGCCCTGAGACCAGGAGGGATTCACCTGCATTCAGACAACTTCTGCCCTGAGACCAGGAGAGATTCACCTGCCCTCAGACAACTTCTGCCCTGAGACCAGAGGAGACAGTTGACTCCCTTTTGTCCAACTACGTTGCCTTCAAACAGAAAAATACGACTTCTACCCTGAGACCAGGAGAGATTCACCTGCCCTCAGACAACTTCTGCCCTGAGACCAGCAGAGATTCACCTGCCCTGAGACCAGGAGAGATTCACCTGCCCTCAGACAACTTCTGCCCTGAGACCAGGAGGGATTCACCTGCCCTCAGACAACTTCTGCCCTGAGACCAGGAGAGATTCACCTGCCCTCAGACAACTTCTGCCCTGAGACCAGAGGAGACAGTTGACTCCCTTTTGTCCAACTATGTTGCCTTCAAACAGAAAAATACGACTTCTACCCTGAGACCAGGAGAGATTCACCTGCCCTCAGACAACTTCTGCCCTGAGACCAGCAGAGATTCACCTGCCCTCAGACAACTTCTGCCCTGAGACCAGGAGGGATTCACCTGCCCTCAGACAACTTCTGCCCTGAGACCAGGAAAGATTCACCTGCCCTCAGACAACTTCTGCCCTGAGACCAGGAGGGATTCACCTGCCCTCAGACAACTTCTGCCCTGAGACCAGGAGAGATTCACCTGTCCTCAGACAACTTCTGCCCTGAGACCAGAGGAGACAGTTGACTCCCTTTTGTCCAACTACGTTGCCTTCAAACAGAAAAATACGACTTCTACCCTGAGACCAGGAGAGATTCACCTGCCCTCAGACAACTTCTGCCCTGAGACCGGCAGAGATTCACCTGCCCTCAGACAACTTCTGCCCTGAGACCAGGAGAGATTCACCTGCCCTCAGACAACTTCTGCCCTGAGACCAGGAGGGATTCACCTGCCCTCAGACAACTTCTGCCCTGAGACCAGAGGAGACAGTTGACTCCCTTTTGTCCAACTACGTTGCCTTGAAACAGAAAACTACGACTTCTACCCTGAGACCAGGAGAGATTCACCTGCCCTCAGACAACTTTTGCCCTGAGACCAGCAGAGATTCACCTGCCCTCAGACAACTTCTGCCCTGAGACCAGGAGAGATTCACCTGCCCTCAGACAACTTTTGCCCTGAGACCAGCAGAGATTCACCTGCCCTCAGACAACTTCTGCCCTGAGACCAGGAGAGATTCACCTGCCCTCAGACAACTTCTGCCCTGAGACCAGGAGGGATTCACCTGCCCTCAGACAACTTCTGCCCTGAGACCAGGAGAGATTCACCTGCCCTCAGACAACTTCTGCCCTGAGACCAGGAGAGATTCACCTGCCCTCAGACAACTTCTGCCCTGAGACCAGGAGAGATTCACCTGCCCTCAGACAACTTCTGCCCTGAGACCAGAGGAGACAGTTGACTCCCTTTTGTCCAACTACGTTGCCTTGAAACAGAAAAATACGACTTCTACCCTGAGACCAGGAGAGATTCACCTGCCCTCAGACAACTTTTGCCCTGAGACCAGCAGAGATTCACCTGCCCTCAGACAACTTCTGCCCTGAGACCAGGAGAGATTCACCTGCCCTCAGACAACTTCTGCCCTGAGACCAGGAGGGATTCACCTGCCCTCAGACAACTTCTGCCCTGAGACCAGGAGAGATTCACCTGCCCTCAGACAACTTCTGCCCTGAGACCAGAGGAGACAGTTGACTCCCTTTTGTCCAACTACGTTGCCTTGAAACAGAAAAATACGACTTCTACCCTGAGACCAGGAGAGATTCACCTGCCCTCAGACAACTTTTGCCCTGAGACCAGCAGAGATTCACCTGCCCTCAGACAACTTCTGCCCTGAGACCAGGAGAGATTCACCTGCCCTCAGACAACTTCTGCCCTGAGACCAGGAGGGATTCACCTGCCCTCAGACAACTTCTGCCCTGAGACCAGGAGAGATTCACCTGCCCTCAGACAACTTCTGCCCTGAGACCAGAGGAGACAGTTGACTCCCTTTTGTCCAGCTACGTTGCCTTCAAACAGAAAAATACGACTTCTACCCTGAGACCAGGAGAGATTCACCTGCCCTCAGACAACTTCTGCCCTGAGACCAGCAGAGATTCACCTGCCCTCAGACAACTTCTGCCCTGAGACCAGGAGAGATTCACCTGCCCTCAGACAACTTCTGCCCTGAGACCAGGAGAGATTCACCTGCCCTCAGACAACTTCTGCCCTGAGACCAGGAGAGATTCACCTGCCCTCACACAACTTCTGCCCTGAGACCAGGAGGGATTCACCTGCCCTCAGACAACTTCTGCCCTGAGACCAGGAGAGATTCACCTGCCCTCAGACAACTTCTGCCCTGAGACCAGAGGAGACAGTTGACTCCCTTTTGTCCAACTACGTTGCCTTGAAACAGAAAAATACGACTTCTGCCCTGAGACCAGGAGAGATTCACCTGCCCTCAGACAACTTTTGCCCTGAGACCAGCAGAGATTCACCTGCCCTCAGACAACTTCTGCCCTGAGACCAGGAGAGATTCACCTGCCCTCAGACAACTTCTGCCCTGAGACCAGGAGGGATTCACCTGCCCTCAGACAACTTCTGCCCTGAGACCAGGAGAGATTCACCTGCCCTCAGACAACTTCTGCCCTGAGACCAGAGGAGACAGTTGACTCCCTTTTGTCCAGCTACGTTGCCTTCAAACAGAAAAATACGACTTCTACCCTGAGACCAGGAGAGATTCACCTGCCCTCAGACAACTTCTGCCCTGAGACCAGCAGAGATTCACCTGCCCTCAGACAACTTCTGCCCTGAGACCAGGAGAGATTCACCTGCCCTCAGACAACTTCTGCCCTGAGACCAGCAGAGATTCACCTGCCCTCAGACAACTTCTGCCCTGAGACCAGCAGAGATTCACCTGCCCTCAGACAACTTCTGCCCTGAGACCAGGAGAGATTCACCTGCCCTCAGACAACTTCTGCCCTGAGACCAGGAGGGATTCACCTGCCCTCATACAACTTCTGCCCTGAGACCAGGAGAGATTCACCTGCCCTCAGACAACTTCTGCCCTGAGACCAGAGGAGACAGTTGACTCCCTTTTGTCCAACTACGTTGCCTTCAAACAGAAAAATACGACTTCTACCCTGAGACCAGGAGAGATTCACCTGCCCTCAGACAACTTCTGCCCTGAGACCGAGAGAGTCACCTGCCCTCAGACAACTTCTGCCCTGAGACCAGAGGAGACAGTTGACTCCCTTTTGTCCAACTACGTTGCCTTCAAACAGAAAAATATGACTTCTACCCTGAGACCAGGAGAGATTCACCTGCCCTCAGACAACTTCTGCCCTGAGACCAGCAGAGATTCACCTGCCCTCAGACAACTTCTGCCCTGAGACCAGCAGAGATTCACCTGCCCTCAGACAACTTCTGCCCTGAGACCAGGAGAGATTCACCTGCCCTCAGACAACTTCTGCCCTGAGACCAAGAGAGATTCACCTGCCCTCAGAGAACTTCTGCCCTGAGACCAGGAGAGATTCACCTGCCCTCAGACAACTTCTGCCCTGAGACCAGAGGAGACAGTTGACTCCCTTTTGTCCAGCTACGTTGCCTTCAAACAGAAAAATACGACTTCTACCCTGAGACCAGGAGAGATTCACCTGCCCTCAGACAACTTCTGCCCTGAGACCAGCAGAGATTCACCTGCCCTCAGACAACTTCTGCCCTGAGACCAGGAGAGATTCACCTGCCCTCAGACAACTTCTGCCCTGAGACCAGGAGAGATTCACCTGCCCTCAGACAACTTCTGCCCTGAGACCAGGAGAGATTCACCTGCCCTCACACAACTTCTGCCCTGAGACCAGGAGGGATTCACCTGCCCTCAGACAACTTCTGCCCTGAGACCAGGAGAGATTCACCTGCCCTCAGACAACTTCTGCCCTGAGACCAGAGGAGACAGTTGACTCCCTTTTGTCCAACTACGTTGCCTTGAAACAGAAAAATACGACTTCTGCCCTGAGACCAGGAGAGATTCACCTGCCCTCAGACAACTTTTGCCCTGAGACCAGCAGAGATTCACCTGCCCTCAGACAACTTCTGCCCTGAGACCAGGAGAGATTCACCTGCCCTCAGACAACTTCTGCCCTGAGACCAGGAGAGATTCACCTGCCCTCAGACAACTTCTGCCCTGAGACCAGGAGAGAGTCACCTGCCCTCACACAACTTCTGCCCTGAGACCAGGAGGGATTCACCTGCCCTCAGACAACTTCTGCCCTGAGACCAGGAGAGATTCACCTGCCCTCAGACAACTTCTGCCCTGAGACCAGAGGAGACAGTTGACTCCCTTTTGTCCAACTACGTTGCCTTCAAACAGAAAAATACAACTTCTGCCCTGAGACCAGCAGAGATTCACCTGCCCTCAGACAACTTCTGCCCTGAGACCAGCAGAGATTCACCTGCCCTCAGACAACTTCTGCCCTGAGACCAGGAGAGATTCACCTGCCCTCAGACAACTTCTGCCCTGAGACCAAGAGAGATTCACCTGCCCTCAGAGAACTTCTGCCCTGAGACCAGGAGAGATTCACCTGCCCTCAGACAACTTCTGCCCTGAGACCAGAGGAGACAGTTGACTCCCTTTTGTCCAGCTACGTTGCCTTCAAACAGAAAAATACGACTTCTACCCTGAGACCAGGAGAGATTCACCTGCCCTCAGACAACTTCTGCCCTGAGACCAGCAGAGATTCACCTGCCCTCAGACAACTTCTGCCCTGAGACCAGGAGAGATTCACCTGCCCTCAGACAACTTCTGCCCTGAGACCAGGAGAGATTCACCTGCCCTCAGACAACTTCTGCCCTGAGACCAGGAGAGATTCACCTGCCCTCACACAACTTCTGCCCTGAGACCAGGAGGGATTCACCTGCCCTCAGACAACTTCTGCCCTGAGACCAGGAGAGATTCACCTGCCCTCAGACAACTTCTGCCCTGAGACCAGAGGAGACAGTTGACTCCCTTTTGTCCAACTACGTTGCCTTGAAACAGAAAAATACGACTTCTGCCCTGAGACCAGGAGAGATTCACCTGCCCTCAGACAACTTTTGCCCTGAGACCAGCAGAGATTCACCTGCCCTCAGACAACTTCTGCCCTGAGACCAGGAGAGATTCACCTGCCCTCAGACAACTTCTGCCCTGAGACCAGGAGAGATTCACCTGCCCTCAGACAACTTCTGCCCTGAGACCAGGAGAGAGTCACCTGCCCTCACACAACTTCTGCCCTGAGACCAGGAGGGATTCACCTGCCCTCAGACAACTTCTGCCCTGAGACCAGGAGAGATTCACCTGCCCTCAGACAACTTCTGCCCTGAGACCAGAGGAGACAGTTGACTCCCTTTTGTCCAACTACGTTGCCTTGAAACAGAAAAATACGACTTCTGCCCTGAGACCAGGAGAGATTCACCTGCCCTCAGACAACTTTTGCCCTGAGACCAGCAGAGATTCACCTGCCCTCAGACAACTTCTGCCCTGAGACCAGGAGAGATTCACCTGCCCTCAGACAACTTCTGCCCTGAGACCAGGAGAGATTCACCTGCCCTCAGACAACTTCTGCCCTGAGACCAGAGGAGACAGTTGACTCCCTTTTGTCCAGCTACGTTGCCTTCAAACAGAAAAATACGACTTCTACCCTGAGACCAGGAGAGATTCACCTGCCCTCAGACAACTTCTGCCCTGAGACCAGCAGAGATTCACCTGCCCTCAGACAACTTCTGCCCTGAGACCAGGAGAGATTCACCTGCCCTCAGACAACTTCTGCCCTGAGACCAGGAGAGATTCACCTGCCCTCAGACAACTTCTGCCCTGAGACCAAGAGAGATTCACCTGCCCTCAGAGAACTTCTGCCCTGAGACCAGGAGAGATTCACCTGCCCTCAGACAACTTCTGCCCTGGGACAAGAGGAGACAGTTGACTCCCTTTTGTCCAACTACGTTGCCTTCAAACAGAAAAATATGACTTCTACCCTGAGGCCAGGAGAGATTCACCTGCCCTCAGACAACTTCTGCCCTGAGACCAGGAGGGATTCACCTGCCCTCAGACAACTTCTGCCCTGAGACCAGGAGAGATTCACCTGCCCTCATACAGCTTCTGCCCTGAGACCAGAGGAGACAGTTGACTCCCTTTTGTCCAACTACGTTGCCTTCAAACAGAAAAATACGACTTCTACCCTGAGACCAGCAGAGATTCACCTGCCCTCAGACAACTTCTGCCCTGAGACCAGCAGAGATTCACCTGCCCTCAGACAACTTCTGCCCTGAGACCAGGAGAGATTCACCTGCCCTCAGACAACTTCTGCCCTGAGACCAGGAGAGATTCACCTGCCCTCAGACAACTTCTGCCCTGAGACCAGGAGAGATTCACCTGCCCTCAGACAACTTCTGCCCTGAGACCAGAGGAGACAGTTGACTCCCTTTTGTCCAACTACGTTGCCTTCAAACAGAAAAATGCGACTTCTACCCTGAGACCAGGAGAGATTCACCTCCCCTCAGACAACTTCTGCCCTGAGACCAGCAGAGATTCACCTGCCCTCAGACAACTTCTGCCCTGAGACCAGGAGAGATTCACCTGCCCTCAGACAACTTCTGCCCTGAGACCAGGAGAGATTCACCTGCCCTCAGACAACTTTTGCCCTGAGACCAGAGGAGACAGTTGACTCCCTTTTGTCCAACCAGTTTTTTCTTTATTGAAAATAAAAAAAAAAGTTCAGTTGACCTTGTTCACTGTCATGCTTGATTTTTATTGCCAGTTACTTCAACAAACAATGGCCTTTGACTGTAGAAGCAACATAGTCAGGTGGTGTAACTGGTTTGTGTCAATTGGTGAAACAAGTATTTTTCATAAAAATATTATAATATACAGGAAAATTCATGTAGAATAAGATGTAATCCTCTATTGCAATGTATTAACATATTTTTTAACAGTTTATACATAATTTGTCAAATATTATTTAGAAAACAAACAAAACAAAAAAAACAACAAATGTTTTCAGCATTTGTCCTGCTCTATATTACAAAAACGCATACAATTTTAATTTAAGATAATCCTAATAAAATCTATTTTCATGTGATATTTTAAAATTAAGTAGCTGTTTTCATAAGTACACTTGCATACACTCTAGGTGGAAAGAAATATTTAATATTTCTCCTTTTGTTGTGGTTACACCACTTGACATTTTCAGGGGCAATCAGTCTTACCTTTTGTAAAAAATAGTTCAAATGCTATTTTAAATTACATGAAACCAACATAAATACAAAATATACATTTTAGCAAACCTGATGCAAGCTTTTAAATTTTAAAATTGTTTTTAAAACATTTTTGAATTGCTCATAATGCAAACCCTTATTTGTCACTGACCCATAATCCACCAACCCATTTCATACATGTAAATGTTCTTTCTCCATATTTGCTAGACATGTAGAAAAAAAACAAAACAAACTGCTACTACTGCCACTTTTAAGAAATGTGAAGTCACTTTACCTACTTACGTTTTCATAAACTTATTTTCTGCATTTTTTATGGACACAAACTGTGTTTCCAACCTAGTTCTAACACCTGGAGAAGCTTATTAAAGTATCTGACTCTCCAAGGGGTGGCACTCGAAAAGTTTGTAGATATAAGGGACATATTCAACTCCTTTACCTCGGTGTGTTCTTCTCTTGTTTTGCTTACCATACAGTTTTGGTAGGACTGTGAGGACACAAACGAGTCAGATTTTGCTCTACAGCAGTGTCAAGTCTCACTGTTAACAACCTCCCTACTGCTGCCACAAATGGTTCAGTCCATGGCAGTGGGAACAGCTCAGTCCTATGGGCAGGAGATGAGGAGGCCTGACATCCCTGATACTGCCCTGTCCAGTTACGTCATGGCACTCCGGGCAGAGCCCCAGACAAGGGCATATGTTTACAGTACTGTACTGCGCTGAATGTATGTACGCAACTAACACTTTTTTGGTTAGATTTCTTTCCTGACACTGAAATGTACCCTGTCACTTCTGCATTTGTATAACCAATATGAAAGAGATTAGACATGAAGCACTGAGTGAGATTTAAGGACGAAGTCAATCTGTTTATAATCTGGTGAATCCATTATTTAGCTCAAGCTAAATAGATATGGTCAAAAACTGCAGTTTAATGGCAGATAACAGCTGGAACACTTTGAATTAAACTCCACTTGACTGCATTCAGGTTGACATCAGCAACCTTGGATGTAACAGAGATATGTGTTGTGTTGCAAAATACAAACCTGCCACCTGATATATAATGAATTATCACCACAAAACATATTTTTGTGTACAACGCACATCTCTATTTACAAAAATAGCAGGTGCCTTGAATACTGTTTTGTTGACCTTGTCCATGTAACATCTCTTACAGGTCTATATTACTGCATGTTAGAAAAGAGCCCTCAGTTGTGCACCAGTCTGTGATTTTATTCTTTGACACTTTTTTCTTCAGGAATGGTTGAGTGAGTTTAGTAAACAGTGACTGAATTTTGAATGTGGCAGCTTGTGTTTCAGTTTGTGAGTGTCTCTGTGTGTTTTAATGAGCATGTTTGGATGCGCTCACATGCATTTGTATAAGTGTGCGTGAGTGTTTTGTGCACTATGTGTCCCTTGCTATGCAAGAAAAACCACGGCTGTCTGCCCCATGTGTCATAGAAATGATATTCACGTCAGCATTAGGTTAGGGAGCACTGACCTGAGGAAGGCTAGACAGTTGGGTGGTGATGCACAGTACAAAATTATTAAGGCACGCACACATGCACACACACACACACACACACACACACACACACACACACAGAGTCATACAAACATACTTACACACAAGCTATATACACTCACACATAGCATGGGCATCTCTTGGGGATTTCAATATGTAGTGTGTGGGCTTTTGCTGACAAAGCTCATGATCCTGCAAGAAGTAGAACACACACACACGCTCATACACACACAGGTGCAAAAGTAGGACACAGTTGCCGCCTTACGCTCAGAGTTATGAGTATGTCATCACTTGTGCTTGCGGGGCAGCTGCTGGAAAAACAAAAACAAAACACGGATGTTAATCAGAAAAATGGGGAAAAAAGGCTTAGAATATGTACAACCTGACAAATAATAGATCCACCTATAAGTTTTCATTTTTAGACACAACCAGCAGAAAGCGTATGTTGCTGTGATGGTTGGTCAGTTTAAAACCGACACACACATCTGTGCGTGTGTGGTTACGGGACACAGCTGCACAGACTGAGAGGCTGACTGCGCATCAGTTTAGGTTTAACTCGGCAGAAAGAGTAGAGAGATCCCAGGCTGTAAGTGTAATGGGTAAATTTAATGGTATATGGTTGTGGTCAATCAAAAATTATGTGTCGCCTCTCTACCTCTGAAGTGCACACACACACACACACACACACACACACACACACACACACACACACACACACACACACACACACACACACAAAGACCTACATCATTAATCTGTAATTCAGACCATTGCTGCTGTTGTGTGTAGTTTTCAGGGAGCAGAACAGCAGTAAATTACCTTTGAATGCAGACTAATGATGTACTAAAGCTCCCTGACCTCCCCTATAATTGGGAGGAGGACAGAACTCCGGTACTTGATTGCAGCTAAATTCATAAATAACACTGGAAATCACCAGCATCCAAAAGTAATAGCAAGGTATAGCCAGAACTAAATGGTCGCACAGCCGAAATATAGAGAAATACTGTAAATCAATCTGAGGATGCATTTTAAAACAAATAAAGAAAACACCACGTGTTTGGGTTAATTGGTTATATTTACAACAAATATTAAATTGCTTGACTTTTTAATCAAGGTGATAGGACTACTGCAGTCTGAAAAGTTTTTTTTAGTCTTAGTAGAGGCTGATACATACATGTTGAGTGACACTTCACAACATTGGTGAAGGGTAGCTGTAGCTTCTGCAGAATACAAGCAAGCTAAAAGACTAACAGCAGAAAGTACTCGGCTGCTGTCACAGACTTTTTTCCTCTTAACACATACAGTTTATTACTATCTCTCTGCGCTCGCCTCTGCTTCTCTTCTCTGAGCTGCAGAGAGCTGTAAACTTCCTAATAAAACATGAATGCCAGTATTGATTGCTGCTGAATTGTAGCTCCCTTTACCGAGCAACAGAGCAATAAATGTGTGGTATTTCAGATAATTTAATAAAACCTGTCACAGTGCACTGTGTTCTTGGTTTTGAGTTCATTTTCCCTGTGTTAAATGAGAAATATTGATTTCAGGCTTTAACGCAATCCATATTTCACATGTATTTCAGTCATAATTGATTGTGTGCCTGTGTGACCTCCTGTTCAAAAACAAAACAAATATGTAGAAAATGTTAAAGAAAGACATACAGGAGAACTGAAGTATTGAAATGTACTACACAAATAATTTGTCTCAGATTTTTCAGAAAAAATAAATAATAGCCTACAGCCTTCTGTGAGCAGCTCCATTAGGTCGTACATCTTAGATTAGTGTGTGAGCATGCTAACCCCTGCTACTAGGTATGAAACAAAGTGCAGTTGACGCTGACGGGAAGTTTTGCAGGTATTTGCTCATAAACCAAAGTATTGGACAAAGTAAGGTTTTGACCTGATGATGGCATTAGATCAGAGGCTCTCTTTTTTGTGCAAGCACCTCGCTATCCATTATCCAGGTCCCTTACCATCCCAACATCAAACAAAATGTAGGCTAATTGTCTTAGTGTTTGATTATTATTCTGTATTATATCATTAAAAAGCATGCCTGTGAATACCAAATAGCACATTTGATTTAATTGGCTAAGTTATCGGAAGTCCAACAGCGGGATATCCCTCTTGTGAATTTGTAACCACCAACCAAGAGGAAGAAACTCAAAGAAGAGGGCGTCCATTTTAGTGATTTGATATGGTAAACACCATGTTTGTGAAATTGTATAGATGTTACTCTGATGTCTCATTCTCTTGAAGGCACCATGGAGTTGTGCTACAGACAGTTGACAGAAACAGTGAAGTACAGAGAGTTGTTGCAAGGGAAGTGATGACTGCCTCACCTAGTAGCACTGGTGTTAACTGGCTTTTGCAAGTTTCAACATGCTTTGGTGTAAACTCCTCTTAAACAAATTTTCCCAGAAACACTCTTTGAATGTCCCCGGACGGCAGTATAGTCCCCATTAAGAAACCTTACAATTCATCCTGAGGGTAACATTGAAGTGTGACCCAATTTTCACAGCAATCCTTTCAATAACCGAGACATTACACTTAAAACCGCAAATGTCACCTTCATGGTGGCACAGCAGAAGAAATCCCCATGGGGATTACCATCCTCTTTGTGACAATCCTTCCAGTAGTCATGTTTCATTCTGGACCAAAGTGGTGGACTGACTGATTGACATAGTCTTTTGTCTTAGAACCCTCAGTAGCATGGCTAAATAAAGAGGTTGAAAAGTTTGTTTTGTTAATTGTGGAAAATTTGTGGAATTTTTTCACCTTAATCAAGCCTAAATTGTCGCTGTGTAGTTGTTTTAGTATAGCAGTCTTTTTCTGTTTGTTTGTTTTCAGTGTTTCTCTCGTTCAGTTCAGTGACTCTGGCTTCATTAACTAGTGGATCACAGCTGTGCACAACGTCCACATACTAGTCATTGAACTTCAGTGACACAGATATGATAACCTTTAATTCAAATGACTGATAACATATACAGTATGTAAGTAGATGACACACCACTCTTAGAAAACATGACACATTTTTTGTTCACAGTAACACAAATTTCTTTGGTGTTTTGACAGTGATGGATAGACTGGTGTGTTGTGCACACTCCAGGACAGAAAAGCACCTTGCAACCACAGTCCTTTTTCACTCAGCACTTTCCCCTTCCTCATTAAAGTAAAGAGGATTTAAGATGGCTCCGATTCCATGTGTGGAATTCGTTGGGAATCTGCTGTTCCCTCGAGGAGTGGGATGGGATCGATCAGGAATGAGCTGCTGCAGAGTAGCTTTTCCATTAGGTGTGAAATTGATCTGAGGCTGTGTACATCCTCCCAGTGGGGTGGGAACAATGGAACAGGAGGGAGTGGAGGTAATATGACGATATTAATCTCTATAGGACTGGATTTGTATTGAAAAACATGCTGTCTGAAGCCCTAAGAAGCACGTTTGATTAACACATTTATTCTGTGAAAGGATTGACTGGCTTGAAGATGAGAGAGGTTCAGATGGGCTGATTAAAAGAAGGATTGCAGCAATACACAATGGGCTTCTGTGCTGTTGAAATCAAATCAATGAAATACAGCTGTTTAAAACAATGGACTAGATCCAGATCATTCACAGTCAGCCTCAAGAGGCAGCTCCGGCTGTGTTTTATGTAAGCCACTGTATTCCAAAAGGCTCTTATTGGGCGATTTCCAATGCCTGATACACACAAGGTCATTTCAGCAGAAAGAGCTGCAGGAATGAATTCATCACGTCATGTTTATATTTTTGTCTAAATGGATGGATCAAGCTGAGACATTTTCAATCCAAGCACTTTGCTTGGTTGTTGGGTCGGCTGGGTATCAAACCTCTATACCTACTCAGTAATGACCAAAGTACAGTACTATGGCAGTAGTATTAAATGTTTATTTATATTTAATTAATTAGACATAACCTCATAATCAAAATTAACTTGTTTTCTTTCTTTCTTTTTTATAACTGATCAGTAACACGTCACAATTAATAGCCTATAAACTATAAAATAATATAAATCTGCCACGTAACTAGTACTGTAACGTAGTGTATTGGAAGTATAAAGTAGCAGAAAATGGAAATAGTCAAGTAAAGTACGTCAAAATTGTACTTAAGTACAGTACTTTTACAGTAATTTGTTACTTTCCATCACTTGTTTTTCCAAATTTTGACACTAAGATTTTTATTCATACTACAAATGAATATCGGTTCCAGATATCGGTTATTGGTCTTGGTCTCCTCCAAACCACAAATGTCCCTCTCAGAAAGAAGTGGCTTTGCTCAGGGAACATTAAAGGGGTCACCAAAGTTATTAGTGTTGGTCCTCTGGTCATCATCTATATCTGTACAGTATTTCATGTCCATAGTCCTCAAAGTAAGGTGTCATAAAAAGTTTTGTTATTGGACCGTAGGTGTCCTGTCAGCACTTTCAAAACCCAAACCTATCATTTGGCACTGACAAAAGTACGTGGCTCACATTCAGCTGGCTTTGAGTCGTGGTGAAGAGATCACATTTTTTTTTTATCAATGTAGCAATATGATCTACAGTTAATTCCTTGTCGTTGGCTTTGCGCCTCCCTCCTCCAGTTTAGAAACTGATTTTAAAAAAATGATAACACGGGTGTTAGCATGACATTTACATGACATTTACAACAGCGTTCTCTTGCTTGTAGATGGCTGTTGGTACAGACTTTTTATCGTGTGTGTTAACATTAGACATTTATCAGCTGTTGCAGAAAAAGCATCTGCTGACAACGTAAACAACCATACATACAAACATAAACAAAATGCATACATATTGAGATTCTTCATGCGTATTTGATTAGCCCAGATAATGATATGGTGCATCTATTCTGTCCAAACACTTGCATATCGGAGCACTGCAGTGCTGACATTTACACCACATGTGCTCATCCAAATGGAACGCACACACACACACACACACACACACACACACACACACATACATGCATGCATGCACACATACACACACAAAGAGAGACTGTTGAGAGAGCCCCGCAGCAAATACTCCGTTTACCTCCGCTTGACACCCCTTATAGAATTACTGGAAAGCATATAACATAAACACCTTCCTCTGTAAACACACACACACACACACATGCACACAGCCATTCCTATGCAGGCAGACACTTGTGCTGTAATCAAACACATGCACAGTCACATTAATTCTTCGCAGCTCTGTTACGCCCCAGCCGGCTTTCTTATCCGTTTTTTTCTCTCTTGCTTACAATCTCTGCACACCTCCCCCATCTTGTCCATCCATCTTCGTCTCGTTGGCTTTGAATCGTAGCTGCCTATTGGGGTCGTATGTACAGTGTGTGAGGGGATTTGAAGAAATGATTTACTTTGTCAGCAAACATGTTTCTGACTTGCACATACTGCAGCTTGTGCAGTAACGGGCACAGTTATAGTTGCACGATTTATTTTGCTACAACATCTGAAGTGTCTTTTGTTTTTGATGAACAACTAGTCCAAAAATTACAAAACAATAGGAAAGAAGAAGAAGAATAAGGAATACCATAGAGAGAATAAAGTGGGAATAAATGGCAACAGCTTTGCTGTATCGAGATTATTGGGGAGGAAGTAGGGAGGGAACCTTCAAAGACGAGTGACAGGTGAGAAAAAGAGTGTGAGAAGGTGAGTGAGACGGGTAGTGGGAGCTAAAGAGAGAGAGAGACAGGAAGAGAGTGGGAGTGAGTGAGGGAGAGAGAGAGAGAGAGAGAGAGAGAGAGCTGTGTGTTGCACCACATGCCTCTCAGTTCCCCGAAGGTGTGCTGACGGCGAAGTAGCTGCCCTGCTGAGCCAAACAAAAATAAGGAAGGCAGGAAACAGGAGCATCCAAATATCGGATAGAGCAAATATCAGAAGGCGAGAGAGAGACATAAAAGGGGAGAGGAGAGAAAGAGGGGGAAACTGGGGCACGAGCATATTAGTGACACACATTAACATCAGCAGGCAGGAGCAAGGGAGTGCTGAAGAAGAGGCATGAGGAGAGGAGAAGAAGAAGAAGTGACAAGACGGGAAAAAGTGCTGATGACAGAAGTCTGATGGTGCAACCTGCCCGGACCTGAGAGTGACTCCCAATTCTTGTTTCCTCCTTCCTCTCTGCCCCCATCTCCTTCTTATCTCTGCTCTGACCCTGTCCCCTCCTCCTTCACCCTCCTCTCCCTCCTCTCTCTCACACACTATCGCTCTCTCTCTCTCTCTCTCTCTCTGTCTCTCTTACACAGTCAGACCGGGGAGAGCGGACTGCCTGGGTCGCATCTCTGTCTCTGTGTTTCGTTCTCTGCTTTCTCTCCGGCTCTTCTGATTGTCATTCTGCAGCTGAAACCCTGTAAGATAATTCCCCGAGCTCGGCATCAGAGGCAGGACACAGGAGAAGGGAAGACCGCTCTTGAAATAAATTGGGGATTCCTCAAAGAACTGTGGAGTCTTTTGTTCTTTTCAGGCTTTTTGATGATTGACCTGTTCCGCTGCCTCTCTTCCACAAGAAAAGACTTGAAATGGGAGGCTTGATTAGAGAATAAAAAAGGAAACAGAGGAGAAGCTTTTGCAGCTTTATTTTTGCTTCACAGAACAAAGTGATGCAAATGGAGACACATCGTTTGGAAGCGAGCGACTGAAGACTTAATCCATTTCCAAGGAAAGAAAAGAGAACTGCAAAAGGAAACAGGAGAACTTGAACACAGACCTTGAAAAAAGAGGACAAGAGGCTAAATCAGCATATTTTAAAAAAAAAATCACACTCTTTTTGAGACTCAGGCTTCCCCTGCCAGTGTCAGTTCCCGCTCCTTCTGTCCCATCTGCACTTTTTTTCCTCTTTCGTCTCGGGCTCTGCTCCCCCAACTAAAGCACAACCATGCAGGTGTCCATCGCCTGCACGGACCACAACCTCAAGAGGGGGAATGGGGACCACAGCAAGCAGAGCGCCACCAGCCCCAACGTGGTGAACCAAGCCCGGGCCAAATTCCGCACCGTGGCCATCATCGCTCGCAGCTTTGGCTCCTTCACTCCACGCCACATTTCACTCAAGGAGTCAACAGGGAAACACACTGGCATGAAGTACAGGTGTGTGTGGCAGAATTAGCAGTGTGTGTGTATGAGTGCGGTGTAGTTACTGAAGGGTATGTTTCTTGAAAAAGAGCTGTCGTTTGTTTGTTAGTTGTAGTTTTTTCCTCCCAACTGTTTGTATGTTGTACTGTGCTGCTCATGTTCCTGTCTATATTTCTTTTCTCCTCCTCTTCAACTTCATTATTCTTTAATCATGCTGCTCAAATTTGTATTAGATTTGCCAACATATTTGTGATTTTAGCCTTAATCCATTTGTTGTACAAGTCTTTTACACATTTCAAGGTCAAAAGTTTGAAGATAGCAAGAACAAATTGTGTAAGAAAGTCATCCAAGCAAGGACACACTTCCTAGACAGACTGGAATTGTATCATAATTATATGAAAAAAAGGTCATTTAAAGAGTTTTGTCTAATTTATTAATTAGTAGCACATTTCACATTTGATGATGGTGCGATATGGAATATTTTTGTGTAAATAAGAGTTAAATCTTATTGATAACCTGCTGCCAGAAGACTCCCCCTCTCTGCCTTAAAATCCCCTCTCACACGGCTTTTGTTGCCGTCATATTGTTCCATTTCATGAATCCATTCTTGCCAACACCATCTGAAGCACCTTCTGCCAAGCCTGCAGTATGTTTTCAGTGAGCTTGCGCTGCACATTTCAGATCTTGATCCTCGAGTCTCTAGACTAGTCGTACAGAAGCTGTCTATTCACGCTGGATGTCACAAGTAAACCTGTCAGCATGTATGAGTAGATGGTTGGTTTACTGACAGTTCCTATAGGTTCTTTTTTCGGTTCTATCACTGTTTCCTCTCTCCTTCCCTCTTTCTCCTCACACTTCATTTATACATCGTTTCTCTGATTAACTGCCTCGCACAAATCTCAAAGCTCTCTCCCTCGTTTTCTGCTCAGAAATACTCAAATGCTCAAAACCTAATGGTCTCAAATGCCATGAATGGAAAAATACTCTTCTTCTGCTTCTCTCCCACACACCTCAACACTTTTTTCTAACTCTCTCTCCTCTTTCTCTCCTCTGTGGTTTGGTGAGACAGCTCTGCAGTGTGGGCAGAGTGTCTGAGTCGGATTTGACCTCAGCAGTGCTGCTCCTCAGCTGACTTGTGTGTTTGACTCTCATAGCCTCGGGCTGCGAATCTTACATAAAATATGGTGCCATTACTTTTTCCAAGCTCTGCAGATCACTGTGAAATCAGACTGGTGTGCGTGTGTGTGTCAGAGTGTGTATGAAGACATGTTTTGCGTGTGCACAGAGAAGAGATAGTGACAGATTGCACACACGCTCCCAAATTCGATGTTGTTCATGTTCTGCTGAATCAAGTCACTCTGTAAAACCCGTCAGTGTCAAGGCAGGGAAATAAGAGACATCAGGTACTAGTTTTTCTGCTATTTGTAGATTTTGGGGTGATTTTAAGACTGACGTGTAGGAGCTGTTGTCAGATAAAAGTTCTGCAGTCAGCTCTGCATATCACAAAATAGGTTAATGATGGAAAATTGCTTTGCCTGTCTCGCAGGGAAATACATTTTTCATCTGCAGTGAAAAGTGAAAACTGCCACAGTTCATTTTTCCCCTTTTTTGAAGGAATGCTGTTCACCTACTTTTGATTTTTTAACTGGATAAAAGCCCTGGGCCTGAAATAATACTGATTTAATACTTATTGTCAGTTAGTCTATCTTAAACAACACTGACAGGAGGTATCAGTTGAGATCTCAGAAACATAACTTTGTGTTATTGTGCTATTGTTTAAGAGGGCAGCAAGGGACACAGTGAAAGAACTGTAACATGTAACATGTTTGCAGCATGTAACATGTTTTTACAACACTATTCAAGGCAAACAGAAAACTGTTGTCTCATTTTTGAGACTATTACATATTGTCCAGACTCTGAACTCGTCTAGACAATATGTAATATAAGTGCGCTGCGATACGACTTGACCAGTAATGAGAGCTGGCAGACAGGTGAGCAGCGTACAGGCCATGGCTCAGTGCCACAACACATTGTGTTCGAAACAACAGCCAAGAGAGGTGGGGGTAGCCAGTAAACACGCCTGGACTAAAAGTGAAATTTACAGCGCTACACCTGGCTGGTGACATTGAGCTGAAAGCAAATTGGTCAACGGATTTCATTCTGCACAACTAGAGGCATCTAAAAAGGGAGTCTACTGGGGTTTGATGGTTCGATATATGGACTGGTCTGCCTTAAAAAACAGACATAATGTCAGTGGACCTGACAATATAATAGCAGTGAATCACAGCCACTTTAAACACGTCTCAGTTACATACTATTGTGTGAACGTTTTTGTATTTTTTTATTTTTAATGATAAATCCTGGAAAAGCAAGCAATATACAGTGTAAGTGATAAAGACTAAGTGACCGTCCACACCAAGAAAGGTAACTATAACAATAACTATAAACATATCAGTTTAAAAATCATTCTAACAAAAGTGGATGGTGTAGTCCACACCACAACTATAATGACGACAGCGGCGATTGTTATTGTTGGGATCACTTTCAGAGCTGTTTCTGGAATGATATGCTGACAGCTAATTAAAATCCATCCCAATTTGCAGGACGATCACATAGCTTGATTTTGGGGACATTTTTCATGTTGCAGGATGTCTTCTATTACTGGTTTCTAACTGTAGTTGACCTCTTTTTATGTAAGAGAATTGATACCATCAAAGGTCCATTTTGTTAAAAAATGCATTTTTGAATCTCATTTCCAACTTGACAAATACTGACGCTTTGGGACGTCGATGGACCCGACCCACGATCAAAAATCAACGTTACAAATTGAACCTTTAATAGATGGTCTACTCTCATCACTCAGTCTTGTTTATTTATAAAACCTATAAAGCCTGAGACATACTGGCAAACGGTCTTTGGCGTTGAAAGGGTCTCTGAAGTTCATTTTGTCTTTTGTTGCCAGGATACTTGACTCATACAAAAGTATGAATAAAATGAGTCTTCAAAAGATGACAACTCTCATAACAGAGTGTTGGATTTTCCTAACTCTCCTCCTCTTTGAAGAATTTCCATATCCATATCTTTCTGGTTTTTTTTGTTTGCTTTCTCTGTGCAAGGTACAGCAGTAACAGGTCAGCAATAGCCATTTTCTTAAGCTGTCGGCATATGCAGCTGGACTGCTTTGTGGCACATTTTATAAAACGTTATCAGTTTGGATGCTTACATGGTTTTCATAATAATTGTGGTTTAGTGATCGCTCTTGGTGTAGACAGCCCTTAACATTGTGAGTATTTATACCACAAAGGTTTCCTCTGATGTCGATGCTGCCCCGTTGTGTTTATATCTGGGGAAGTTTAAGATGTCATAGAAGAAGCCATATATGTACATCACACGTGTTTAACGGATGCAAGGGTCTTACTGTTCAGGGTTTACTGTACTGTACTATCAATGCCAGTGCATATTGATCTACTGTATCATGTAGGAATAAACAGAGCAGACACATACAATGATGCTATGAGAGCGCTGTTATGTGTGGCAGGATTTTGTAGTGTTAGTCATATGTTTGTCAGCACAAATGTACCCACATGTCAGGCAGCAATAAGAAGCGTTTATTCAGAAAGTATTCAGTACAGCGCAGTACATGATGTATGTACAGTAAATATATAAGAATATTTAATGTATGAGTCAATCCGACCACAAGCTGCACATTCTTTTGAGACTGGGTGATTCACATTGATGTTGTTTCTTGCATGTCATACACTGTAGGTTATGATAGTTTGAAATTGTAATAATTGTTTTTTTCTCCATTTTGTTCATTCTGGAAAAATACATTGAATTGATTGACTGATTGAATCCCCTTCTTGGACAATGCATCAAAGAGAGGGAGCAGTATTACGGCTGTTGAATTGAAACGTCACTCAAACACACAGACACACACAGACACACACACACACACACACACACACACACACACACACACACACACACACACACACACACACACACTCCCCTATACACAGTTCCTCTATAGGATGCCAAACCATATGCCAGTGCGGTCCTCCCGACAGTTTGTCATTAAAAGTTCAGTAGGCAGAGGATGGTGAAAATGACTTCTGACAATAGATGACGACGGGGCTAGAGTTTCTACACACAGCCTTATACAGATGGAACAATGGGGGAAAATAGGAAGCGAGAAGAAGAGGAGGTTGGAAACGAAAACAGACAAGAGATACCTGTGTGTATGCGTGTGTGTGTTCTAATCACTCAGCACTGTATTGTCTTGCGCTGACAGTAATTCATCAGGAATGACAGTATAGGATGAGATAGACAGTCGCTACCCCCTCCTCCATCTCTCTCCATCCCTCTCTCTTTCCCTCTCTCTCTCGGTTTCTTTTTGTTTCAGGAAGTGAACCCAGGGTTGTACACACCATCTGCTCTGGCACTGCGGTGTAGGTGAAAGCGTGACAAGTGAGGAGGATGTGTTTGCTTCTCACTGTGTACCTGTTTGTGCTCGTACAGCAGTTTACGGTCACATAACACACACAGACGGGTCACATGTGAGGTCACGCTGTTTAACAATTTATTCCTATAAACACAAACGTGTGTTTCTCATGTTAGAGAAGAGATGTGTCAAACCTGGCTGTCACAAATATGAATGACTTTAAAGATGATACATGGTCAAATGAAAGAATATGAAGCACCTCTCTAACAGCTTGTGTTTGTGTGCATTAAGAGGAACAACCATGAGGCAGAGAGTCTGTGATGATGGTCCTTCAGGTGCTCTCAACTTCAACTCTGACATCCTGCAAATTTTTTAACTGCATCAACAGATTTTTAATACTTTTCTTACTGACTTATTGACTGATAAGATATCTTTTTACACTGCCCTATGTGAGCTTGACTGAGATGAGATCATTTAAATTTTAATAAGTTGCGACCACAGCAGAGCTGTAGAGTACAGTAGGAGCAGGCTTGGTTGGTGCATACTGTACGTGTGGAGGGGTGGGGGTGGTGGATGCATCGCTGTACATCTGAATACAGTGATAAGATTAAGGATTATGGTGGATTTACAGTATGTGCCCACACTTTGATTGTGACAGAACAGCAAAAACAAAAGGTTCGCCGAGCTATTTTTGAGTCTGTTACTGTCTCCCACCATCGCTCTGATGCACTGATGGTGAGAGCTCATCCAATTTATAATGATTTCCTTTACTTTGAGACTCGGTAAACAACATTAGCATCAGTCAATCAGTGAGACAGGTGGAAGGAGACATACAGAAGAGAGAGAGGTGGTAGATGGCTCTCATGAAAGGATTCAAATCCCATGTTGTGGTCTGCTTACTGTATACAGGATGCACTTGTATAGAGTGAGCCACCAGGGTGCAACTCGCTCCCTGTGTCGCCTTCCCTGCGTCACTGTGTGTTGTGATAACGAGCCCTGAATCAGTCAGAGTTCCGAGCTTGGCAGCATTTGAGATTAGCGAGAGCTGCAGTGATGTTTGTGTCGTCCCCTTGTTGGATTTATATTTCTATGCATGTTTCCTTTACAGAGAGAGAAAGAGGGAGAGAAAGAGAGAGAGAGAGAGAGTGTTAGAGAAGGGCAGATAAAAATGAAGCAGGAGGGAAGCATAATTGAAAGAGGGAAAACATTCGGAGGCAGGAGATTGTGCTTGACTTAATATCAGATCTATTAATAAATCAGAGGTGTGTGCGTGTGTGTGTCAGTATACCCCCACACTGAAATGTGTGAGGCATTAAAATGCTGTACTTAGCTGCATACGTGCCCTGGTCTCTAACAGGCTTCACTATCAATTAACCTTACCCAGACTCTGACTTTTTGCTCTGAGACACATCAGGTCCAATCAGGTGGTAACATGCTCAATAAAACACTAGAGAGACGGTTGGTTTACCTGCGGTGGCATTCACTGCTGCACTTACTGTTATGAAATTAAAGGTGCCTTGTGGACTTCTCTTGTAAACAAACAAGACTTATGTTTACATTCACTGTTAACTCACCAAAACCCACCGTGTGCTTCTTTATGATGTACAAACATGCTGAATGTATTTTACTCCAAATAAAACATTTGCTAAGCAGATTTCTTCTGGATATTTTTAAACTACCTTGTTTGCATCCATATTTATTAGCTTGAGATTTCCTTCTTCCCTGCCTTTGCTGATGCATACTATGTTTTTTTGGTGATCATCTGTAGTGTAGTCGAATGGTTTAGTTAGTGGAATATTTTCTATGTCACCTGTGCACCTTTGTCTGGCTATAATGTTTAGTTCATGATGATCTAGGGCTTATGGGAAATGGTGTTTGTCAAAATAGTTTACCACCCTTATCTGGACATATGGAGTTAATCGCACAAAGTTATCTCACTTCCGCAACTTGTTCTGTTTTAAGGCCTCCCAAGAGGTTTTATTTTTTCTGATAACGGATTAATTCATCTTGTTATCTCGGTAAAACAACATGTTATTTAGTGGAAGAGCGACAAAAACAACTGTTTTTTGAGGTCTCAAGAATATTCTCCCATATATCAGGAACACATTTGTTTTTCTGTGATGATGACATAAATAAGTCATGAAAACAAATCACATTTTATTTTAACGTTTATTAAGGTAAAAAGAAAGAAATAATATGTTGACCCATGACCATGTGAGCCTCCGTAGGTAACACTGTATAAACCAGTAAACATTTACCTGAAGAAGAAATTTTATGTTTGTGTGCACAGACTTTTTAACAGCAGCTGGCCCCTTGCTCGCAGATGAGCGAGTACACAGTGAACAGGATGGCAGTCTGTGTAGTGTTTAATATGGTGTGCTACCATCTGATTGGGTGGTGATAGAAATGTCTGTCTCAGGGCGTCTAGGCGGAGCCTTGAAGGGGGTAAAAAATAGCCAAAGTATTTTCCATGCAACCACTGTCTCATCTCTGGTTGAATCTGTGTTGACAGAAGATGCTCTGACAAACATATATGTCTGCAAACATGCATGTGAAAAAACAGCAGAGGGTCTCCATTAATCCATAACAGCTTTATTTGAACATCATTGGCTCATATTTCCCCTTCATCTTAATCTTCGTTCTCACTATATTTGATTTACTTGCTCCTCTGAGTGAGGCATGGGTTCATTCATCACTCACACTGTTTTACCTTCAATGACAGCTAACCCTGCTTTTTCAGTTGAGATAATAGAGAAAAGAGAGGCAGCAGATGTGGGAGTTGGGAGGTGTTTAGTGGGTCACAGGATTCAAGGCCAGTGATTAGCGACTGAAACACAACAACCAGTGAAAAGACAGCAGGGGCCAAACACACATTCATCACAGGATAAAAACATACTCACAAAGAGCTTCTTATTTCCTGCTATTAAAAACTAACTGCATCTGTTTTAAAAAGAGATTAAAATTTGATATTTTTCAGTGAAAGCTGATAATAAGAAAATAGAGCTGTACAATTTTTAAAGAAAGGCCACTGAAGAAAGGGCAAGGAAAAAAGCTAACTCCTGATGACATGTCAACATGTGTTGCAATAAAAAAAACATGAAGGCTTTGTGAGTACTGGGCAAGCTTTTGCAGGAGCCAACTCATAAACTGTTAATTTGGCAGAGGAGGGTTGGTGTCAGCTCAGCTACTGTACACAGGCTGCTGGGAGCTTGCACAGTATAGCGGTGTGAAAGGCCAGATAAGCAGCTACTGTAAAGGTGTTTTATGGAGGAGGTACGGAGGTGCACTGCATGTGAAAGACCTCAATGTTTTGGTCATAATTAAGACATTTATTGTTGTGCATTTTGCAGCAATGTGTGAAAAACAGTGACACCATAAGTTCCTGTGTGTGCATGTGAGTTGGTGTTATAGAAAGATGGCAGCTGTTCAATTCCACGTAGCTGTTTCGCAACGCGACAACAAATAATGTACGAGAAAAAAATAGAATGAGACAGATGATAATGAATAAAGGAAGGAATTCTTTGTGCCTGCTGGTCGAGCTCCAAACCACCACACAACAAATACTCAACGGCCCTAACCAACGCATTATCTCTGCTTGTTGCTATGGTAATCATGTCCTTGGCTCTGTAGTGCCATCATTCAATTTGGAACGCTTTAGAAGGCACACACGCACACACACACACACACACACACACACACACAAAACAAACATATTTAAGAAAGACTTTAAGCCACTGGCGGTATGAACTAAAAAGGCAACTGAACTAAAGAGTGACAGAATAATGGGATTGAAACGGTGAGGGTGATGGAAAGAGACAGGTTTGAGCCCCGAGTGCTGTCTATGTCATGAAAGCAAGAACAGGACCTGCTGATTTTAGTTGTGATTTTGAGCAAAGAGTAGGCAGTCATTGTTTTCATTGCTTTCATTGGAAACACACTGATTTATTGAGCTCTGCAACTCCATTTTAAGAAATACCATTATAAGCGACCTAGTATGCATTTTTCACACATCGCACTACATCACCATGTCACACATTTGTATAGTGTATGCCTAGTGGCTAGTTTGGCACGTAAGAATGAATTGAGCACAGCTGTTTTGTTGTTGTCAGCTGTGCTCAGGAGTGTGTGAGCTGACCAATCAGAGCAGACTGGGTATTTGGGAGAGGGCGCCTTAAAGAGACAGGAGCTAAAACAAAGGGAAAAGAGCGCTGCAGCAGTAGACGGTAGGGGAAAACTGATGTGTTTTTTGAGCATTAAAGCATGTAAAACTATTCTAGCAGTAACCCAAAATGAAAATGACTTCTGTAAAAACCCACAAGGTCTCTCATAAATACTATAAACATTCAAGTACTGTGGTGGATTTAAAACTCTGTTCAATGCTGTTAGAGAAACACGAGCAGGTATTTAGCTCACTCAGAGTGATGCAGGGAAGATAAAAGGAACAAAAGGAAGGACAGGGGAGAGAAATACAGCAAAGACCGAGTGTGTCAAATGTATAAATGATTACAGTGGTAAATCCCTGCAGGGGGCTATTATATTGAACTGTGGGCAGAATAACAAACAGTGACTGTGACTGGTTGTCTGTCAGTTTGTCTGTGAACTGTTGCCGTGCCCTTGGGCGTCCTGAAAGACACTGATAGTATTATTAATTCTTGTGACAGGTCTGCAGCCGAAACTCGCTCCGAATTCAAACCTTTTATCTCGTGTGTGACAGCAATTGATAAGACTAATACCTCCCAGTGCATGGCTGAATAAAATATGTCACTTGGTCTGCTGACTCTGAAGTTACAGACTGCTTGTTCTCGAGTTATTAATGCAAGAATAAAGTTACAGTAATATCACTCGTTGTCATTTTATAGTTACTGCTCCTCTGATCTGATCCTAATAGCACTGATGTTAGAGTTAAGGATAATGGTGTCATCCGCGTTCAAAAGCTTCAAGTGCTGTCTTCCCCCCTTTTACTTTGGCTTTTTAATTAATAGAAGTGCTGGGAAGGCTTGTCAGGTTTGTTCCATAGCGTGGCAGGAGAGTGATTTAAATGGGGCTCAGAGCCAAAAAACAAAAAGCAAGCATCATTGTCAGTGTCAGATAAAGAGGGCTGTAGCTGCTCAACAGGAGAGAAGACAAACAACAAAAGAAAGAGAAACAGACGTGAATAAAGAAAGTTAATCAGTGAGTTAACTTTTTTGCTCACCCTAACCATGTTATTAGATGCTTAGCACCATGTTGATCAGTTGAAAGTGCACACTTTTCTCCAAAAAATCTGTCCTCCCAAAGAACGTTAGTTCCTCCCAGAAGCCTTTTTAAGTTGGTAATTAATCCTTCATCCCAGAAACAGTGTCACTGTAAACACACAGGCTTCCTAGCAATTAGCACAAACAAGTTCATTGTTAAAAGAATCCATTTTTGGTGTCTACTGTTCCTTGTTGTTAAAGTACAAAACAACATTTTGTTAGTGGTTTTGTTGCTTTGTTGGAGCTGAACAGTTGCATGATGTTCCCTTAAATTCAACCAGCTTTGTATCACTACATTGTTCGTAGTTTATGCAAATGAACAATGGTAAACTTGTGTCATCTGGCAGATTCTAGATCTGTTGTATCAACTACAGATTGTGTCTGTGGATGTGGCAAACAAAGTGTGGAGCGACAAAGAGTAGTTAGATCGAGAGCAGGAGCGTCTCACTAAACTCTGAAATAGGCAGTGCTGATAAACTATAAACCAAGATTTTTTTTGATTACAATGCCTATTTTTTGCCTACAATGTTTCAAGAAACATCATTTAGTGTACTGTTTAGCTGCAATAGAGAAAGATCGTGAACCGGAAGTTGCCGCCATATTGTTCCTGCACTGTGAAAACGGAGGCTGAAAACACTCCGACCGAACTGTAAAACTGGGACGTGCTGATCCATAATACTGTTAATTGTCTATTTCTCGTAGGGCTCGGCGATATGGCAAAAAATACAACTATTTGATTGATATTTATCACGATATATAATTTGATCATGCTGCCAGTTTGAAGACTATAATGACTGAAGTCTGAAGAAACCAGAGGGTTTATTATTTGAACTTAAGAACAGTTTATTAACAAAACAAAAAAAACGTAAGGTAAACATTTAACTCTGTAAAAAATATTTACCTGGCTAAGTAAAATTTTTACAACTCTCAAATGTTTTAGAGGTAGAAATCTGAGTAAAAAGTGCAAAATTACATAATGTAAACATTTAACTGTACAAACATCTGCCTTGTTACTTTATTAATGTAAAAAAAACTAACATAACATGAACCTTTGGCAGGGCAGCAAACATCTCAAATGTTTATACAACCTCGACAAAAAAGAGGATCACGACAAAAAAAATATCAAGTAATACTGATCATGCAGTGTTTCCCACACATTAATTTACACAATAGCTACATTGGCCGCCACTTATTGATTTCCTATTTTTGGAGCTGTGCTTCCCATTCTCACTTACTCAAGACAGCGCACCCGTCAGGGAATAGCTGTTATATACTCCGATACAGTGGATGGCGATGTGCTTTTTAGTCTGCCGGTTAAACCAACGAAGAAGAGGGGGTGCATTTAATGCTGCTGGCATGACCCGAACTTCCTCTGCAAAGAAGACTGCTGGCCTCATCATCGAGATCAAGCCCCCAGGAAGAGCACTAGACCTTGAAGCCAGTTTTCATAATGACCAAAATGTGTAATTACATTTTCGCATGCCTCACATAGTCTCACAACCCCTGCAAATGACTCGTTTTACTGTCAGAATTTGAGCCAGTCTAGAAGTCTAGAAGAGCCGTCCAATTAAATAAGTGCATTATAGTTGTTGTAGGTTTTCTACCTTTTGAGCAAACTGGGATACTGTAGCAATTTTTCTCTGTTTTCTCTGGTCACGTAGCAACAGTTTCAATAATATTTCTTGCTACTGCAGAGACAGCCCAGATTGATGTTTGATTTCAAGCTGTGATATACTTTAACTATTCACTACAGTCTAAGTGCAAAGTGGGCTGCAGTGGGATGAAAATGAATTGAATGTTAAAGCTCAGCACATATATTACGATGAAATATAATGTATGTTTCCCTCTTAATGAGCGTGTATGGTTAATCAGTGGCCAGTAATGTGTCCCGATCTCCATGCTGGATCTGCCCTGCTCTTGACTGGATGCCAGTAGACAATGATGGGAGTGCATTATCCCAGTATAAGTGCCAAGGCATAATTTCATGACTCTCAGAGCAGATATTTTTTTGCAAACTGAGCTAGAGTGCCATCATCTGTTTCATTACTCCCATGCCTGCGATGGAATCTAAAAAGTAAATTTTATTCCCCATCCCCTCTCATTGTTGTTCAAAAAGCGGGACAACCACTGAATAAACAGCCCAACACCCTGCCTGTTTCCAGCTAAAAATCATCCTAACAGCCATGCCTGTGTTGACACTTCAGGCCAATCAGACAGACTGCCGCTGTCTGTATGACAACTGATATCTGCAGGGCCCAGCTTGTCTCTTTCACACAAGGTCTCCTGACAGCTCTTTTACCGGATTTACAAGGATCCACAGTGAATCTTCCTGCAGGCCTGAGGGCAGGGGGTTGTACATTAGAGGTATCCTGCAACTCCTGGCAACTTCTTTCTTCCTTAATTCCTGTTTTGAGCAGTGCTTAATTAGATAATGGATGCTCAACCTGCATATGGATCAAATCTAATGTATTATATATGCATGGAGCTTTACTAACCACTGATGGAACAATCCCAACGTAGATGAACCTGAACTTCTGTCTGTGAAATGTTACTTAGAAGCATTTGCACAGATGACATCAGCAGCAGCAGCCTTTTAGTCATCTCGAACCTGTTTTGTCATAAAGAAGTATTCTAAGAATATTTTTAAGGAGTTTTATTTATTATTTATGATTATTTACTTTGAAAGTGAGTGTGTCACAATTACACAGAAAGGACCCGCAGGACACACAGGCAGGCAGGTGGTAAAACAAAACGTGAGCTTTAAAAATTGGCAAAAGAAAATACAAAAGTAGTACAAAAACTAAGGACAAACCAGAATACCATGAGGGAGAAATCAGACTGGGAGGAGCACAGGAACACAGGAGGGAAGCATAACACTGGGAACACTGGGAAGTAGAAAACGACAACAAGACACAAGAGGATATAACTACAAAATAAAACATAGCTACCCAAAAACTAAAACGATGACATTGTACAAGTCGGCATGTTCACATGCAGAATTGAAGGTTGAAGTTACGGGTCATGCATATTTTAAATTTCGGAAGCATTGCTGATGTAAACAAAGTTTGCATTTGGATCAAAGATAGTTAAATATTTGCTGCTTTTACTGTTGATATATTGTTACATTATCACCTGGCCACTATTTGTTATTTAATGACATGTATTTGTTTCAGTTTAATAAAATAAACCACAGTTAATACACATTCTTCTCTTTCTACCAAACAAGAAGAATGAGTGTGAATGTCTCTGCAGCTGATGTACAGAGGATATTTATACGAGCTTCTGCTTCATTAATTAGTTTTCTCTTGTTTTTATCTTTTGTATGTGAGTTAATGGAAGCAACAACACTTTGTTTCTCATTAAAAAACACAGTGAGAAGCAGTTTGTTGTGGGCCTGTATATATGCAGCTTGCTATTCTCTCCTCAAACTCTCCTCTCTTTCTGTCTCTCTTTGAAAGTCACAAATCCTTGGAAAACATAACTCTTTGTTCTGATCCTCTTGTTGAAATACTGGAGGTGTGGACTGAGAGAAATCAAAGATCATGACAACCTCCGACGACTTCACTTTGTTGTAATTTAACAAGACATGACTGCTTTGATCTCTGGCATACTGCAGCAACCAAAATATTCACGCTGAGCTTGATGAAGACAAGGTTTCTGCTAAGTACTGATCCGTTGCTCTTCTCCACATTGTTATTAAGCTGAGTGGACAGTTTCCTCATGAGCTGGTGGTGGAATTACATTGAATTAGATGTTGTAGAGACAGGAATGTTGACAGAGGTAAAACGAGGATAGAGAGAAGGTTAGGAAGTATAATTGATTGGTTCTGACTGAGCATGTGTCAGTGCTGCTCATCCCTCAGTGTCTGTATTAACTATGACAACACAAACACACTTCCTTTCCCTTACAGATTCACAGATTTACAGATTTTCAATTCACACCTTTTTCTCCCTCTGTCAGATTTACCCCCTTCAGTCTTTCTTCTTCTTCATCTCTGTCGCTCTTTCTTTCTTTCTCTCAATTTTTCTCCCCCCTCCTCCCTCCATAGACAGCAGTGGCACGCTAAACGCTGTGAGGAATAGGTGTTACTGTGCAGTGTCTGCTCAGCTCGGTGCCTTTGATCCATGTTGTAATCAAAATCACCTAACTGTGCCCTGAGGCTGATGTCATGGTGGGCTGACTTTTACATACCCATATCGTATGTGCACACACACACACACACACACACACACACACACACACACACACACACACACACACACACACACACACACACACACACACACACACACACACACACGTTAACACCTTACCAAGCCATTTAAAGCCACACTAACACACACAGCCATGGAAAGCCTCTCTGTGTCTCATCGTTTAAGTAATTTTCCAAGCAATAATCCTAATGTATATGAATGAATATCAATAGGTTTCGGAGTGTTTGCTGACGTCACCTTGGGTTTTAGAAACTTGGCAATTTAATAGCGCAAATGATGAATTGATTAATGGAGGAAATGATCTGCAGATTTTTCAATAATGAAAATAATTGTTAGTTGAAGCTCTGATAATATAAATCAATCCTCATTCTGCAGCACTGTGTGTAATACACTGCAGATAAAGATGTGGACTCAAAGGCAGGACTCATAGGCTGAGCAGCTGAAAGCAATCAATCACTTGCTCTGTAAAACATTAGATGTGGAGTACAGCAACAGGTAATCAGTCACAGTGTAAACAATGCAGGCAAGGGGGAGGCAGCACCTGGAAAGGATTGTGGTCAGGATCAGGCAGCCATGGATCAGGAAAGTAGGCTGGAACGCTAAGACTGGGTAGTACAGTATGCCGGGTTCAGACTACATAATATTTTTGTCTGTTAAGGTGGTGACCATGTGAGATCGGATGATATAGAGCCATAAATTCTTGCCGTTACATTACCAAGAGACCCAGGACACAAAAATGTTATTAAACAATCGCGTCTGAAGTGGTGTGCATGATGCAGCCTAAAACAGAAATAGAAATAGTTTCCGAGGGATGTAATTATCCATGGATCCGGATTGATGTATCAATTCAATGGTTAATGATCGAATGGGATCGATGCAAATTGAAAAACATCAATCCATGTCATCAGTTTTAGGATGACACACATTTTTCTGGCTTGTCTGTGTCACCTTGTCCTAAATATTCAAACAGTGCTCCTCCCAGGCAGGTAATGGCATGCAACCAAGAACAATGCAATGAGAATATTTACTCCCCTCTCAGGAATAAATCAATAAACGGTTTGGAAATATCGTGGATTTCAGAGAAAAGATGAGTCAACAGACAAACACGTCTGCTAACTTGTTGCTCTCGCTAGGCCAATATCACCTGTTCATTTTCAACAATGTTAGGCTGAAAAAACACGCATGCAGGCTGAATCTCAACCATGATCGCCTGTCAGGAGTCCAAATAATCAATATAATATTGTATCGTGCTTAAAAACTGGTTTCACAGTCCCCGCTCTCAGCACTAACATTATTCTTCTTTTGCTTCGCCATTTTCACAGTCGTGCATGAAAGAGCACCTCTGTGCTCATATTGGTCAATGCCACGACAATGTCTACTTTGATGGGCTACACAGGTTAAAAGATTAATTATTGCGTCTAACGTGTCTATCAGGTCAGGCTAACATCTGGATGATGTCATGGAGTCTAAACCTGGCATTACATATGCTGGCTGAATGGGGAAAGAGGGCTAGTATGTATACAGGGAAGCCAATGAGAGACTGGGGAACAGGTATTCTGGTGTGTGAGGGGATTAGGTGACCGAGCGTGCTGGGAACACGCTGAGGGCAACTAGGGCAGGTGAAAAATCAGAGGGGGGTTTATCACTGAAAAAACAGGAAAATGAGCAAAAATGACTAACCGGAGTACTGTAGGCGTCGTGACAAATACCCACAGTGTGTTCCTGTATTAAGCTGTCATAAATGTCCCACTCTGAATGAACATCTGAGCTTCAGTTCCCAGCAGTCGTCAGCGTTTGTGAGGGAGGAAGCTGACACAGTAAGCGTGTATTGGTCACTGCATTGGCAGCTCCTACTGCATGGTTGGCTTCTCTACCCAGGAAATAAGAGGAGCTTGAACTTGCAATTTGTATTGGAAGAGAAACACAGTAGTCTGAACCTTGCATCTAAGCGACAAAACAAATGGGGATGAGAATGAAAAATAATTTATGCATGCTGATGAGTTCTGTGCAATAAACACATGCAGCAACAACAGT
Organism: Pagrus pagrus; assembly: GCF_965226575.1. Lineage (NCBI taxonomy): Eukaryota > Metazoa > Chordata > Actinopteri > Spariformes > Sparidae > Pagrus > Pagrus pagrus. Next base: position 21,949,385 of record NC_140188.1, on the reverse strand, counting down.
TCTCTCACTCGGTTATATCTGCATTTGTAGTAGTGGTGTGGGGGAAGAGGGACTGTGTGCGTGTGTGTGTGTGTGTGTGTGTGTGATTTTGTATCCATATGAAGGCCATATAATTGACTTCCGTCTCCATGGAGATGTGAATGACTGCAAAAGCTGCAAGTGCGAGGCTCCGTCGTGTGGGTTTGTCTAATGTGTGTGAGGTGTGCTTGTTGGAGGTTTCATGTGAATTTTTGCTTTGTTTGGTGCAAACTGTGGTATTAAATAATGCAGTGTGTGGAAAGTTTACTATTTTATGTCTTGAAGATGTACATACAGAAAGTTCTGGTTCAGCGCTGGAGAGAATCTCTTTGTTAAAGCTGAGATCTGTGGGTTTCTTTTCAATACCAATATTTTCTCACTTGGTCAGTCTTTTCTCTTTGATAGCTTTATCTCTCTTTCACACACCAAGCCATAAATACACTCATACACACATCAGACAATTTTACAATCACATATCTTTGCAAACACACAGACTATAAATACACACTCTTTCACAGTGAGCATTCAGATCGATAAGAGTGAGTCTTGAGTAGAGCAGAGATGAATTAAAGGGAGATTTTGTGTGTGTGTGTGTGTGTGTCTGTGTGTGTCTGTGTGTGTCTTTGTTAAAGATGGTGAGTGAAAAAAAGAGGGTGTGATATGAAGTGGGTGAGCAATTGAGAGAGCTATATGGACAGACGTTCAATCCCACACAGTGAGGAACTCCCTCAGCTACTTCTTTAATATGGCTAAGATGGATTTGTTCTCCTTCTTCTTCTCCTCCCCTTACCCATCTGGTTTTTGATGAGTGTCAACATCAAAGCTGACACAATGAAATGCTCCTGAGGAGAGCCTTGACCTGTGATGTTCGCTGTGCTCGTCCTCATGCGGTGCTTAGAAGCAGTTGTAACTTTAAACCTGCTGTAACACAGCATCATTAGTACCTGTCCATTAAAGGTAGTGGTGTTGCTTCAAATGTCCATTAAAGCTCCTAATGTGAGGAAAGTGGGGAGTCTCATGCAGGAGATCTGTCATGAGAATGAAGACAACTGAACCATGTTGATGTGGAAAGATATATAACCTGTAGACGTTTAAAGACGGACTGAGAAGCACACTGACAAGATGGATGTAATAACTCCATCCTCATTACTTTAAGTGAGAAGCATCAGCTCATGTTTTACCTTTCTTGGCTTCGCTGTAGTGGCTGGCAGCAGTTTCTACGGGATTCAGCTTACATTTGCAAATGCAGTCTCCTGTCTCTATATATGTGACTATGCTATACGTTTTGTGATGGATGTAATGATGGTGTTGTTCATTATTAAAGGATAAGTTCACCCAAAAAGGTTTCGTAATCCACAAAACATTTTCTTTGTGTAACACAGCAAAACAGTGTTACAGCATTCTCCTAAACAGCTTGTTTTAAACAACTTCAAAAAGCAAACAAAATTGCTCCATACCGCTCGTCCAGCGTAATCCACTTTACATATTTGCTACAACATAAAAATGTTTTATGTTTAGGCACTCACAGCTAAAAGTAAAGATTTTGGTCTTGCTGTAATATTGAAATTATCTCTATAGTTAATAGAAGCATGGGACATGGTGTATTTATCTAATTAAAATTTAACCACAACCCACAATGTTTCCCAGACCTTTAACCAAAGTGCTTTCATTGCCTCAGACTAACCACAAGCCGGACCTGGGATGCTACTTTAAAAAGATTGTAGGGAGCAGTTACATTTTCCAACAAAGAGTTAATTGGGAGAAACACGTCAGCGATATATGAATGTGATTTCGAGGTGGGGCGGTAAGAACGTAACAAGGTTGAACTGCCAGGAAAGTTTTCAGTGGTGCCTGAAAATGTGTAGCTGTATAAACATTACAAATCTTACATCAAGTTGAGTGATATATTTTTATTTTACTTTATTGTAATAGATCGATTTCAATCTTCCAAGCGGGGCAGGAGCGTGTCAACACACTCGTACACTTTGTGAATGGTAGCAACAATGAATGTCCCCTTTGACTCTCCTGGTCCTGCTCTTCCTTTGTAATTATCCCCACTTTCTTATTTCCATTTACTTTTTCTCCATTTCTATGAGCATGGGTTGATGTGTGTTCCCTAAGGTGCGCTGTGTGTCGATGTGTATATATATGAGCCTAATGCACCATGGTATTGCTGTTGTTATATCCTCAGCACAATCATTTTTTGGATGAGAGAGAAACAAGCAAAGAGGTCAACACAGGCCCAATAGAGATTACATTTTTAATGATGCGATATTGCTTGTGGAAAAAAAAGGATTTTGGGTTCATTAGTGTTTAGCCAGCCTGTGCAGTGTTAATTAGTTAATACTACTAAACAAGCACTTCTGAACCAAAGCCTAATTTATCACACTCACTCCTGAGAATCTGGTAAACATATTACATAAACACCTGCAAAACACAAACACAGCAAGAAATGTGTGTCCACATTAACTTTGCCTTGAGTACATATTACAGTTATTAACCATTACACTGCCTCTGGGAGGCGGCAGGTGTAGTCTGGTGAAATGGGAAAAGTTGAAATAATGAACTTCAGCCATGAGATGGTGAAAAAATTGTGCTGCAGGAAGCATTACAAATTAGATCTGCTGTGATGACACAAAGCCGATGCATTTTGATCCAACAGCATGATAATAATGTGCAACATACTTAGAATATTACTCGATTTCGTAACCAGTTAAATTGATGACAGCAGCCTATTATAGAAAATGAATCTAGGACAATCCCATTTTAACAAGGTCAGTGCATGTGCAAGGGTGAAAATAGGAGTTCAAAGATTTAGGTCTTCTGCGCTTTTAAGACTGTTTCAGCAGGAACAGAGGTTTTACACAGGCTGCAGCAGCACTCATGCAGAAATACAAACCTGCTTTCAGTTTGATGAGATAATGGATAGGACCGAGTGGGCAAATCTAGGTGGCTGAATGCTGACAAGATCTTACTTTGCAAAAAAGTTCTCACATCTGAGGTGCAAAACTCAAATTTCATCAACTAGAAGAACCCCACACCCCTACCCAGGGATCATGACTTGCTGTAATAGTGAAACCTGAGCGAGCCTCTCCAGATCAGGTTCTGTGGTGGTGATGATGAAGCTGAACTTCTATCCTCTTGTCACCCTCTCACCACAGTTTTTTGTGTAAAAAAGAGGGATCTGCAGACTTAAAAGAGCAAACAAGAAATATTTTTTCTGTGATGGGCAAAACCTGAGACAGACAAAGTGAAACTGAGAGAGAAAGGAGGTTCTTCTACTGTAAGGTGACAGCTGCAGTACACCATACTGTATATTGTAGGTGGATGGAGTCAGGGCTGCTGCAGTGTGGTGCAAGGCAGAGTGAGTGGTGATGTTGTGAATAATGCAGGATGGAGCGGTCAAGCTGGGTTTACTGAGTGTGGTTATAGTCTGCATGAACTAATTCACGGCTCACATGCTGGACTGATGGAACAGTGCACGAGGAAGCTGCATTTGGTCCTCTAAGTGATGCTCAGTGCAGATTAAGGAGAATGTTTTAATAGTGGTCCTGAAAGATAGGAGTTTTTTTTTCTGCTACTGTATTTTGTCATTAACACACTATTACACTTGTGGTTTATCATGTAAATAAATGATGTCGGGGTTGCATGAGATTAGGGCAGCTTAGTCATCATTTTTATATATTTCTTCACTGAAAATGACATGCAGAAATTACCATAGGTGGCAAAAAATCCACATATTGCTTACTCAAGTAGAAGTACAGCTACTTGTGTAAAATAAGAGTCTGGTAAAAGTAGAAGTACTGATTCAACTTCCTTACTCCATGTCCTGAGCACACCAACAAAGTAAGAAAATAAAATCCAGGCGGAGGGCTGTCTGCAGATATGAGACATGCACAAACCTTTTCTCCCCTTTCGAGTCTCCCTTTTGTCTGTTTCCGTCTTGCTATGTCTGCTGTGCGTGATATGTGCTGATAGGTTGAAATCAATCTTGCGATGTTGGGAAGGCAGCGTGCAATGACGCAAAATAAAAATAATTGATAATTCCCCTAAAATACATCAAAAATAAAGTAGTGAGCCTTTTTTTTAAAATGTGAGGAGTAGAAAATGCAGGGGGGAAAAGTAAAAAGTTGTCAGAAAAATAAATACTCAAATAAAGTACAGATACCTGAAAAATCTACTTAAGTACAGTAACAAAGTATTTGTAATCCATTACTTCCCACCTCTAGAAATTTCCATTCCCACAAAAATGACTCATATCACAATTGCATTATCTATTAAAATAATTGCAATATGATTGTTTTCATGTAATTAAGCCCTACATCAGATTTCCCTTTGAATGTGTGGATGTAGGGCTGGTTGCCCCACATGCGTGCATTGGAAAGTGTTTTGTTTGGATTGCTTATCTTGCAAATTTATTCCAAATCCCATTGTAGTTGATCAAAGGTCATCTTGTTACAATTAATTTAGGACATGCTTTGCTTCATTAACCTTTATTTGTCTTGCGATTGAATGACAGAGCTGAAAACATTTGTTGATCCCTGAAGGCATTTAGTTGTCACACGGCAGTGTCAGATTTAGCTGCTTTGATTGGTGGTGCAGTCTAAATGTCAGACGGTGACCTTGTTCTTATTGTAACATACAGTCGTGTTAATTAATAATACAACATACCAACGTACATAAAATGTTCAGAACACAGCAAATCTTGTCCCATGACGGTTGAGTTCTTTGAAGTTTTTCATTAGATAAACACAACAAGCAAACAAAGGATACATTATGCTGCTTACTGTGTGTTCAATATGTCGGGAAATTACTATCAGTGGTGTCAGCATAGAAAAAAGAAACCTTGTTCTTTTATTACTACGAGAGTCTCTCTGACACTGTCACCTTCTGCTCTTTGAAAGGCTGCAGCTGCGTTTTCCTTCATGAGAACACAAACGCTCTCTTCTCTCTCTTCTGTGTCTCTTAGTCAACACTGATTTGTAGAGCTTTAATTTGTCCCCGGACGAACATTTCCAACAATCAGTTTTATATGATTATTGCAAAACTATGCTAAATGAGAAAGGTGGCTTATTTTATTTTGAGCGTTTATTGCCGCAATAAAACAATGTAGTAATAACATCCATAAAATGGCAATAAGTAATATTAATGTGCTAGAGACTCAGCAGGGCTGATCTCTCCTCTGAGGGAGCTGTGCTTATATATTGTACTTTTTATGGCCCACAGCAGTTTTATGACATTTATTAAACTGTTCATTTTAACTGCCTGTGTACTTGTATGGTACAGTATGTGTGCATGCGTGTCTGTACCCTTATCTATGTTTGCGGCGTGCATGTGCGTGTGCAGTCAAGTCTATAAACCAGTAACTTAGTGAAAATCCATCAGAGCGTTTCTGATCTACTGTTCTCGGGGATTTTATTGATCGCGCCCCACACACTGCAGCTCCCCAACATACACACTGATGGCTATAAAATCTGCTGGCGCTGTCTTTTCTCCACCTCCCGTGTAAATTAAATTCAAGCTGTACACTTTGGTGTGTGAATGTCAGTGCTGTGTTGTGTGTGGAGGTGAGTGTATGCTTAACTACGTCGGCTGATGTGCATGCATCTGGAAATAAAAGTGTTGGTATGGCTGCGTCTGCACTGTGTTTGTGTGTGAGTGTTTGCCTGCATGAGTATTTGGATGTGCTTCAGAGTGTGTCAGAGTTGTTCCGGTTGCATGATGAAAGGCCCCTAAACGATATCACAGACTATCAGACTGAATACCATCCACTTTAATGACACCTTGTAAACTGCTTGTGTGTGCAAGCCTCAGCAGCATCAGTGTCAGTGCGCCTTTGGGGAAGAAGACTTAAATGAGGTTATAATTTATTGAAAACAGCAAACATCACTATTCATATTATTTTTCCTGGGAAAGTATTGAGGGGAATGTAGTTCTAATTACCTGCTAACCCCAAGATACAACAATTATGTTTCCTTTCCCACAGTAAAGAAGGTCTTTCTGTCTGTAAGGGCACGCTCACATCAGGCATTTGCAGCTATTCTGCTGAGTCTTTTGGATTGTGTTTGCAGGTCAGAGTATTAACAAACTCACGTGATAAACTGCACCTGCTTCAAAGTGCGAGCTTCATTCCTCTTCCATGCAACCAACTGTGGTTTGCTTTATAGAGTGAGTAAGATTGTGATTAACCTAACAAGAAGACACGACCATACAGCAAAACATATGTTCCTTATGAGCATGATATCTATCGCCATATGTTTGCACAGCCAGAAGGAGATGGATGTTGACATTCATATCCAGCAGAACATTATGAGATGAGCTGCATGCTCTGTTCTTTGACAAGGAGAGTGAAAGACTGAAACTCAAAGTGGTTCTCTGTGTATCTTCCAGGATTGTGCAGCTGAATCAGCTGAACAGAAAATCTTATTGGGCAGAAAAAATGGTTGGAGCACATGAATTGATTTAATACAACTGTGTCATAGTGAAAATGGACAAATACATTTTGAGTCAACACAGCTTAGGTCTGCAAAGTATCAGTCAAGGCAGAACTGAACAAAATTTCTATATCTAGCGGAGACGTAGTCTGGAGTTAAGCTCCCAGTATCCTCCATCAGAAGTTTGTCCGACCTTTTCTATAGCTTTTCCAAAACTGACAATCTATCACACCCACTTCATGCATGGTTGGTCGGTCAGCTGTGCAAAGGTGAGAAGGAGCCATGCTTTGATGTCATCACTTTAATTCTTCATCCGTCACACACTTTTTTACACTAAAACGAGCACGAAGTATGTGTTTTTGAAACGTGGGCACACCTGCTCAAAAGAGGCAGTCGACTCCTTCTTCACTGTCAGTACACCAGTTTGCCGTCCTGTTCTGGTGCGTCTCATTAGATGTCACAACACGTTTATTGAATGAGAGCAGAGCTTGAACACAGGCGGATGGAAAAATATTTATGCAGCAACATCCGGAGCTTTAAAACACATTGAGCAGAAAAGGGGTGAAAATTACCACCCGGGGGTCCATGTTTCCATCTGTAGGAGACAACCACGACCTAGAACGTTATTTATAAGGTGACTTCTATAGAGCTCAAAAACATCAACAAGCTTTTTTCCGTCTCTGTTAATACTTTCTGTAACTATTAGTATAATAACTCCATTCACAAGGAGAAAATGTAGCAAATACATCAATATCTAGTGATTCTATGCCAAATGATCCAGGCACACATGGCGCTCTGGCAGTCAGCAGCAGAGTTACAGCATCAGCCAAATTTTGTTTAACGTGCCTTCACATTGAATGTATGGAGTGAATAGATAATCTCAAGATATTTTCAGTTTTAAAAATGATATTTTTAGCCTATCAGCTGTGCATAAGTACCCTGTCATTTACCCCCACAGGCGAGATTATTGTCTGTGTTTCATTTCTCCGTTCCTACAGTGAATTACAATGATTATCTCACTTTATGAAAATGATGATAGTATTCACTCTCTGAGGAGAGCTTGACTCTTGACTGAAAGACGCTGGAGGAAGCTTCTTAACTATCTCTTATTTTTTAGGGACTGCAGTATTTTTAGTCCGAGGCAAATGCTCCTAACTATTCATACAGGCCATAGTTTTCTTCTTGGGGAGTTTAAATCAGAGCAAACTGATCCGAAAACTTTTTTAAAAAGTGTTAAATTTCCGTTCAGACTAGGACTGAAAAGAAAATGTGTTAACAAATTCTTATACTAATATTGTTTTGTTCGAATTGCAATCATTCCCCAGTCTTTTGTGATCTATTAATGTATTCTTTAAGTAAAACTGTACCATCCGCATACTTTAGTTCTCATTAATATTCTATGCACCGTGGTTCCCTTACACCAATGACATCTTTTCATTTTTTGAATGTTAATGACTCAGTGCTGCATTAAAATAATCCTAGTGGGCTCTCTCTGGACCATCTATTCATGTAATGACATGTGAGTTTGAAATCCTGCCTCTCTAATGCAACGGCCATGACCCAGTGGACGAAGGAAATGCTTATCTGTATAAATAATTAATTAGAAACCCGGTCTCATTGTCAGATAGTTATTGGATCAACATTGTTTCCCTGCTATAGGCTGCGTGAATGAATGGGAGGTAATGTCAGGTGGTTTGATTGTATCGCTCACTGTTATTCTCATACTCGCTGACTATAATGCAAACTAGACCCCATGAAATGGCATGATAGTCATGTAGCCTGTGCACATAACAACCCCTTAGAGACTTGTGATATTATGAGTGCTGGTTCTATGTATAGTATGAATTAAAATGTCAACACAGCTCTCAGTCATTTGTCACTTGTGGATATATTTAGTTTAGTGGAAAGAAACTATAATGGTTAGATTTTCACTTTCCATTGAGGCTCCAATGACTTTGAAAAATACTTGGTAAGGTACTTTTGATGATTAAGTAGTGTTAATTAATTATTACTAACCGTACTGACAGTAAATTTCATTTCATTTTGTATTTCATATATGTTGATGATTATATTGTATCATTTTCAAAACCCAATTTTACAAAACAAATACACCAAACTACAAATTCCTTGACTGAATAAGGAGCAAGAGGGGGGGACTTATATTACTGCCCCTTTCTTAATAATAACATAACATAAACACAAGCTCTTTATTCCAACAGTAATCACTGTTATAGTGTTTGGTCAGTAACCCATGTCTCTGCTCCGCCTGCTCATGCAGTAAAAGAGAAAAGATGTTTTACTGCATCCCTGCCCACTTTATTGAAAGTCCATAAAAAGGAGGTCCTGTCTGCTCGGCCAACACACAGAGAGAAGGATCCTCCTGTTCTGGTACCTACACCGTTAATGGTGGAGCAGGGAAAGCTACCAATTGCCAGTGATGTAAAACAAGCATTGAGAGAAACCCCTGAAGAAAAGAAAGAGGCAAAGAGACCAGCCTTGAAACACAGAACACAAACACAAACAGATAGGAGTCATGCAAGTGTTGTGACGTAGAGTGGAGGGAGGGGATTGCTACCAGCAAAACAAACCGGAAGTTAGGTAAAACAACGACAACGCTTACAGCTGTTAATGATAACCAAGCCCCCAGGAGGAGCGCCAGGCTTTGAAGCCAGTTTTCGTAGTGGCCAAACCGTCAGAACCCCCAATGAGTCATTGTCATAAACAAAAATCAAAAATAACCCATTCAGGGTTTAAAATCTGGCTTAGTTAAACATGCATTTCATACAGTAGGTGATGTTGTCAATTGTGAGTTAATTCTGTAGCAATTTACATCTTAATGTATGCTTTCCCAAAATGCTGTTGTTTTGACTCAAGCATGTATGCCTGGTTTTCATTTTAGTGAAAGTGAATGATGCAGTGAAAGATGCCTAATGTCATTATTATTCTCTCATGTTTCTCAAACATGATTAGTTTGTGATCTCTGCTCGATATGATTTCTTGAGACCATGACAAGTGATGACAAGAACAGAAACTGGAGTCACCAAAACAAGTCTGTGTATGAAAATGGTGTGTGCGTGTGCATTCCTCTCATTATGCCTGTTTGTGTGTGAACGTCCCTCAGTGTGCTGTGTGTGAACGTGTCTCACATGTAATCTCCTTTATTGATTGAAGTCTTAATTAGTGTGTTTAATGACCCATCAGGATTAGTTGAACATGCTGCAGATGGACAGAAACATGAGCAGCATCACAACTCTCAGCCTCGTTATTGCTCAGGTATCTGCGTTTTTCTTGTGATTGCTCAGTGGCATCCTGTCAGTGGCTGTTGAGGGAGGTGAGATACTCATTTCAATTCCTCGCTGCATTTTTCCCGCCTCCTTAAGAATTTGAATCTTACAATCTTAGTGTTAAGACCACTTAGATACAGTATCTCTGAGTTGGCTGCAGCCTCAGTTTGTGCACCTTCTTCTGTCCCTGGTCAGCTCTCTGCAGCACAGTGAGTCCCAACAGAAGGAAACAAATCAACCTTGTGTTCCCGTTTTTAACAACATAGACACTGCTCAGGTGGCAGCAGAAAATTCTGCTGAGTTTTCTCTCATGGCCATTGGCCTGGCATACGTCCCTGTCTCCCCTCCTAATTTGTACATTTTAATCACGCACAATGCAAAGTCATCACTGGAAGCAGCAGAAGCTTCAGTCTGTATTATCGTGATGTCTTTACTCCCTGCCAAGAGTCTAAGCTCATCTAAATCCATGTGTAAAGATGGACCTTAATATCCTCTTTTACATCATTTATTATCAAAGTTTCTTATTTTGTCTGCAACTTCCTCATTTGGTTGCAGGGAACAGCCGTCAGAAAGACACACTAATCCCTGTTAAAACTGGATTAGTGTTTTTGTTTGAGTCTGTTAATGGTGGATGTTGCAAGTGGCATCCTTAATTTTAATACATTGTGATTCTGATTTGGCTGTAATTTAAAAAAAAAAAAGAAAAGCCAGTAAAGTAAAAGAAAAATCCGGAGCAACCGACTCGTGCTCAGCCAACAAATAACAGTTAAGCTCAGACTAATTTGGCCCGACATTATGTTTTTTTTTTCGTCCAGCAGATTGTCCGACCAGCTGCTCGTGTAAGTAGAAGTGCAGATCAGCATCTACCATCCAGGCTGAGAGATTTATCCTGTATAAAAAGATGCTCTGGAGTGATACACGTAAAATTGGAAAATCATATTACAGAACCTTCCCAGGTAAATGAATCCAGGCTGAATAAGTCATATAAATCCTCACAACAAAATGCAAGGTCATGAAATCAATAACACTGGAGCACTCACAAATATGTAATGTGTGGTGCGCACACATCCAGTTATGATATATTTTATAGGCACAAAAGCACGGCATCAGTCTGTTATACACACAGAGAGAAACACACACACACACTCACTGAGAGTTATGTATGGAGTCAAATAGACAAATTAACCCTTTTCCATGCCTGAGACCTGAAGGGAAACTCATCTTAAACCTTGCGTGTGTGTTTTGCACCCACATATATCTGTGTATGCACTATCTATAAATACATGGTAGCTTCTATCAATTTATACCACATATGAGCCTATTAATGCCTTGCCTATCTGTATGAGCGCAGATATATGCGCTATGGGCAGCGTAATGAAGCAAGCTGAAAACATAAATAAAATTCCTTGAGGGCTCACATTGCCATGTGGGTCAAACTTCAAATCAACTCTGGGAATCTATTTTTAATGTTTAGAGGAAGGTTTTCACTTTTTCCTTATGATGGCAGGATGTTGTTCACATGCTAGATGGTTAAAGACTTAACATGATTTTGGGTGACATTTAATCCAAGTATGATAGATTTCTATATTAAACGACATATATGTTCGAATGATGATAAGAATTCTTCCCAAAGAAATCCAAAGTCCAGCAGCATGAAACTACTTAAACAAATCATCCACAGGCCTGCGAAGGCAACCGAGAGAGAGACGGGGAAGGTCTAATTTTTCACGTCACATAACAATCTGCTCACATGTGGCCAGTAAAAAAGTGATTAATTTCTCTTAACTGCTACAAATGGTTATATAGATCCCCAAACTTTCCTTTTTTGTTGATTCTGGCGGCCCCTGTAGCACCAGACTACAGAGCAGCTTTTATGTTCAGACTGTTAACTGAGCTGTGACTGTTAACAGTCTGTGACTCCTGACGGTCTCGTTTGCTTATGTAGGTCCTATGGAGGCATCAGTATTCAATTGTGACTGATTCGTAACCAGTTAAAAGTTAAGTGTTGTAGGTTTAAATCAAAGAATCAGAACAAGGGCACAGTGTGTAAGGAAACTTCCACTTCAGGTCATAATCATCCTTACCTGCCGCCATTTTTTTTGCGATCCCGTTGTGTCTGATTGATACTACGCATATGCAACTCTCAACAGAGATGAGAAGGAAGTGAGACGGCTCGGTCCTCCACTTAAAAACGATGTGTTTAATTCTGTTTTTTTTACCACTTCCCAGATCTGGCAGGTGAGTTGCTAGATTTACTAGCCTGACATGGCATTTTACTTACCCTGGGCAGTCGGGCATTCCTTATTGTTGAGCCCTGATAAATCAGTAGTGACACATTTACTATGGTTGGAGACCAGAAGCACACTGACATCTAGCACTATTCCTATAGTGAATTATTTACTTGTGTTCATGTTGCATGGTTGGTTGATGGCATTTTCACTGTGTGCCAAATAAAAGAAGGTCAGTCCATCCATCCTCTCATCCATCCACCCTTCTTTTGGGAACTGAGCCCAATTCAACAGCAGGAAAGCCAAAGTGACAATTTAATATAATTAGTCCATGATTAATGTGCAGAATCCTGTAACACTTAACACAGGATTGCATTACAACTGTATGGTCGCCAAGCTGTGTGTGTGTGTGTGTGTGCTTCTATGTTTGCTTGCAGTCTTTGCTGAAAGGGAATCTGGGATCTTCTAAGAATTTCACTTGGTATTTGTTTTGTTTTGCCTCCAGGCTCTGAGTCATCTAGGTCTACAGTCGAGGTTTGGGGAAATTAAGCCAAAGCTAGCGGCTGTTAAGCACTATGGAGAAAGCATTGATTTTTTTCCCCCTTCTCAAATAAAGAACACCAAACAATGTCGTAATGTTCTGAAACAGTGTTTTGCTGAGCACACGAGGGCCTGTGTAGATTGATCCACTAGCTGCCGGGGGTCTTGCAATATTAACAAGTTCAGAATAAATATCAGGCATCTTGGCCTCTTTGGGTTTGTGCCACTTGTCATTTTTAAGGAGTTACCTTCAAGCCTAACACCACTGTATGCTATAAAGTCCTTATTCTTGATCTCAGCAGAAATGTATTGACAGAGAAGTTGAAAAGCAGTTGTTTTCAAACAGAAATGTATGGGAGAAAAGTTTTATCCACTCCTTTGTCAGCACTTCCTCCACTGTCTGTCCTTAGTTTGCACTTGAAGTTGCTGCAGATCCCCACAACAATATCATAATCTTCTGCAGAATGCCCCTGTGTTTTTGCAATTGTTTGAAATACTTCGGATTCCCATCATCACCTCTGAAAATTGAAGGGAAATTGATTTGTGTGAGAGGCAGGTGGGACACTGTCTTAAAATGATGGATATGCGCTTTGTTCTATCGCCGCAACGAAGAGTGAAAGGAAAAATAATAGGAAAAAAGGGTGGCAGAATTACCCGACCGGCTGCCAAAAAGATTCTGTAGTGTAATGGATCTTGGTTTGGGGAAATTGCTTGTCCTTTCTCAGATGTACGGGCTTTACATAGCTTTGGAAACCAGTTTGTCTCTGTTGCTGAACAGCAAGGCCACTTGACAACAAATAGATCAGAGACTTTGGCAGAATGATTCAGGCCTGAAATGTGAGGATCTTTTGCCCACGCAGCCACTCTGAGTCACTGCAGGCACATATGGGGTTGTGCTTGGTGGTGTCCTTCTCTAACTATTCAAGTGCTGGTGATACTGCCACATACATGATTGCATCTGAATCATCTTAAACATGTTTAAACATCCTCTCAGCCTGTCATCAGTGCCTCTCCTGTCGTGATCGAACACACTACAAGAACAAAATTGCAGTTGTACAAATACATGCCGGGCTTGTCTCGTTGAGCGTGAAGCTAATTGTGGGTAATTTGCATTTTGAGTACCTAACTTAATGCAAATTTGCCTCAGGAGAAAAATCAAGAGGTGTATGTATACTTTACATAACAAGGGGACCGCCAGGACAGCAGTTCTGTTCCAACAAGGCTGAAACGATGGAAGCAGCTACATAATAATCCAGAATGGGTCCCAGTGGTATGTTTTTACTGTGGGGGTTGAATTACGCTACACTATATTTAGGTTCTTTATTATTCTCCGAGTCATTCGTCATGTCCAGGTAAGCTTCTGTTGATTTGTTTTCATCAACATGGCGTGAAGGTTTAGAATGGATGATTATCTGCTTCAGCAATGGACAGTAAAATTTGTCAGAGAAAGTCAGTATGATTTTGTTAGCGTTAGATTATTACAGCTCCCATGAGCCTCAGCAATGTGGTCGCCATCAAAACCCCATCAGAGCTGTAGTTCAAGAATGCTGACATACTCACCAGCTGCAGCTTATGAGATGTTAATGCGGAGATGTGTTCTATGAGCGAATAATACTCAGATACACAGTGAGAAGTGATACGGCAAGGCCACACATTGAAATATATCACAGGTACGGTAACACGTGTATGCACTGATATGGGTGCTACAGTATGTGTTTACTCTACAGATGTGTGGGTTGTTGAAGCATTGAGCCAAGAGCGTCATATTCTCTGTATCTTTCTATTTTTTGTCAGGTTTCTTTTCTCACGGTGACAGCAGGAGGCGTTGAGAAACAAGACTAAAAGAGACACAAATGGGTGTTAATGTATTTCATTTCCATATGCTGCATAGCCATTCATTAGCAGCATCCACCAAGGGTACAAATGCTGTGCAGCAATGCATATTTGCATCATCCAGCGCTGAATCAAATGCTAAAGCATACACATGCACACAGGCACCGCAAAACTCTCCATACTCACAATTAATGCTCTCGTCACAGTATATATATTGCAGCCACAACTGGGAAGGTGTCAAAAGACTGATTGGCTGAAAGTGTACTCCCCCCCCCCCCCGGCTCCCATTGGCACTGTAATCTGGCCTTGCTTGCTGGGTGACAGCTTTTATATTACTCCTATACACAGGCTGCATTACTCTGCCTGTACGTAGGCTTTGAGAGTCCCCCCCTGCACTTCTTCACTCCCCACCCCCCACCCACTCAGTGCTCAGGCTTTGATAGGCATGAAATAGCCCCACTGCTGAGATTGCTCCTTAGTTTGGCTCGTACAGACGCACTGGTACAGACACATACAGTACAGGCACAACATGCAAGCAGGTGCAAGTGCATGTAAAGCTGAGCATGTGCACCCACCATATACTGTACACAAATGTGTTCATATATTTATGTATGCATGATTGCATAGGCACATCCACAGGGCCACACGCACATATAGATTGCTTTATTTTCAAAAGAGACTTTTCAAGAATAATGGTCGCGATTTTAGTATGAATGTGTTTTTCTACTGAACTTCAGTAGGCAGGGTCTTTGGGCAAAAGGTGATTGACTGTGCTCTGGGGCTACAGCCTGCAAGATATTGCAGCACAGGAGATAACAAGGTAGATGTGAGGGGAGGAAATTTAATGTGTGTTGTGTTTGTTCAAACAAGTCACGAATATAAAGTTTATTTTTTTAACAAAGGCTACGCAGTTTTGAAAACAGCTGCACATGGGAACATGACTTCATTTTCTGTTTTCAGTTGCACATTAATACACGTTTGCTCCACTGAGTGAATTATGTTGAATGTGACATTAAGTCAGAATAAAACTACAATGCCCAAGTTCTTTGAAAATGAAGGAACATGTCACCTGTTAATACATCTTTTTTGGTTGGATGAATTCATTGTTGATTTTTGTTGATTTTCCAGCACAAAGGACCTCCTTGTGTGATTATTAGTGCAGCCATTAGAGGTTACAGTGAAATAATTCAGGCGAAATAGCATAAAGAGCGACAAAGTTCACTTGAGACTGCTGTTCATGTCCAGTGTGAAGCTACATGTCAACAACATGTTAACTTACTTATGTGGTGAGGTTACATGACATAATGTACGTACCTTAACTTAAGTTACATATGCAATGTATGTTCATTCATAACTGAAGTTGCAGAAGAAACACAGGGATTTTAACCCGAACCAGTGTTTTCCTAAACCTAACCAAACTGCGACCGTATGACAAAGGTTCTTTTTATTATTGCTGTTGTTGTTGGTGGTATTATGTGTGAGATTACAAGAGGTCTAGTGAACCACTCAGTACTTCTTATTAAAAGAGCAAAACAATATACAAAAATTGCATTTAAATGTATTCCAGAGCATTTTATTTGAACTGTAGGTTAATAAGGCTTCAGGTGCTAACAGGTGCAGGAGAGCAGATTGCTATGGCAACTCCTTAATGTTGAGAAAAACGAATTAGTTGTCGAGTGAATTATTGACTGCGAGTGAGCAGTTTTCTATACATGAGTTCCAAAGTAATAAGCGAATTTCAGAGTACGATGGGAAATTGACAATCAGTCAATCATACTATGAAATCAATCGGTATTTCGTCAGTATTACCACCAGATACCGATACTGGATTGGATTGGTCCCAATGCTCAAAGGTATTATCCTCATGCTTGACTGACCTGATGTAGCTTTTGTTCAGTCTCTCTCACTGATTGATGATGTGGGTAATGACAGGTACATTTGACTTGGAGACGGAGGAAGGAGCTGATTGCTTAATCGCTTAAAGTCAATGCAAGAGGATAACATCCCCAGGTGCTGTTTCTTCCCTTTCCCCTTTCCTCCTTAAATGGCAGAATGGAGGAACATGTGTTAACAGAATTAGTATAAAGGTCAGGGGGAGGTGAGTGTCAGCCAATCACAGAACATCTGTCACTGTTTTATCTGCCCCCTTGAGCTCTTTCTTCCTCTTCTTGTCCCTGTCGCTGTCTTGCAGGTTCAAGAGTTGGATCTTGTTCAGTAGGTAGTAGCTATCTATATCTCTTAGTGCTGATTAGTGTGAGTGTGATTGATTCTCTCTCTCTTGGTGAGCTGAAGGCAACTTCATCTCTCTAATTTCCCCCCTAACTGTGAGTAAATCTCTATTTTAATTGGCACATCATTAATGACAATACCAGTTTCCCTCAAGAAAAAGTGTTTTTTTTTTATCTTTGGCTCCCTGGTGCAGTTTATCAACATCTCACTAGCGAAGTCTTTGTCACCCTTTGGATCTTTTTCTCTTCCGCCTTTCCCCTCATATAATTTTCCATCAGATCGACATATTTTCATGAAAGCTTTCACAGTTATGACATTTCATTGAAGATGATACATTTCAATCCGAACTTTATTGATAGGGTGAATAAAGCGTCATAGTTGATATCTTAGCTGATCTGTTTCCTCTTTTTTTTCTTATCAATCATCACAACTATCCCCCTCCCTTGATTACTGAGTCAATTAAATATGGAGAGATAATTAGTCCACACAGCATTATAAGTATCTACAGATGGTTCTCTTTTCCTCTGACGTGAAGTCATTACCATTGTACTACAGAAGATTTTATGCAAAATTATTACATTTCGGTATGACTAATTATGAATTTGTGCGTCTGATTCCCTCTCTCCGAATTATGACTAACTACACAATCGTGAATCTGGAGAGTCTAATGACTTTCTGCTGTGCGTCTCTTCTTCGCAGACCTCTAACAGGACTTGGCCCATTTATTCCATCTCATGATGTTAACTCAGCAAAGATGTGTTGAGGAATTGAAAGAATCTGACATTGAAGATGTTTAGAGGAGAACAAAAGAAAAAACAAGTCAGCAGCAGCAATGAGACAGAGGATTTTTTTTCCCCTGCCAAACTGCTGCGTTAATCAGGCACCTTGACAGACCTTCAGAGTTGAATATGAGATGGGTGTGCGCAGTGGAATAGTTGCAGAGAGTTTTCATGTTTAAAAGATGATGGCTGCAAGTGGGAGGTGAAAAGAGAGCGAGAGGATGGAGGATTGTTGGTCTGTGTGAGAGGAGGAGAGGAGAGTACAGCCAGTGTATGTTGATGGTTTTCTGCATATGGTTTAATAAACAACAATCCATGTTTGATTATTAAATTGAATTAAACTGAGCTGGAGTGACAGGACAGACACAGACACCCACAGCAACTACATTTCACTTTAGGCATTAAGCATATTGAGTTTACCTGTAAATGTACTGTATACATAACATCACCTTGTCTTGCCTTGCCTACTGTAGGACAAAAATAGTAACAGCGTGATTGAGACAGATATAAAGACAAAGCAAAGGCAGATTAATTTACGACATGAGATCACACTGACTCACAAGGCTGATTGTTAAGGGAAAATAACATCTGCGATAGAGTGGGATGTGACAAGTACAGTATATAGTTGGGAGACTTTTAAAACTTAAAGATGATAGACAGCGAGTAGGAGAGAAAATAAAAGAAAGGGGCAATAGAAAAGGATAGAGAGAGCCAATGTGGAGATACTGAAGGAAGAGAAAAACTGAGAAAATGGGTACAGAGAACATTTGTAGAGGAGGACACAGATACACCATTTTTAGACAGAAATTAGCATTTATATGCAGGTTTCTTGAATGCAGGAACATCACTAAGAATAGGTGACTGACTCCTGTCTCATTGCCAGTAGATGATTCTGTTTTTTTTTCCTCATTTGCCACATTTGACATCACAAATGTGCCGGCAAACAGAGGACAGAAAAAAAATGGACTGATCTCATACCTAATCAGACTACAGAGGATGATAAAACTTGTTTAAAAAAGTATTAATCAATAAAATTCTGAATCAGATACATTGTTTTTTTCAGAGCTGATGATGGAAGTTGTTGGATGTGACATCTCGTTTCCTTCTCATCTCTGTTGAGAGACGCATTTGCACAATATCGATTGGACAGCCGGTTCCGATCAGTTTCTGACATGGAGGCCAGTGCCAATATTATGGTGGTGACTCTTTCATAGTGTTTACACGAGTGTCTCTTTCCAACTAAATGCTGACTGAGAGATGTTCAAACAACATTCGAAACTTCAACTCGAGTCATGAAAATGGGCGAAAAATTTGTGCATCCAGCTGTCCGCTATGCTGCCATCCTTGAAGTGCGGAGACATTCATCCATCCATCCTTCGCCGTCTGCTTATCCGGGGTTGGTTTATGGTGGCAGTAGACTGAGCGGGGCATTCCAGATGTCCCTTTTTCGGGGAAACGCTTTCCAGTTCCTCCTGGGGGAT